>NC_062281.1:183279126-183582157 GCF_902655055.1 Lutra lutra
TGCTCCTGGAGGATTCATCTGGAGTGGGGAAGAAATGTTCTCCCAGGAAGGTAAAATTGAAAGAAGAGAGGGAGAGAGAAGTGGTTATATAACACGAACTTATTTTTGTTTTTAAAAAGGGAAAAACCTACATGTGTATGTTTGTGTGAGCACAGACAGGTGTGGTAGAGTAGACACCAAGGCTGTCCCAAGGGCTGAGGGTGGAGAAGGGAGGGAAAGATGTTAAGTGGGAGTAGGAAGCAGCAAGGGACAAGGTCTCCGCCCGCTGGGAGCTGCCAGTCTCTCAGGCAAACTCAGACAACATGCTAGGATTCCATCTGGAAAGTGAGATAGAGTCATGGGTTCAGGTTGGAACTGGATTGTGCAGATTGCTCACAGGAGGTTGAAGAAATCAGAGGAGTGTTCACAGTGGAGACGAACACTGGCCAGATGAGAATGTAGACCAGTGGTTCTCAAAGAGGGGCCCATAGGACAGCAGCACCAACATCATCTGGAAACTTGTTACAAATACAAATTCTTGGGCCCTATCCCAGATCTGCCAAGTGGGAAACTTGGGGGAAGTCTCAGCTAGCCTGGCGTGACCCAGATGCCTGCTAAAACTTGAGAACCATTGGTGTAGAAGATACAGCTTTGGAGTGAGGTCACCTGGATTTAATCATGGCTCTGGTTCTTAATAACTCTGTGGCCCTGAGCAACTCAAGTAACTTCTTTGAGTCTCAAGTTTCTCACTGGGGAAAACAGGAGTAGTGTCCTGTCTTATGCAGTGATTCTTACTAGGTATATGTGAGGCATCATTCTTGACACTGAGGTTCAGAGTTGAATAGTCCTGAACTCTGACCTCAAAGAGCTAGCAGTCAATGGGTTGTAATAAAAGCCAATATTTACTGAACATCTGTTATGTTGAGCACTTTATATGTATTATGTCATTTAATTCTCAGAACACCTCTATGAGGAAGGAAGGGTTATTATCCCCACTTTCAGATGGGGCTGAGTGATCAGGCAAAACACACATGGCCACTGAGGGTAGAAAGCTGAGAGCCAAAGATAGGCTGTCCGGTTCCAAAATCCAAAACAGAGAAAACTCCATAGTTCTGAGCAAGGGGGAAGGAAGCCTAGCCTGAAGACCGCCTTTCCCACAGAAGAGGGCTCAGGGCCACAAGAGAGGCCCACATTAATGTGAGGGGAGCTTTATCAGGATCCTTCCTTGGCTACTCCCAAACCCAACTTTAGGGGTAAGTTTTCCCACAGTTTTGCACTACTTTCCATTTCAAAGGATCTACATTTTCAAAACTTTGGCTCAAGGGTCTCTCCAGAATTCTAGAACAAAGATTTAGAGCTCATGGCATGAAAGTATGGTCATGCCAAGCCATCACCGCCATATTGAATTATTGGTTGGGTTTACCTTTGGTAAGTCTCGGTTTGTCCCCTCCCCACTTCTACTGTCTCTTTCTGGGTTTTTATCTGCTCTTATCTTACCTACCCTGTGTCCCCAGAGGCTGACCACTCCACACCCATCAGCCAGCTGTCCTTAGCTTCTAGCTTCCTACTGGAGGTTCCAAGAGGTGATTGGAAGGCAAGAAGAAAGATCAATGGGGCCTCTATTCTCCCGACTCTCTCCTGCTTGGTTGTGGTGGGTCTCACAGTGACTGCTTTTCTCTGTGCCACAGCCCCTGTGGAGCTCCCTCTTCCATGACCCCTTTCCTTGTCCTTCAAGATCGGGAACAGATCTGCTCTTGCTGGCCTCTTGGGTGCTTCACTACCCTTTATAGCTTCCCTTAACCCTGCCCACACCTCATAAACAGTCTCTTTATTACTTTCTCTTCCTGGTAAACCTTTTGAGCATTCCCTCTGTCTCCTGAGCGGGACTCTTGCTGATACAGAGAGCAGCACCAATAATGCCTAGCATTTATGGGGTGCTCTCCCATGTGTGGTCTTGTTCTAAGAGCCTCACATGCTTTCACTCATTTAAGCCTCTCGGTGCAGCGGGCGCTATCTGGCATTATTCTTGAATGAATGCTAGTTACCTTTGGCCAATGAACTTCAGGGGCAGTTCCAGGCATGGCAAATCAAACAGAAGCTCCTATAATGGTATCTGACTTTCATTACCATGCACAGAAACTGATGTGACAAAGGCCTGTGCCTCTGCCAGTGACGGCCTCTTGTCGGGGTTTATTTTTCCTCCCCCAGCATTTTGAGCTCTGGAACTGTTTCTAATGCGGCTGGGTCCTTCCAAGCACCCAGCACAGGCCAAGAGGCTGGCAGCAGATGCGCCATGGGCTTCTGGGGACTGATTGATTGGCTGATACCGTGTGGCTGAATGGGAGGGTGCTTTCAGAGCAGCTGCTGCCAGGGGAAAATTCCAAGTGCAAAATATTATTATTAATTATCATGATTGCTCTTTCAGCTGTAGGCACAGTGTCTGCTTAGAAGGAAGAGATAAGGCATCCCTGCCAAAGCAAAAAGACTGATTAATGCTGATGGATTTTGTCCTCTGAGAGGAGGCTGCAGGGTGTTTTTATTTTCTTTTTAATGACTTCTAGACTGAAGTTAATAAGAGAGAAAAGAAAGAAAGAAAGAAAGAACGAACGAACCCTGGATTTGAGGCCCGGCTAGCCCCAAGGCTGTGTGACCTTGGATGAATTATTTAACTTCTCTGTGCCCCAGAGTCTTCATTGATTAAATAAGTTAGGACTAGGTAATGTCTAAGGTTCCTTCAGCAGTTCTCCAAAGATGCTGGGCAGCGCAACACCAGATCCCTGCTAACTGGCTGTGCTCATCCCTCCTTTCTTCTACCAATGGGGCACTCTCAAGTGCCACATCCCCACATCCTGGGCTCCTCAGGTTGTGAGAGCTGAATGTGTCCTCCTTTCATTGCTGTGAGAGTCATGGGCATGGTTGGGAGAAGGGACAAAGGTGGGGGTTGACACAGAGTCCCTTCCTCTTCCTCCTCTTTCTTCATGGTCACTATAAGAGTGAGAATAGCCCCAGCTCCCACTGTTGGAAGCTTTCCGTGATGCCCATCACCATTATTAGCACTTCACAGAAATGAATCCTTTTAATCCTCATGACACATTGTCCTCATTGAGGGGAATGCTGTTTCTGCCCTTTCTTTACTGCTGAGGACATGGAGGCTCAGAGACTTTCAGTCCCGTCTCCGAGGTCACACAACTGGAGGAAACCGCATCTGACCTCCGAGCCGAAAGGATCCTTAGGGCCTGTCTAGCCTGGGTCTCAACCTGCCTACACATTAGAATCATCTGGGGAGTCTGAAAAATGCTGATGCCCGGGTCCCACCAACAGGTTCTGAATTGGTTTGGGGCACAGCTGGGTTCTGGGTTGTTTTTTTTTTTTTTTTTAAATCTACCTCAGATGATTCTGACATGCAGCATAGTTTGAGAAGCACGGATTTCATCTAACAACCTATCTGCAGATGAGGGAGTTGAGGCTCAAAGAAGGGGATTAGACTTCCCAGAGTTTCTCTTCCCCATGCCCGGCCGCAGGTGGGAGTACAGAGGAAGTGAAGCTGCAGATCCTGCTTTCGGAAGCCCCTCCCAGCCAGCATCTCTGAATCTCCCGAGGGTATCACGGGGTGGTCTCCACTAGCTCCCCCTCCCACCGCCCCCATCAGGTTGGCATCAGCCAAGCCTGGAAGTAACTGGAAACCCCATGGAGGGGGCAGAGGCAGAGATCGGAGAAGGAGACCTTGCTAAGGTCAGCCTTAGGGACTTAATTACCCATCACTGTGTCCTAAACCTTTTTTTTCTTTCTCACCCAGCACATGATTTCCTGAGCAGAGTCCTCACAGGTTTGAACTGGTGGGAATCGCCAGCATCCGCCCCATTCTGAGCACTGGTGCTTAGCACACCGGTCCCAGGTGGCAACAGCCTTGGGGGCTCAGACCTAAACAAAATCCTAAGAGCAGCTGCCTAACAAGTGCTTCCTATGAGTCACACCATGAACATTATTTCATTTAAGCCTCACAAATATTAGTGGAAAATATTACAAATTCTACATTTCAATTGTAGGAACAGAGGCCCAGAAGAGCTAAATGATTTGCCCAGCGTACACTAGCTCGTGACAGAGGGAGATTTAAACACAGGTCACCTGCCAATGTTAGCCTAAATGCTACCCCCTCCAGGAAGACTTCCCTGAAAATCAGGACAGGCCAGAACAGATCCTTGTAGTATGTTCAAGCAGCCTCTATGTGTTACCTATCTTCCTTTATAATTAAGTATTCATCAGTGCTGTTGTTCAAGGAGGCTTTGCCTCTCCCACTAAACTGTAAGCTCCTTGGCGCGGTGGGGGGGGGGCTGTTTCTACAAACCACCCCCTCCCATAGCCCCAGTTCTCATTATAGTGCCTACCCCTTGGCAGACCAGCTGGTCGATAAGTGTTGAAAGAAAGAAAAGGTGAATGATCCAAGTGATCCCATGCCACAGTCTGACAATTGCCTCAAAATTTATACCAACTAGATGGGAATGGTCTCCAAAATTAGCTTCTTTTAAGAAAGGTGGTGCCCCAGATGGAGAAAGCCCTGGGCTTCTTGCCATATTAAGGATACTGGAACTTCTGAGAATTTTAAACCCAATAAGAAAAATCTTAAGGGTTCCATCACAGTTATGCCTCTCTTACACATGTTTATTGGTCCAGTGGAGGCCAAGTGGCCTGAGCTGAGCAGGTAGAGATCTGGCCATTCAGTTGGATCATCACAATTCTCTAAGCACGGCTTCTGCACCTGGTCATAGCATTTATCATCTCAGGGAGCTGCGTGTACCCATCCGATAGATTAATCATACTGGGGTTTGATTTTTATATCTGACAACCAGTCCAGAAGAGGAAAATCCCAAGAGCTCACAGCTGCTCGAGGAAGTCCTTAAGGACTCAGGATTGTTCCAGATGCATGCTCAGCCATCCCCACTGTGACTTTTCATCCTCACGGTCACAAGCGACCACTCCACCTCGAGGTTACAGGCAGGGAAATGGGGTGGTTATGAGGGGTCAAAGTCAAAAAGCCAGATGGATCTGACCCTTAATCAGGAAAGCGATGGCTTTTCTAGAAGCGAGCCCTATAGTACCCAGGTCGCAAGTCATTAGTCCAAGCCAGGTCACACCGCACCTATGTTTCGCCCGGGGAGGTGGATTTTTTTTTTTTAAGATTTTTAAATTTATGTATTTGGCACAGAGAGAGAGAGAGAGAGAGATCACAAGTAGGCAGAGAGGCAGGCAGAGGGGGAGGGGGAACCAGGCTCCTTGCTGAGCAGAGAGCCCAATGCGGGGCTCGATCCCAGGACCCTGAGATCATGACCTGAGCTAAAGGCAGAGGCTTTAACCCACTGAGCCACCCAGGCGCCCCATGGATATTTTTGATCAAACATATTGCCCCGTTGGGATTCTGTTAGAAAAGAAGATGGGAGGGTTGGATATTGAGTAGGCCACTAGCAATATCTGTCACACGGCTCTATGCTAGGCACGTGGAATGTGAACACGTATGGCATGTGATCCCTTCCCACCATGGGTCATACTGCCTGGTAGGCGAGCCCAACACAAAACAACCTTTTATGGTACAATGAATATATTGCTAGAAGAGCGGTAGGAGCACAGAAAAGTAAGGAGAAATTTGTACATTACCTGGGGAAGCTGGGTTGGTGTCACAAAGAGGATGACATTTGGGCATTTAAGATAGATGACAATAGGAAGGTAGTTTACCATGCAAATAGAGTGAGTGCCTGGCCTTCCAAAAGTTGGTCTCACTCTTACTCTCACAAAACAAACAGAGGGTTGCTGGGGGGAGGGTGAGGGTGGTTGGGTTATGGACATTGGGGAGGGTATGTGCTATGGTGAGTGTTGTGAAGTCTAAACCTGGAGATTCACAGACCTGTACCCCTGAGGCTAATAATACATTATATGTTAATTTTTTAAAAAAAAGGTTGGTCTCAAACTCCCCTTTGGATCCAACTCTTGGGATTATTCCATCCCGAATGCTTCACACCCACATATGACTAGCTCTATTTTTCGTTCTTTGGGACGGGTCTTGAAGGATGAGTAGGAGTATGGCAGACAAACAATAAGAGCTTGGCTGTTCAAAGTCTGGTTCCAATTTCTTTCAGCCTCAGCTGCTGGGATGATAGTACTCTGCAGGCTTTAGGTTTCCCCAGACCACTTGCCATTCCCACGTATTCCATAGTTCGTAATTTCTCTATGCCCTTCCCTCAGTGAGAAGGCTGGTTTTTGTTGTTTTTTTTACCCCTGCCTGCAGTGCCCCTCCCCCTTCGTTCTCTGAGATATGGCTCTCCTGTGGTGGTGAGTCATTCTTGGCCAGCTGTTTGGAGGGCGAGAAAGGACTTCATCGGAGTGAGATGTAGGCAGGAAGTTGGATAGCAGTCACATGGCCCAGCTGCAGAACTTGGCTTTGCTGGTCTTAGAAATGAGAGAAAAGGGAAACTAACTTTGCGAACCCCAGTCACATGAGGAACACTAGACACATCATCTGATCCCTAAACGACCCTGAGTCGTGGGTATTTTTATGAGCCTCGCACAGCCGGGGAGACCAGAAGTCTGCAAGGCGAAGCAATTTATCCCCTGTTGGGTAGTAGTAATAAGTGACACACCTGCCCGTCATGGCGGCGCTTCCATCAAAACAGGAGTTCTTCTCGGTGCCTTTCCTTGTCCCGGGCTCTGCTTTGTTTCTAGAGGTCAGCCCTTCCATTTCGAGGTTTTATATCTGGGCATTCCACATGAAGAGTTCCTACTTGAGGCTTTTCTCCTCCTCTTCACCTTCATCCCAAGCTAGCGCAGGGGTTCTTCAGTGGAGGAGATGGAGTGCTCCTCTGCAGGTGGCATCTGAAAGGGTTAGAGACCTTTTCAGTTATCGCACTGGACAAAGGGGCTACACCAGCATCTAGAGGAGAGAGACCAGGGGCGCTGCTCAACATTCTGCAGGGCACAGGACCTCCTCCCACCCAAACATCAGTAGTGCTGGGGATGAGATCAGTCTCTTTGAGTCCTTGTGAACACGGAGGAAGCAGGTTCTTTCTGGAAGGTTCCCTCAGCAGTTCTGGTTGTGCTTGCTCTTCTCGCTCTTAACTCAGTGCCAAGCAGGGACATTACCTTGCAGTGGTGGGTAATCTGTGCTGGTTGGGGCTTCCACACATGGGGCGCAGGGAGGTGGGGTGGGAGGGTCTCCCTTCTCTGCCCTTCTCCTAAATTCATCTTAATGGATTCTTTGAAGTTGTAATTATTGTGAAGAGCTTGGCCTCCAAAGTTCGAGCCTGGGGTTTGGATTGTGAGCACATGACTTACCCAGAACAAGTCATTTAAGTCCTTGAAGACTCAAGGTCCATCTTCAAAATGGAAATAACAAGAGCACAGAGCTTGTTAGGGTGGTTTTAGGGATTGACTGATTTAAGGATTTTATTTATTTACTTGACAGAGAGAGAGACAACGAGAGAGGGAACACAAGCAGGGGGAGCAGGAGAGGGAGAAGCAGTCTTCCCACTGAGCAGGGAACCAGATACGGGGCTTGATCCCAGGACCCTGGGATCATGACCTGAGCCAAAGCCAGACGCTCAACGACTGAACCATCCAGGTGCCCTGATTTGGGGGATTTAATGCGATAACTCACGTAAATCACAGTGCCCAGGCAGATGTTAAATATTCAATATACATCTGGCATTATTGTTACTCTGAGCACCTTATTTCACCAGTAAACTCTTTTTTTTTTTTTTTTTTGAGCCATTTTGTTTCTTTGGAAAGCATCTGGAGAGCGAGAAGGACACAGACACTGGAGTGAGGCGTCCCAGGGTTCCGGTCAGTTAGTTCTGCTAACCTGCTGGCCATGCGACCTTGGTCAGTTTCCTCCTCTGAGCCTCATTTCCTCTGAAAGCTGAGATAACACTCTGACCTTAAATTCTTTCAGGATTAGGATGATTAAATGCCTGACACTGAATAGGTGTTTAGTAAACATGAACCACCCATCTCCTTCTATTTTGGAATCTTCCTGGGTGTTGATGAATGAGCACTTTTGAAGCATCTTACCCACGCCAAACTTGCAGAAGCTGATTCGTGCCTGAGAAAGATTGGAGAGGATAATCTTCTCATCGGGCTGACCAAAAAGCCCACAGAGCAAATGTTTAGGGGCTCACATCTGTGCGAGGCAGGGGCTAAGACCGTGCTACCCTTCTCAGAACATGTTCTCAGTAAAATAGAAGTAAACCTCAATGCATGGGCTCATTTAGGGACATCTGTGATGAAATTCAGTATCCAAAGTGTTGTTTAGAAATGGCATCCCCAGACTGCAGGAGCTGAAGATGAAGGTGGGTTTGGCCCATTTCTCTGCGGGAGTTAGCAAGCAGAAGAGAAGTCCTTCAACAACAATGGGGAAAGAGGGTGTTGTGCTGGAACTTTCCATTTGGCTCTCCAGACCTACTTTCCACCTGCTTTCTGCCTCAGAAGGCCAGACCCCAGGGACCGCATTCATGACACCTGCCATATTTGAGCCTTGCCTGCCAAGGGAAGGAAGAGCGTAAGGTAGGGGTATTTATTTCCCTGCAGCGTCACTGCCAGCTGGCTGGTCCCCAAAGGCCACAGCTTTTACTCAGGTAACTCTGCTTCCACAGAATGTACTCTCTGTTTCTGTTCCTGCTGACAGCTCCCTGCCCTATCCCCAGCAGCCCAGGGGTAGAAATGGCTCCCCACAGTCACTAGCTCCAGCCTGCTGCACTCTCCCTCATGCTTTCCCATGCCCTGGCCACATCCCCACAAATGGTCCTTTTATTAAACTCACCCCCAATTACCTAATTCAAGTGTGCTGTGCCCTTGCCACTAGGGCAATTGATTATTGCCTTTAATTAATTGATGAGGAGGAACTCCTAACAGACACTCCCTCCAGGGGTTTCTTGCAAACCCCTGGTTCTCCCCGTGGTGGTGTGGGTGGATTTGCTAAGGCTGCTGACAAAGCATCACAGACGGGGCAGTGTAGACAATAGCAGTCCGTTTTTTCACAGTTCTGGGGGCCAGAAGTCTGAGATCAGGGTGTTGGTAGGGCCCTTCTGAGGACACAAGGGAGGGATCTGTTCCAGGCTTCTCTTCTTGGCTGCTGGATAGCCTTTCCTGGCCTTCCCTTCTCTGTGTCCTCCCATGGTCTTCCCTCAGTCCCTGTCTGCATCCAAACCTCCTCTCCTCATAAGGATACCAGTCAAACTGGATTAGGGCCCATTGAAAGACCTTATTTCCATTCAATTACCTCTTGAAGACCCTCTCTACCAACACAGGTACATTCTAAAGCCTTGGGGGTTAGGACTTCAACATATGAATTTTTGTGGGGACACAGTTCAGTTTGTAACTTGGTGATTGAAGAATGGGAATGTGATCACCGGGTAGGAGGAAGACAACCCAGCAGCTTTCAAGAGGGATGAGGTACCCGCTTCACACCGCATCCAAATCAATAAACAGAACTATTCCAATAGTGACAAATTAGGTGTATGACAGAATGAGTGAGCCAACTCAGACAAGTCAGGGAGAGCCTCTCTGAGGAGGAGATTTGAAAGCTGATCCCGGAATGAGATGGAAAAATCACCCGATGACTGCCCCATTCGGGGTGGTTCAGTCCTGGCGGAAGAAACGGGGCAAACAACAAGCCATGAGCAGTTTTCATCCAGAGGGCAAATTTGCTGACGTAGAAAGCAAGAGAATTTGAGGGACACATTTTTTTTTGGCACTGGAGGGAAAGTTTTCAAATGAGATTAAATAAGCCCCATTAGGGTGGGCCATTTTCCAGGACATTCTGTCACACAGCGGCCATCTCTGCACTTGGGCTTACCCCCTGCTTTGCTGGCCTGCTCAGCCACAACGTTCTGCCTGGTTCCATCCTGCTTTAGCCAACACCGGGTAATGCAGGACATCAACAGGCCACCTGTATATACAGAGATGCTGGGTGTTCCCAACAAACCAATCACAGCTTCCCCCATGGTCTGCTCTGCAACACAGATTATGGTACTACAACCAGGTTCATAGGAAAATACTAGTTTACATTTCAAATGTTTTCAATATGTCCATGGGTTATCTCCATTCTGTACCTTTCCAAGATCTCTGGGACCATCTGTGTGTTTGATTTGAGTGCTTTAAAATGAAGGCTAAAGGTGACTTGCAATAAAGCAGTGCAAGCAATAGCATGGGGGTTAGACACCCCCATAGTGATTAGGGACCCCCCTCAAGGCTTTCCTTCCCACAAACAGCATCAGAGGCTGGTAGGTTACAGCCCACCTTAGAGACCATCTCCTTTAACTGGTTCTACCTCCCTTGACTTAAGCTTTTCCTTTTCAAAAGTGGGCTAAGCTAAACTATGGAAAGAACCTAGATGTCCATCAACAGACGAATGGATAAAGAAGATGTGGTATATATACACAATGGAATACTATGCAGCCATCAAAAGAAATGAAATCTTGCCATTTGCGACGACGTGGATGGAACTAGAGGGTATCATGCTTAGCGAAATAAGTCAATCGGAGAAAGACAACTATCATATGATCTCCCTGATATGAGGGAGAGGAGATGCAACATGGGGGGTTAAGGGGGTAGGAGAAGAATAAATGTAACAAGATGGGATTGGGAGGGAGACAAACCATAAGTGACTCTTAATCTCACAAAACAAACTGAGGGTTGATGGGGGGAGGGGGGTTGGGAGAGGGGGGGTGGGGTTATGGATGTTGGGGAGGGTATGTGCTATGGTGAGTGCTGTGAAGTGTGTAAACCTGGCGATTCGCAGACCTGTACCCCTGGGGATAAAAATATATGTTTATAAAAAATAAAATTAAAAAAAAAGTGGGCTAAGCTGACCACTTCTATTAGTTTCTTATGACTGCTGTAACAAATGATCACAAACTTGGTGGCTTAGCATAACATGAACTTATTATCTGTCACTGCTGGAGGCCGGAACTCCAAAACAGATCTCAGCAGGCTAAAATCAAGGTGGTACTATTCCTTTTGGAAGTTCCAGGGGAGAATCCATTTCTTTGTCTTTTCCAGCTTCTAGAGGCCACCCAGTACCTCAACTCATGGCCACTTCTTCCATCTTCAAAGCCAGCAGGGCACAGTCAGATCTTTCCGATGCTGTCTCACTCTGACTCTCTTGCCTTCCTCCTTCACTTTTCCGGACTCTTGTGATTCCATTAGGCCCACTTGCCTAATCTGGAATCATCTCCCATCTCAAAATCCTTCATTTAATCACAGCTGCCAAGTTTCTTTTGCCATATAAGGTGCCATATTCACAGGTTCTGGGGATTAAGTAGTAGACATCTTTGGGGGGGGTGTCGTTATTCTGCCTGTCACACTAGCCCTCAAACAGTTTAATTTCTCCAAGTTATATGCTTGCATAGCTCCCACACTCTTTATTCACAGTGCCAGCAATACTGGAGCTGACTTCTTAGTTGTGCAATTATTGATTTAATGTCTGTCCCCTGTAACTGGACAAAGAGATCTCCAAAGGAGGTAACCAAAGATGTCTTGACTTTCACAATCACTTTCTCAGAGCTTCCTAGCAGCCCAAGCAAGAGAGAAAGCACGTTGAGAAGAGAAGCTGAAGTAAAATGGTGGCTAACACTGAATGATCATTCACCTCTGTGCCAGCAATATTCTGAGTGGTTTTTTTTTTTTTAAAGATTTTATTTATTTATTTATTTATTTGAGAGAAACCATGAACAGGAGGAGGGCAGAGGGAGAAGCAGACTCCCTGCTGAGGAAAGCTCAATCCCAGGATCCTGAGATCATGACCTGAGCCAAAGGCAGATGCTTAACTGACTGAGCCACACTTTATAAAGGAGGGGCTATCATCTACTACAAGCAAGTGGCATAGTAGGGACTTGAAATCCATGCTTTTAACCACTGTGTCATACAAACACTCTCAAACAGTATTTCATGTGTGATAAGAAAAGTCTGAGAGGCAGAAATGAAGGAGGGAGAGATCAGCTTGATAGATACGTCAGGCAAGATTTTCCAGAGGATGTAATAAATGGAAGGCATAGGGAGGATGCAAAGCTGGGGAGTGTGGAGGAGGCGGGAAGGTTGTGGGAGAGAGTAGGACAGGACGTTCCAGGCAGAGGAGAGACTGCGTGAATCAAGTCTCAGGCAGGAAATTGGCTTGGTGTTTTCTAGAAATCAAGGGCAATACAGTGCTTCTCGAGCTTAGGTGGAGACAGGCCAGGCACAGGTTAAGAAATGCAGCTGACTCAGGAGGCAGACGTGCCGTTCTGAGGATGCTGTCAGCCATACCTGAGCTTCAGATATTACGAGAACTGTTAGAAGGCTTTTGATACAGAGGTTTTAACAAAATCAGTTTTTTCACTCTGCAGAGGGAGGACTGATTGTAGGATTGGGATGCTAAAGGTGAAGGGGCAAATGGAGAGGGTGTGAATGGGAAGCCTAGTGCCAGACCCTAGAGCTTTGTGGCTCCAGTCCTGGGCATTCTCCGCTATGATTCTGGACCCTCCCAAAGGCCTCACCGCCATGTACAAGGGAAGGGGGTTGGGAAATAGCAAACCATCTGCTGTTTGGGATGAATAAATTGAAGTCTGGTCACTAAGTTGAAGGGAGTGGAATTGAGGCAGAGAGAAATGCGCTGAATTCTTAGCTCATAACCCCTCCCTTCAAGGAACTTGGCCTGGCACAACTCATTCAGAAACTATTTCTCCCTCCTGTGAACCCTTCCCACCATTGTTTCTGCCACTCTCAGTCATTCAAGCAACAAATCCTGACTAAGTGCCTACCGTGTGACAAGCACTGTGCTAGGTACCGCGTTAGATCCAGAAATGAACAATCATGATGTGTTCTTTGTCCTTGTGGATTTTATTGTGTTGGGAGAATAAAACATCAAACAAATAAATGCACCCATTTTAAGATGATTTAAAGTGTATCAAGCCCCATGAAGAAGTTGAGTGTGCCTGGAAAGGATGTGAGAGGGAACCTAATTATGGCAGATTGCACCACTGGTCCCAGTTCTTTGCCTCTCCTTATGGTTTCAACCTTGTCACGTCAACTTGTCAACTTTGGAAGTTTCTCCCATAACACATCCTGTTGACTTTTGGTGGGCCATATGACTTGTTTTGGCTGGGGAGATGAAGTGGAGATGACAGTGAGCCAAGTCCACGTGTAGGTAGGACAGGTCTTGTGTGTTCCCATTTGCCTTCTTATGCCCCTCCATCACCTTGAAAATAAGCTTCTTATGAAGAAAAGGTGAGTGGAGCAAAGTCTCCCCAGGGGAGCCGCTCAAGCTAAGCAGAGTCTAGATTAACTGACCCCTGAGCCTTAAAAGTGAGTGAGAGATGCTCACATACTTCGAGCCTTCCCAGGAACCTGTAGGAACTGAATCAGAGTCCACTAAGCTTCCTATACATGGTACCTTGAAGTTCCATCAAACCATAGTGGGATCACTGCAGCCGCTTCTCAAACCCCAATACTCATGTGCACGGACAACTTTTGGGGCAGCCTCATTACAGGCTAAGTGAACTCATGTTTGGAAAGCTCATCCCCCCCCAATGCCTCAGTGAGGAATATGAGGAAAATTACCAACAATGCTCAAGCACTGAGTTTTCAGAAAAACATTTCATGAACTAAATCTCCTGATTGCTAAAATATACAGCATCATACCATCCATTTTTCTAACACATAGTAATTTAAAAGCCACTCAAGGAGCCACATCACATGCTCTGAGTACCATGGGAGGTGTGATAAGCATGATCCTCATGCTGGGGAACTTTCAAGAAATCTGTAATTGGGCAAAGGAGGGAAGAGATGTGACATGACGTGGGTGGGTCACTCCCTGCTAGAGAAATATACGTGTACTAGTCAATAAAGAGAGGAATATGCTATTTTTTAAAAATTAGTGAGAGAGACCATCTGTGATCAACAGAATTGCCCAGGCAATCCCAACCTAGGTCAGCTGATCTCTAGCTAACCTGCACCTTTGTGAGCTCAATAAACACTCATTGATATAAGCTGCTAAGTTGTTGTGGTTATTTGTTATACAACATTATTATTTACAGTTAATGATAATATGGGCAGTCTGAGCAGGCTGTGGCAAGATTCCCTTTTAAAAAATGGCATCTCAGGGAAAGCTAAAGTAAATGGATGGAAGAGGAGTAGAGGACCTTTCTAGGCTGAGGGATGAGCGAAGGTCGCAAGGTGGGAAGGACACAAACATTTAAGAAATGAAAAGAAATCAGGATATCCTGGAGGGTAAGAAAGTGGTAGGGTGAGGTGGAAGAGCATTGGGAAGGAAAGAGATACCTATTAGCCTCCCTGCTCTGGCATGGCACTAGCAAAATTAATGTGCTGCAGTATGGTGCATTTTTGTAATGTTTCCAGGTACAATTCCCTTGGGGAAAGGGTCCATGCTTTGTTTGCCTTCGTCTCCTCTTACTCTGCAGAGCAATATCTCACAACACAGTACATGCCCAGTGAAGGAGGGAGTTCAGGTCATGGGAGAGGTGCTGAAAGAACAGCTCCCTGGCCTCTCTAAACTTTGGACAATGGCTACAATTTTTCTTCCTTGGTAATTAGTTCATCTATGACGCTGTTGTTTGAAATGGGAGGCTCTTCTGTTTTACCTATCACTCTCTATTTTCGTATTGAGCTTTTTGCTTCCTCGTGGCATTTTTTAATACCTGATGTTATATTTACAGAATTATTGTTTTGGCATCTTGTCTCTTCCACCAGAGGGCGGGGACTTTGTCTTGCTCATGACTGTATCCTCAGTGCCATGGACTGTGCCTGACACAGAGGTAGATGCACAAAAAATGTTTGTTGGAAAAAATGCATGCTCGGATGCTGACATAGCTAGTGCTTAAGAAACTCCAAAAAAAAGTACAATCCAGAGATTAATGTATTCATTATCTGTTGGTTCAGTAAGAAAGTGGGACAAGCTTTCTTATATAAGGGTGGGGAGCATCCATGGACAACACAGGAGTGGTTAAGTCACCTATGATTCTTACTGGGACATGTGGGGCCTTGGCTAAGGCCCTGTAGTTAAAGGGTTAGAGTATTGTATCAGTTATCTGTTGTTGCATAACAAACCAAAACTATGTGGCTTAAAATAATCACCATTGGATTTGCTCACAATTCTGTAGGACAGAAATGTGGGATAATTTCAGCTGGGTAGTTCTGTTGGTCTTATCTGAATTAACTGCCATGGCTGCTATCATTTGGCAAGTAGACTAGGGCTGGAAGACCCAAATGCTGGTGGTGCTGGATGTTGACTGGGCCATGCTCTCCTCTCGACTTCTCATCCTCAAGGATGACGGCAGCTTCAGGGCAACTGGTAAGGATGACCAACCATACTGCTTTTCCTGGGACTAGCTTGGTTTTAGCAATGAAAGCCCTATATAACGGGAGACTCCTAGGAGAATCAGGATGGTTGGTCATCCTAGGAGTGTGAAGAAAGAGAATGAGAGTGAGGTTTCTGAGGTCTAAGCTCAGAACTCCCACAGTGAGACTTCTGTTGCGTTTTATTAAGTACATCCCCAAGGCCACCCCAGATTCAAGAGGTAGAGAAATGAACTCCATCTCTGAAACAACTATTGTAAAGAGGAATGCATACGGGGATGGGAGGATTTTTGCAATTTACTACAGGTATTGCCGACGTAAAACCACAGACTCAGAAGGCAAAGTAAGGCTGTTTGTTTGTTTGTTGAAAAATATGTTCAAAGGAAAGACATGTTAAAAAGCCATTACTGAACAAATGTGGAGTGACAGCTGACTTCAGTGTCTTGATAACATGAAACGTGTCGATGTCTTTGTGTATGCAAGCACAGTCTAAGACCCTTTCCTTTGCAACAAAGCTTGCAGTCAGCCCCGCAGGAGGGTGAAATACTTAGGTGGAGGAGAAAAGACTTCTTGACAATTATAAGAAAGGAGATCGAATCTCGTCATCACACGTTAATACAAAAAAACGCTATTTCAAGGGTAGTATTGATAACCTGTTAGCCCAGTAAAATATTTGGGATAATTAAACTTCACATTTATATGGCGCTCACTGCATGCCCGACATAATTCCAGTGTAGGCGGGTTGCATCGATGAACACATTTAAAACTTGCACTTACAGGGGAGAAGAACTGAGGCCCAACATCACCTAGGCAGTAGGTAATATAGTTGGCATTTGAACCCAGGCAGCCTGGCTCTTCGTCTGCCTCTCCAGGAGCTACCGTTTAGCTGAGACTTTAGCTTCCTTGTTCTAACTGGCCGTTTGGAGTAATAACGTAAAGGTCTGTCTGCTAGGGGGTTGGAATTGCTCATCAGGGTTAGAGAGAGACGGCGTGGCTGGAGAGTTTGCTCCGGAACAGAAGTGCAGGGCTTGAGTTCCCACCCGGGCGGGAACGGAGGCGCCTCCTGCGCAGGCGCAGCCCGCACCGGCTGGGAGTAGCGGGCGAGTCCCGCTGTGGGAGGGGCAGGTCGCCTTCCCCACTTCCTCACCGACCTGCAGACATGGCGGGTAGGGGGACAGTGAGGAGCGGGGCGGGAGCGGGTGGGCCCCGGGCAGCTCTGAAAAATGTGGAACCCGGAAGGGCCCTCGGCGCCGCACGGTGTGTGAAACCTCGAGGACACCATGGCCTCGACCTCGGGGAGGATCTGCTCAGTGCATGCGCCCATTCTGCAGATGGGCAGACTGAACCCTGCCTTCCTGGGAGCGCTGGGGAGAACTTCTCTTCCTTTTTCTTTTCCCTGAGCCGGGGTTTCTCATCAGTGGAATGGGACGCTCTGGGGGGCGCCTAAATGGCTCAGTGGGTTAAGCCTCTGCCTTTGGCTCAGGTCATGATCTCAGGGTCCTGGGATTGAGCCCCGCGTGGGGCTCTCTGCTCCGCAGGGAGCCTGTTCCCCCTCCCTCTCTCTCTGCCTGTGTCTCTGCCTACTTGTGATCTCTGTCTGTCAAATAAATAAATAAAATCTTAAGGAAAAAAAAAAAAAAAGGAACAGGACACTGGGCGCCTGTCCCAACGTGTGGGTTCGGAGAATACCAGGCACTGTGCTAAGTGCTGCTTACTCACAAGATTGTCGTGGGGAAATCAGATGAGGTAACGAAAGCGCTTGGCACGCTTTTAAGCGTGTTATAGATGTGAGCTCTTAGGAACTCGCATTTGCGTTTGTAGTCGTTTTTATTAAGAAAGAGTTCAAGCTTTACTGTTGCCTGGCCTCAGGTCACCCCGCTCTCCCGGGCTAGATGTCTTGCAAATGGATCCACTGAGTCACTGGGAGAGCTGAGAGTAGGATTGGCTCAGTGCAGACAGATGACTACCATATCGCCCTGGCCCTGCAGTGTATCTTGACGGCTCCTTCACCGGAGTTGAAGTGAATTGGCGATTTGTAACTGCTCTTAAGTAGTTCTCTGGCAGGTTCGGAATAGATTTCAATCTCCTGATGAGTTTGGGAGGTTGAAAATTGTTGATGTCGAAATGGAACCCTTGGCTCCTGCCTTCCTTCCTTCGCCCTTTGGTTGATAAAAGCCCCGTGATAGGATAAACACCCTTGCCACCCCATTCCTTCCTCCTTTCGTTCACAAGCGTCGGGGCTCCATTTGTGGACGTATAATATAACATTTATTTTCTAGTACGTTAAAATATGTTTGTACTAAGACTAAGTTGGACAAGATGCTGTGCCAAGCCATCAAGACATAAGGAAATGACTATGATATGGTCCCTGGTCTCAAGAAGCTTAAGGTGTTGAGGGGAAAGAATGTGGTAGGGGATGGAGTTAAATTAGCACTAAATGGGGATTTCACAGAAAACCTCCATTATTTTATTAAAGCCATGGGTTGTTTCATTTTACTCGTGATTGGCATTGTGTCTTCTGGGAACACTGTTTATAGCCAAAGTTACATGCTTTCCCAGTCACTTATTTGTCCTAAAAAGTAATTTAAATACTTTACCTGCTCCTGCTCAACCTTCCACCATCACAGACATTCCCCTGCTTCTGGGAACATATTCTCAAAGGGACTGTGTGAAGGACAGAAGAGGAGAATTTCTGAGCCTTAATTTTGCTTTTCTTGTTAGCATTGTGGTTTTGGGTTTTGCTGCCCTATCCCACGAATACATATTCTTGACCCTTAAGATCTCTTACCGTTATTTCAAGGCAATGGGAACTATGTCTGTATCATACTGATCTTCTTTTTCTTTAAACAGTAGCAGTCACCATCCATGGCTCTTACCTGGACATTTAACCATAGACCACTTTGCACTGTTAGTTAACTCTCATATACGTTGTGTGTTGTTGAGCAGGGATTCAGGGACACTCTACAGTAGATGAAAAAGCACAGGTTTGGGAGATCAGCAGATCTGAGTTTGAATTCTGGTCCTGCTACTTAGTGGCTATGTTTCTAAAAGTTCGTGAACCTCAGTTTGTTCAGCTGTCACGTGTGAAGCTGTCTTCTGCAGGAGTGTTCCTCATAGGTATGTAGTGAGACTCAGATAATGAAATAAGATGGGAAACACCTTTTTCATTTTTCCCTTCCCTCCTCCCCTTTATGTTTCCTCTTCCAGGCCCTATCCAGCATTTGTGTCTATAGGCTCTTTTGAATACTAGTGGGATGAATGAAGGCCTGTCACTCACAGTTAAATTATGAGTGTGGATTGAGGTTTTCACCCAGAATCATAGCATTTTAGAGGACACATCTTCTGATTCTCTGTCCACTGCCACTATTTGGTGTAACCTATACTATTTCTTTAATACATATTAAGTTCAGAATACTGTCTCTTCAAAGAAATAGTTGAGGTTGGGTTCCGGTACCCAGGAGGTTTCAGTCTGTCTGAGAAGCTAGGTCTCCATCTCCTATGTGTGTTGCCTCTAACCCAACAATTAAACCTCTAAAAGTTGAGATGATCTGAGGAATGGCCCAAGTCATCATTTAGCTTTACAGTCTCCTTGGATGAGCTGGCCCACCTCCCTGGCTTTGAAAACGCGGTACATGCTGGAGACAACCAAACTTATATCTGAAGTCTAGACCGTTCTTTTAAACTTGAAATATGTAACTACTTAACAAATGCACTTACTCTGCAACTACTTCAAATTAAACTTATCTGAAACAAGTCTCCTTTTCCTCCAAACCTTTTCTGCCTCCAGTGTCCCCCATCTTCCTTGCAGTCCCCTGTACCTCACGTCCCTCTGCCCACATCCAGCAAATTACAAAGTCATACAGTTTCTGCGTTCAAAATGTAACTGGACCATGAAATTCTCTCCAGCTCCACTGATACCATCAACATTTGAGCCACCGTCATCTGTCTCCTGTACCACCATAACAGCTGCCTCTCAACCATCCCCTCTAATCTGTTTTCCATGTGCCGCCTTTTTTTGGCACAGAGCTGGTCAGGTCACTTTCCCACTGACAATCTTCCAATGGCTTTGCTGGTAGGTTAAGTTTCTGAGTCATTCCCAGCCCCCTAACAGTCCATACACATTGCCCCACTGACTTCTCTGACTGCATCTCCTACCACTGCTCACCCAGTTGCCTCCTTCCAGACACACGGAGCTCTCTCTGTGCACCAATGTTCACTTTTTCAGGGAAATCTTCCCAGCCCCCCACTAGTTGGATAGGTTCCCTTATTATACCTTCTTGTGGAATCCTGACTTTTCTTGGGAGGGTATTATTCATCTTAATTGTAATTATATAGTACTCTTTGCATCAATATATGGTCACTGATTTGCCCACTAGTCTGTAAGCTTCTTGGGAACAGACATCACATCTCCTGAGCACCCAGCCCTGTGCCTAGAATACACGGAAGCCCATTAAATAATGGGTGAAAGAATGAACAGTAAGATGTCAGGTATCAAAGAAAATCTCAAAAACAATGAATGTGATGAGAATTCAGAGGCAGAAGAGATCATTGGGGCCTCGGGTGGCTGAGACTTGAGTTATTTCTGAGGGGAAACAAGATTCAAAGGTGTCTGTGGGCTTTGAATATTCAGGTGACAAAGAGTATGCCAGTTGACAGAAGGAGAGTTTCATATAAAGAAGCAATTCAAAATACAGGTTGGGAAGCAAGTTAAGGCCATTTTGTGGATGTCCTTGGGTGCTAAGCTGAGGAATTTAAATTTTGTTCTGTAGACAGTAGGAAAGCATTGATATTTTTTGAGCATGAGTGGTAACATTTGCAAATCAGTGGCAAACCCTTGGGACTCTGAGTTGCCAGTGAGAGAAACCCATTCCAAATAGGCTTAAATAAAAGGGAATTTATTCACTTACATCAACTGGGAAGTCCAGGAATAGACCTTACTTTAGGCATAGCCTAATCGAAAAGCTCAAACAGTATAACTGGTTTCTTTCTGAACCCTCTGCCCTCAGCATCCTTTGAGTAGGCTCCTTTCTCTGGTAGGCTCCCCCTCATGGTGATAGAATGGTTGCAGCAACTCCAGGATCACATCTTTCCAGACTGAAGTCCAAGAAGAAGGGATCATCAACTTTCCTGGTGGCTCTAATAGTGATCCTGGAATCGAATCTAGATGACTGGGACAGCCTGGTTTGGTTCAGGTGCCCCTCGCAGGTCCAGTATTTGTTACCAGAGGAAAGCAATGTGCCAGGTGGCTGAGGCCCATGTAATTCAAATTCACAGCCCTGCTTCCCCAGTTCAGGGTGGAGTCCTCCCCTACCAAACCACAGTGAAGGAGACCCGGGAGGAGTGAATTTCCAAGTGAAAAGAGAATTGTTGGAAAATATTTGGAGACTAGGCCCGAGACCAGTGAATGTCCAGGACAGGAAAGAGGGTCAGTCTGGCGATATACAGAAACAAAGGAAGCAGGGAGCAGTGCCCTGCTGGGGTGGTCCATTCTTTGATTTCTGCAGTGGCCTGCAAGCGTGCATCTCTGTCCCTCAGTTCTTTGCAACCATCTGAGTGCCTCTTACAACTCTCTGTTTGCCAGAGAGCACCATAGATCTGCTGGATTGTCTCCAGGGAGATAAATCAGAAGGGGAGGAAGGAGCTGAGAGGGACACAAGGTGCCTAGGAGCCCACCTATCTCCTTACCCACAAATTGGCCACCCGCTGCCATTCAAACAGAAGACACATTTCATTTTGGAAGCTGTTACAGCAGTATGTTTGGAGGGAGAGGTTGAGAATTTCACAGGATTGTTAATCTGTCTAGGTTCATGGGGATTTCATTCTTTCTGGATGAGTTGTCATAAAAATTGGGTTAGGGGCGCCTGGATGACTCAGTTGGTTAAGCATCTGACTCTTGGTTTCAGCTCAGGTCATGATCTCAGGGTGGTGGGATCAAACCCCATGTGGGGCTCCCCCACTCAGCAGGAAGTCTGTTTAAGATTCTCTCCCTCTGCTCTTCTCCCCCGCTCTCTTTTTCAAATAAACAAATCTTTTTAAAAGTTGGGTTAAAAAAAGACCAGATTCTTTTTAAGTTTTCTCATCATTTTTATTTATTGCACAAATAACATCACAACAACAATAAAGGAAGAATAAAAAGGTGGGGGTTGGATAGCAGGCTACTGTAAATGTCTTCTTAATAAGACACAAGGCCTGTGGCAGATGTGTAAACTGTGTCTTCAATTTATCTCGTATCCTCTCAATGTGCACTTGTCAAAAAAAAAAAACCCAAAAAACCGGGGCACCTGGGTGGCTCAGTGGGTTAAAGCCTCTGCCTTCGGCTCGGGTCATGATCCCAGAGTCCTGGGATAGAGCCCCACATCGGGCTCTCTGCTCAGCGGAGAGCCTGCTTCCTCCTCTCTCTCTCTCTCTGCCTGCCTCTCTGCCTACTTGTGATCTCTGTCTGTCAAATAAATAAATAAAATCTTAAAAAAAAAAACACCAAAAAACCAAAAAACCACCTCATTTTATAATAGTACCAAGAGGCACATTAGTACAAACTGTAATGTAGGTCTGGCGAAGTTTTTAACAAGGACTGGCTAGACAAGAAAAGCTATAGTCCATACTCGTCCAATTCAAGGAGGAGGAGCTTGAGTAGAGCCGAAAGGAATCTGTATAAAGTGTTTTTATTTTCTGCCTGTAGGCATTTCTTCTACGCACAGTCTTCTATGTGAAACAGATGCAAATTTTCTAAACCATTTTCCATCTTCCAATGTCATCTCTTGAGAGCTGGCTAGGTCCCTGAGCTCTCAACTTCCTGAAAACTCCATAGAATCATGCGAGCATTAAACACATGTTTGTGAACAACGGTGATGAATTGTTTTGTGGCGACCTTGGCTGAGAGGGGGATGGGCTGGTGTGGGAAGCTCTCGTGGAAAGATTGCCATCTGACGGATTGACCTGCTTTGATACAGGTTCCCCCCGCCCCCTCTCGGGACTCTTAAGTCTTTTTAACAATTCATGGCCCATCTATTAATTTAATGTGATTGAGACGAGCATTTTCAGACTGTAATTGAAAGAGCATAGCTTTTTCAAATGTGTGGGGAAGACTAGTATTTGTAAAGCCTCTGGACATCAGGAACATCTGACAGGTATGTAGGTGGTAAATTGAATAAATACGATCTATCATGTGCTGGAAAGCGGCTTCTGTAAATAGGAAATTAATGTTGCCCACAATGAGTCAGATCTGAAATAACGGTGTTTAAAGCCGTTGACTCCCACTCAGGTATTTTAAGGACTAAGTCAGCCATCCCTAACCCTTTTCAAAATGCAAGGTACTAGAATACGACAGGCAGCGACCCTGAAGCATTATCTGTCCCCTTTGGGTTCATCTACATAATACAAACACACACCCCAGTACAATCAACATTTATCAGCTCATGCCCTTCAAAATTAATGGAGCCATTTCCTGAATGCTTCTGCGGAGGTGTCTTTTTCCTTGTCTCTCTGACACGCAGCCTGCCGTCAGCTGATTCTCCTTCCTTTCCTGCTCTTGCAAAAGAGGCTCCCGTCTTCTCTCCCTGGTGAGGCGGAAAGAAACTTTAGCTTGCTGCCTCATCTTCCTGGCCTCCCACACCCATTTCAACGTCCTGTCTACTTTCGTTGGGTGCAGCCCCCCATGAACTCCATTCTGTCTTCCCTTCGAAGCTTCGTTTTTGTGAAAATTGAATATAATAACGATGTCATGAGTTATACAGTGTAGACACCTGACTTGTGGGACCAGCAGGCCGAACCTGGCCTTTCACTGGAAGCAGCGCCCTTCTCTGTTGCAGCAGGTGCTTTCTTAAGTGCAGACAATGGTGAATGGCGCCACCTCCCCCTCTTAATCCCACCGTGTTTCCACCTCTCCTGCCTCTTTGGGGAGCCGGGCTCTGACCTTACGTAGTCCCCGCCCTGGCCCCAGGCCCTGTGCAGTCTGTATTTCCTGAGTCGGTCCCTGATCGGCAGTGGATGGGGGTAATTCCTCCCCGCAGTGCTCTCTTCGTCAGCCCTGAGCATCCCAAGTGTGAACGTGGTTGGCAGGAGCAGCTGTGTGCTGTGCACCCATCCTTGCTCATCCTCATTAGCTGTCTTTCTTCAAGGCAGAGCGCCAGGGAAGCATACGTTCCAGCCCAGCTACTGATGCTGGAAGCCGGATGTTCGGATGCTGGCAGACTTCTCCCTGAGCCGCAGCTGCTTCCTCCTGTTTTCCTCCCATGCATCTCTTGAACCCAGTTTGAGAAAATAACATCCTTTTGACGCCTGGGCCAGAATATAACCCAGTTCTAAATGGATTGAGGTATAGCTGTTTGTCAAATGTCTGTCATGCCGAAGTCACATCCTCCCTATGACATCTTTTAATCTCTGTGCCAACCCCGAGGGTGGGCGTGGAGTTTGAAAGACCTGGGTCTGAACGCTGGCATTGCCACTCACAAGCTGTGGGACCTCAAGTGACCTCTCTGAGCTTCATTTCCCTATCTGAAAAATGAACATAGTCATCCCCCCTCCATAGAAATGCTGTGAGATTTAAGCAGGATGGTTGATGGAAAGCTAGTGCCCTGGTGTATAATAAAGGCTTAGAAGGGGTAGCTACTATCGTGGAGAGTTTGAACTTGGCCAGGGTGCTTGACTTAAATAAGGTTGTACACCTAGCAAGTGATAGAACGGAGCTATGTATCTGGATCTTTGTAAGCTGTTGCCTCTTCTCCCTCTCCTCCTTTATTAGAAAGGCTGCAGTGTCCCTACCAGAGCACTGCAAAAAAAGCAACTGGGGCTCCTGGATGCTTTGGCAGTGAGCTGTGCAATTAAAACCAAAGCTAATAATAATTTTTAAAATTACAATATGATAGCTAGTATCTATTGAGTACCCACCCTACGGGGCGGGGGGCGTATGCTAGGAAATTGAAAGCATCCTCTATTCTCTTCAACAGTGTTCTCCAAAACTCAGTCATTTGTGTTCTGTCTTCATGATTTTTACCATTTTCGGTATACCACCTATACCACTGTCTTATTTAACTGTCCTTAAAATCGATTCACATTATCACTTAAGTAAGTGAATTTAAAAAAGTAAAGTTGTTGCCACCATGGCAAATAGAAAACCAGCATCATTTACCGTAAATAGAAGGTGGCCAGGAACTTAAATACAAAAACAAAGCAAAACGAACAAACAAACAAACAAAATCAAGGCAGTATTGTCAAGGTCCAGCCAGATGATGCTCTTGACGCAAGGTCTGCTCTCTGTTCAAAAGGGAGACTAGCAGGTGCCAGAGAAGCCGTGAAGATATCCTGGAGCCCAACATGTGGTTCTCTGGTCTCAGCTGGAACGACTGGGCAAGAGGAACATTCTCACGTGTGATGCCGTGTTCTTCGACGCCCTGCCAGGATGCCACCTGCCACTGCAGTGTCTCTGTCTCCTGCTGAGCGACGCACTGCTGTGTGTAAGTCTTGCAGGGGAAGTATCCTTCTCCCCAGCTACCGATGATGGCGGCAGAAGCTCAGAGAGGTCACATCATTTACCCAAGATCATGCATCTAATAAATGATCCAGGATAGAGTTAGAACCAAGGTCTTTTGTCAACAACACAGGAGAGCAATGTGTCAGACTTCCACAAGTTTGATGACAGGGTCCACTCAGGGGTGCCAGAGTGCTCGCTGGAATTTTCCATTCCAGGTTCATGGTCATGGAGCTCACTGAGTTGCTGAGGACCTTAGCAGCTGGGGGTACCCTGACACCCCTGAGGAGGTGGATGGTCCAGGTGGCTGGAATTGGGCAGGAGGGGAATCGGTGCAGTCGGCAGTCATGTGCCACTGCACTGAGCTGTGGGAGTGGACTCCACCGCCTGCTGCTGTGGGCAGGACTGCCTGGGTCTGCAGTGGGACAAAGTAGCGAGACCTGAGGCTGTCCTAGGCATGCTAAGGTCATTGACTGGAGGCACCATAGTGGTGGTGGGAAGCGGAGAAACCCCAGTCCAAATCCGGTAAACATGGGAAAATGTTAGCCTTTTTGCCTCTCAGTTTCTTAATCTGAGAAACAGGGATAATACCAATACCCTCTCTCAGGGTTCTAGCGAAGATGAAATGAGCTAAAGCTTGAGCATCTAGCACCATACTGAATGCTCACCAAATAATAGTTTTCTCTTGTCCCTCCTCCTCCCCAGACAGGCCCTATCTGCTTCCCTAAATCCTCCTTCCCCTCCCAGCCCTACCCTCCTGAAAATATATCTAATCTTGAGGACAAGGGTAGAATTCCTTGCATCTCTGGCTAGGGAATATAGTGTCTTTCACGGATTAGGGGTGCCTTTACCCTCTGTGCTTGTTTATAGTCTCCAACAAATCGGAGATTACAGCCTGGACAGGGGTTTTTGTTTTTTTCATTAAGAAACCCTTGGGCTTTCTGCCTGTTGCCATTCCCACCAGAGAAAACATCATGGCGTCTGACATTTGCTGAGGTCACTATTCTCTCCTGGGCGGTCTCTTCTCTCTCTTTCTGGTCGTGTTTGTCTGACCAGCTTTCCTGTGCTTGGGAATGTCACAGTGGGTTGACTCTAGGAACTCCCAGGTCCCCAGCCCCCTTTCTGGGTTCTGCGTGACAAGGCAGGAAGGGACACAGACCGCGAGGAAGTAGTTGTTTTCGGAGATGCAAACCTCCAAAGGATAAGGTTGTGTGGCCAAGACCTGGTGTTTCCCAAAGGGACTGGAGTGAGTGTGTCCTGTGTGAGTTCATGGCAGCCCTGGCAGCTTCACTTTGTTCCTTCTGGATGGAGTATTGGGTTTCTACGAAACTGGGGAGGAAACCTTTATGTAGTAGCCTTCCGTCTTCGCCAGGTGTGCCCTGGGGCTTCCACTCCAGTAAACCATATTGTCCAAATCTCTGTTTCTGGATCTGCTTCCCAGGGAACCAGCTGTCAGCAGAGATACACTCAGCAGAAATGTCCACCCTCTTGTGCCCCAGCATCCGGGGTATAAGCCTGCATCTTGCTAACAAGAGACAGAGAATGGCTGGCGAGCCATGTGGTCTAGACCAGAATCTGACTGTCTGCCACCCACTGTGGCGGGCTCTTGCAGACTGACCAGCCTGCCCACGACCCCAGGTTCGTTATCCGTAATAGGAGCATAGTAGCATCCTCGAGCTCATCAGCTGTGGCAAGCCAGGTAGCAGATGCATGAGAAGAGAGTCCAGCAATGGCAGGAAATGCTGGGCATCCCTACTAGTAGATGCTGTCAAAAGCGCCTTCATTTTCCCCAATTCCTCCATCTCCTTGAAATCACCTCTGCAGTTCACCTGCTTCTCTCCCCATTAGTTCTTGGTTTCCTTTGCTGGCCCCTCTCCCTCTTCCTGCCCTCTAAATTCGGGGTGTTCTTCCGATTCTGGCCCTTTTCCTGCTCCCTCGTTCCTCCTTTCCCCTTGTTCTTTCTCTCCAGTGTCTCCCACTGCGCTGAAAGTGGCCCATAAATGCTCCGGGGCTGTGAATAGCCCTCCAGTCGGCTGCATGTATTTTTTTTTTTTTTTTTTGTTAATGCTGCAGCTTTTAGGGAGGATGGGCAGACCTGTCATTTGCACGAATAAACCAGAGCATCTCCCATTTGGGCTCCGAAAGTCAGTCTGTCAAAGCTTGTGAATTGTGTTAGCGATTTTGTTTTCAATTTACAGCCTTGAGTAAGGGCGCCCTCCCATCTTGTAACAGGTGCTATTGTCAAGGCTAGTAATGCAGGGTGGCAGGAGGAGGCAGAGAGAGCGGCAACTACCATTTGACGCTCTATGACAAGAGATGGGATAAAAAGATTCTGCAAAAGTCCTAGAATAATGAGGACAATGAACCATTATTCTCAGGGCTTCATTTTTAGACTGTTGCAGTAAGAACCCCGAATCTCAATTGTTTACATATGAATTCCGAGACTTCCAGAAAAGCCCATGAAAATTACATGCAAGGAATTGTACTGATGGTCTCGTGTTTCGGGTTCAATTGACCTCCGTTAACTCGATGAAAAAATATTTTCTGACTTCAGAGGTTAAAGAGTGTGTTTCTAGGAGGAGAAGAGGAAGAGAGGGACTGAGCCGAAAAAAGGGGAGGAGGAGAGGAGACAGGAACTCACATCTGCATGCTCAATGATATCTTCTTAGTTAATAGCCAGAAAACCTTTTTAAGGAGGGGGTTGTCACTCCCATTTTTTTTTTTTAAGATTTTATTTATTCATTTGACAGACAGAGACCACAAGTAGGCAGAGAGGCAGGCAGAGAGAGAGAGAGGAGGAAGCAGGCTCCCTGCGGAGCAGAGAGCCCGATGTGGGGCTCGATCCCAGGACCCTGGGATCATGACCTGAGCCGAAGGCAGAGGCTTTAACCCACTGAGCCACCCAGGCGCCCCGTCACTCCCATTTTAACAGGTAAGGAAACAGGGACTCAGAACAAGGAAAGACTCTCCGTAAGGCCATGGCAGCAGGGGTGGCCCGCACACCCCACCCGCTGGCAGGGCTGACCGGGCACTAAACAGGGCTCTGTGACGTCATCGTAACTACAAGATGCTCTTTAGGCAACTTCCGTTCTCTCACCACCTTTGTGACATGGAGGGACAGTGCTGCAACGGGCATAACCAAACAAGACATTCCGACGTACTGACCTAGATGTGTTGACAACGCAAACCAAGGACAGTTTTGGGACGGATGCTTACCTCTCCCCTTCCCACCCCGCCGACCCCGGACCCTCCCCTGAACTCACACAAGGCTTTGGAGGGCTTCAGTTCTGTACCTTCTCACACTATCTACGGTTTCAGTGGTGTAGCCAGATGGATTGAACCTGCTTTCGGAGCATAGAAAATTCCGGATGCGGAGTGGGGATTATAACATCTTCACTCCCTGCACCAGCCAGCCGCCACCCTGAGTGTGCCTACAACTGCAGGAGGTGACCGGCGGTGGCCCCTGGGACCATCTCAAGTGGAAGAAACCCCAAACGAGGGAGAGGAGAACAGTGAAGTGGGGGCATAGGCCGGCGATGTTTTTGAACGATCCGATATGATGGAAATATGGTGTACGGAGATCACTAAGGGCATTTTATGTGTCTATGTGGAAATCAGCCTTAATTTTTACAGCCAAATGCGTTATACCTTGAGACAGCCAATCATAGGCCTTCTCACAAGCGTGTATGCCCCTCCCCCTTCTTGCATATAATCCCCTTTTCTTTTTTTTTTTTTTTAAAGATTTTATTTATTTATTTGACAGAGAGAGATCACAAGTAGACAGAGAGGCAGGCAGAGAGAGAGGGGGAAGCAGGCTTCCTGCTGAGCAGAGAGCCCGATGCGGGACTCGATCCCAGGACCCTGAGATCATGACCTGAGCCGAAGGCAGCGGCTTAACCCACTGAGCCACCCAGGCGCCCTATAATCCCCTTTTCAACTGACAAGTTTCGGAGCAGTTCCTTCAGAGCAATCTGAAATACCATCTCCCCAGTAAGACAACCCATAAAACAGTGACTAACCTAATTTCAGGTTGGCTTTTTTTTTTTTTTTTCCAGCTGACACGTGTGTGGAAAATTCTTGCTTCTATGAGGAGCCTTACCCAATCCTTTCTTTGATGTCCTTTTACGACTGCCGCCAACACAGGAAGAGAAAACGAAATTATTTTGAAAGAGATAGTTTAGGAAGTAAATAAAGATGTTTTCTTTCCTCTGTGCTTGATTTTTTTTTCTTTTTCCAAACTTAGCGGTTGAAAGTTGGTGCTTGTGGTTTTGAAAACTACAATTCTCCAGCCTTTATGTTGGACCTCCACTGGGCACTGAGCTGTCTGCCATCCCACAGTCTGTTCAGCTGAGCATGACCAGGACACTTCAGATTGGTGCCTGAAAGGAACACATTAGCTGTTGAGCACCTCTCCACCCCACACCCCCCCACCCCCGGCCAACAGCTCAAAGTGAAGTACTTTTAAAATAGACTGTTGCAAGGCATGGCATGGGGTTTCCATGAATCTTAGGTTTGAGACCTCTTTCCAAGGTCCTTCTTGGTCCTTCTCAAGTCCAGTGGTTTCATAAGGTCAGAGAAAGTCATCCAAGAGAACTCGTGTGGACAGACTGAGCCACAAGCATCAATTTTGTTTTCTGCCTTCATCCCTGCAGTTGGAATATTTTCCAATTAGGTGTCCCAGTGTTATTCTTAACCAAGCCATCCTTTGTGCTTTATTGTCCCAGACTTCCTGAGCACGGGGCTGAGCCATTCGCTCCCTCTCTCTGGAAATCCACTGGCAGGAACGGAGTGTGTGCCACGGCCTCAGGTTAAGAAAGCCGTTTACATTTCTTGCAAGTGTCTTGTCCAACCTGCCCCCCACCTTTGCTTTTCAGTTCACACCCCTCTCAGGTTCTGATTTAAACGCACTTAATTAGGATGCTAATTAGAACCTAATCAGGTTGCTAATGAAGTAGTTGACAGCTCAGATCAATTAAAAAAGGGAAAAAGCATCCCTGGCCTTTTGTTTGCAGCCTCCACAGGAGATGACATTCTCTTTTTAATTGCTTTGAGCCAGGCTGCGTGGAAGCAATCAGCCCCTGTTGCCGCTGCTTGTCTCCTGGTCACGTTGCCAGTGCTGGCCAGAGGCTGCGCTGCAGAGGGGGCGTGCAGTGGGACTGTAGAAAGCAAGGTTTCTTCTTTCTGTGGGCTTGAAGCTCTAAATCCCACACTTCCAAGAGGACCACCCTGTCTACCTGTCCCTGCTCCTGACCGCTGACATAGCCTATACACACGTAGCTACCCGAAAAAGTGGCAGCGAGCATTGAAACCAAAGAAAGGTTTTAAATAATATTTCTCTTCCTTCTTCTTCTCCTCCTCCTCCTCCTCCTCTTCCCCTCCTCCCCCTTCTCCTCCTCCTCCTTTTCCCCCTCCTCCTCCTTCTCCTCTTCCTCCTCCTCCTTCTCCCCCTCCTCCTCCTCCTCTTTCACCTCTTCCTTCTCCTCCTCCTTCTCCCCTCCTCCTCCTCCTCCTTCTCCTCTCCCTCCTCCTCCTCCTTCTTCTTCTCCTGCTAACCTGGAGACTGGAGTCCACACAGAATTTTCGTGATGATTTTTGTAGAAATAGCAATAGCAGGTGAAATCTGACATGGCAGGCATTACTCGGTAGAAAATAAGATTGCTTTCTAGACTGCAGTCATCTCGAGAACGTGTGAGGGTTGCAGTGAAGCCAGGCCTGCGAACCCCAAGGTGATCCTGATGACCAGAAACACCAGGAGATGGGGACCCAGGAGAGGAGGCGCCAAGGAGGCGAGCATCGGAGGGCGGTGTGTGCTTGGCCCGAAGAAGAGAGTGATGCAAGTGGTTTAATAAAATATATATATTTTTAAATACATACTGAGCATCCATTGTGTGTCAGGTGCTCTGCCGGGCTCAGGTTATGGAGCAGTGAACAAAACAAGACAGACAATAAGCAAATGATTGTAGATAAATTAAATGTGTGCAGTGCTACCAAAGACCAATCCTGAGCGCTATAGGCAGGTCCTTCACAGACGCTGCAGACTGCCCTGAGGAACAAAGCTGCAGCTGAGAAGTGAAGGTCAAGGACGCCGTGGGCTTGGCAGTGGGACCAGAACCGTCCCCCTTGCAGGAATAGCCCCTGTGAAGGGAGGCGAGCAGTTTTGGTTCTGGGAACTAGGAAAAATCCCCAGGGTAGGATTCCGTGAGCTGAGGCCGGGGGCTTTGCCCAGTCATGCATAGCCTTTTAAGCCACAGGAAGGATTTTGGACTGTAAGGGGCTTCGAGGAAGGCATTAACAGCTTTTAAGCAGAGGATTCTTTGGATCAGATTGTGTGCTCAAAATATCCCAGCAGCTGTGTGGGGGACTGATCAGAGGAGTCCAGATGGGTAGCGGGGGGATCAGTGGCCTAAGTGGCCCGAGCTGGGATGCTGGCAATGGGGATGGGTACAGGTGTGTCGGCTTGAGAGGCCTTTTGAAGAAGGAAGGGACAAGAGTTGCTGGTTGATTGCGTGTGGGGATGAGGAAGAGGAAGTAGCCAAGAATGGTTCCTTAGAGTATGGCTTGAACAGCAGCTTTACTGTGGGACCTTTTGCTGAGATTAGGGAGATGGGGAGAGAGTAGACCTGGAGTGGGGGTGGGACGATCATAAATCCAGTCTTGGCCATGTTTGGTTGGGGGTCTCCAACGATTATGTCCAAGAGGGCAGTGGGATTGGAGGGTCTGAAGCCTGGATGAGCTGGAGATGAGGGAGCCATCGATGGGCCAACAGGGGTCCGTGATCTGCGGAGCTCCCCAAAATGCTCTTGCAGGGGGAAGAAATCCCCTCCTTTGAGAGGAAACTCAAATCCAGAGGAATTCCAACATGAAATGGTCTCTGAGCAGAGGAGGAATATGGAATCAGCCAAGGCAACTAAGAAGGAGCTCTCAGAGATGAGAAGAGGAATCAGGGAGGACCTTTTTGGGGACTGGGTTTTGTATTCAAGGCTTTCCGGGAGGAGATCACCATGAACAGATAACCGCTCCAGGCCTGAGAGCAGTGGTTTGCAAAGGCATTTAAGCAACAGAAGTCCCCTGAGACCGAAACCTTCTGTAGATGTCACCTGGAAAGGTGGAGGCTGGGCTTGGGGTCCTGTTGTCTCTGCCTTCCTCTCTCCAGCCCCACCTCCCACCTCTGAATCCCAGGCTCTGAGGAAGGGCATCAGTAGAGCTCTGCCCTAAAGGATGCCCACTTGAGCCAACCAAAGGTCTGGCTCCTTTGCACGGAGGGAGCTTATAGAATCTGACTTCTCTGCCTTGCTCCGGGTTGAAAGCATTGGGGAGCCCCTTACCAGACACCACACCTTCTATCCCCATCAACCCATGTCGCATAATCCTTCGAAACTCAGCTTTGATATCACTGGCTTTGTGAACCTTCCTGGAGCCCCCCCATTCAGAACTGATCGTGCCCCACCCCCACCCCAGCATGGGGCTCCTCCCTGAGGTTATTTATTTACATGCCTTCCTCCTCCACCAGACTTTGTTTTTCCAGGACAGGGACCAAGTCTTTACATCTCAAAGCCAGGATAATGCCTGGCACAGTGTGGGTGTTGAATCAGTGTTAGCCCAATTGGATTAAATTACATTGAATTAAACTTGGAAGGGCCCTCTGATCTGCTACGGTCTTTCCTTCTTTTACCTAAAGGTGAGAATAAGCTTCAACTCTTTGCTGGCAAGAGTGATTTCTGGAATCCCGAGTCCTGGTTTCAAGCCCAATTTTCTTAGGATCCTTCTTTCAGGGCTCTGGAGTTACCAGCGCTGGATAAATATGGAAATGTTGGAAGACAGAACCCCCTGGTCTGCGAGCCGTAGGTGGCTCTCGCTGGTTTAAATGGCATTCTCTCCGTATCACCCACCAGGCCCACGGTGACAAGTGACTTTCTCTGGACTCATTTTTCATGAGCAGAAGTGGGACTGCCTCTCCTGCTTGACCTCACCACCTGTCACAGCTCGGGCTCCTTCACGGATTCCCCATTACTTTGAATTCTTACCTTCAAGAAAGAGTCCACTTCTCACATTTTCTTGTGGAAATGCTTTTTTGTTTTCTTTTCATTTCCTTTTCCAGGATTTGGCCAGAGGATGGTTCCAATATAAAGGCTCTGCGGCGCTTTCTCTGGTGGACAGGGTTAGCGAATTCCTTGCGGGGGAGGCAGAATTGGCCTCCCTCCCTTGGAGACTTGAGTAACGGTTCTTTTTTTTTTTTTTTTTTTTTCTTTTTTTGACGACTAGGTAAAAAAGTTCTCAAGAGCCATCCTTGAGCAGAGAAGCTGTAAACACTTCTCGTTCACCGTCTGTGGCTGCCGTGCTGTGACCCTCAATTTAGAAGGAACGGGCGGACGGCTCTGGGAAGCTGGCTGCTCACTTCTCTCTCCCACTTACCGTGGACCTGGGTCAGGTGCTTGTCTCCCTTCGGATCTCCCCTTCTTCAACCATTCTGCCTCCCTGGCATTCAGCCAAGGATTACTGTCAGCCTACCGATCCGGTTGAGGAAGCCAAAGGAGGCAGAAGGAAGGAAAGAGCAAGGGCTCCCGGCTCAATCTGGCATTTAAGCTCTAGACTTACTACCCACGGGAGGGATCTGTGCCTTAACCTCTGGGAGACTCAGTTTCCTCCTCTGCACATTGGGCCTGGGAGCCCCTCCCTGTGGCAGACTAGTGGTGGAGATGGGCAAAAATGTACAGAAAACCCCCAGTAACGTGTCTGGCCTATGCAGTCACCTAAGAAACACTTATTATTCATAAACCAGATTTTTTTTTTCCAGGGGAAATCATTCATTTCACTTGCTGTCATCCCAGTGGCGCATCCCAAATGGTTATGATGGATCCGTCTCCCCACCGTGTGCATGGAAGTGAGCGCCTGACGCAACCGTGGTTTGCTGTTCTGAATTATTATTGTTAATGACACTCTTTGGGTGCTTATCGATGGGACAGGCCTCTGTTAAAGAGAGATCCTTGCATGAAAAATAGTTGCTTGCCGCTGAATTCTCTGCATACAGAGAATGAAACCCAGATTGCTTTATGAATCTGGCCTGTTTCATGTTTGAAAAATGTGAATTAATCTGTCAAAAGAAAAAGAAAAAGTGTTTAACCAATGGGGACACTTGGACTAATTGGGTGTTGATTCTGGAGCAACTTGGGGTATCCTTGACAACTGTTTAGGGGAGCGTGGAGCTCCCCAGAGCTCTGCTTTCAGATGGAGGACACACAAAGGTTATCCTTTCAAAGCTCTCTATGTCTGTCAGCTAATGTCTGCAGGCAATCTGTGCTTTTGAGAGAGGCTGATGGATTACAAGGAAGATGTGGGTGGCCAGATTCTTCCCCTTGCATGGAAATATTACACTTTTTAAACAAATGTCTGATCTTGATTTCATAGCTCTCTGGTTAAGAGGTACCATAGAACAGTATCTTAACCCTAGTTTAAAAGCAGCCTGAAATGTTACTCTTTCTTTGCATCTTTATGCTGGAAGACAAAGCTTTTCTATTCATAAGCCTTCCCTGAAGGAGCTCTGCTACTTGAGTGAGCCATTTGTGACATAAAATATAATGATGGGATTCTGTTTACTTTTTTTTTTCCCCAGTATTGAGTATTTGCTGGAAACTGTTTTAGTACAACTTAGCTGCATGTGAGTGTATGCCCAAAGAAGATAATTAGGAACAACAAAGAAGCTTAAGAGATTCATCTCAGACACCTAAAATGTCCGGCAGCAAAGTCCTGGTTAAGGGGTTTAGAACATACCTGAGATGGAGTTTCACAGAGCCACTGAAAGTTGTACTCAGGGGAAGATTTTCATAGGAGACATGGGGAAATGCTCATGATGTTATGTCAAAGAACATAAAATTGTATGTTGGTTCTAGTCTTGACCTCACTAAGGATACAAAGATTTTGTAAAGATATAAAATCTTTATCTTTATAAAGATACAAAGTTGCCCCAAGTTGTGCATTTCAGTGGAACTGTGATTTTTATTTTATTCTTTATACATCCCATATTTTTTAACTTTTCATAATACACATTAAAAACTTCAATGTAAATTTTATTGTTGTTGTTATTGTAAGTTTCATTATTGTTATTGTTAAATGTTATTTAACAAAGATTAGGATATAATCTCATAGCTTCATGGAGGTGATAGCGGTAGAATTTTTAAATTAGAAATTGGTAGCAAGGGATAGCCGTTGAGTATTAATGGTTAGCATTTACATAACATTTCTTGGGAGGCTTTTTGGGTGTTTTATAGCACCTGAGCTCTCATTTTCATACCATCCCGTATGGTAGGCAACAGGAGTTGTAAAGATTTTGTGCATTAAAAAAAAAAAAGCAGGTGCAAAATGAATACTGCATTTTGCTTGCTTCTACAGATGTTTTTAAGCTGCTAGATTGGACCCTGTGCAAGGACATATGGCCACTGCTTCTTGTTCACAGACACATAGGTGGTCAGGATCAGCAGGAGACCTAGAAATAGCATGTGGTCCCCTACCTCTAAAAGAGGAGACAGAGATAGAAGAGTGAGCTTGCCTAGTGTTTGGAAAGCTAATTCCCACACCTTCTTCCTTGGCATGGAGAATGTTCTAGAGCTTTTGGTCTCATATATAATGTTATTCCTGCTGAAGCCCTTTAAAAGAGAAAGGGGTGGGGCATCTGGGTAGCTCAGTTGGTTAAGCATCCGACTCTCTCGGTGTCGGCTCAGGTCATGATCTCAGGTCGTAATATCGAACCCCTCATTGGGCTCTATGCTGGGCATGGAGTCTGCTTGGGATTCTCTTGCTCTCCCTCTCCCTCTGCCCCTCCCCCCACTTGCTCTCTAAATTAAAAAAAAGAGAGAGAGAGGGAGAGAGAGGGAGGGAGGGAGAGAGAGAAAGGAGGGACACAGAATGATTAAGGATTGAATTGGAGGTGGGGTAGAAGGAAGGCTCTTGGCAGCTGGAGAAAGTGGCCCTAATTCCTGCTGGCTGAATTCGAACCAGGTCCAAGTGTCTGGCGCTCTTCTGGTCCTCTTGTGACAGTCAGACAACCCGAGCTCCTCCTCTATGCTCAGCCTCTCCCACCCCTGCTGTCCCAGTCTCCCAGATTTCTCTGTCACTGGTGTCTCTAGCACACTGGCCCATCTATGATAACTTTCAACTTCAGGAGTCAGGGTATAAAAGAATTTGAAGCCAGTCTCCCTCCCAGTTCCCAGATAGAGTCTTTAAGGGTGATCTGGCTCAAATTCGGAGGAGGCAAATACACACATTCCCGACAGTTACCATCTCTGACATTTCGATCCGTGCTTACCTGAGGATGGACTTTCTCCCATAGCACTCACCAGTCTGGGACTCCAGAGAGGGCAAACGTTAGTGTAATCATGCTGCTTTGGGAGTTCAGCAAACACCTGGTTTTGAATGGAGGATCTCCCTGTTGACTCTGAGTTTCTTCGGAGAACAAAAAGAAGGTAATGGGAACAGCAGTAACTACGTGAGTCAGGAGGGGGTATGCTTTGCGGCAGTAACAAGGAAATCCGGAAATCCCCATGGCTTAATGAGGCAAACATGGGTTTTCTTCTACCTTCTTGCAAAATCTGTGTATCATCTGGGCACTTCTCCATCTGGTGACTCAGGGTCACTGGGTCACAGAAGAGAGAGCTAAAAAGTCATGGACTGGTTTCTGGACACATGTCACTTCCATTCATATTTTATTAACTCAGACTGGCCTCGAGGCTTTGCTTAACTGCGGGGGGGTTGGCCATTTCGGACACATTGACTTCTGAGTGAGTGCCAGGTGTCTCTGCTGCCTGCCTGCCCTCAACAGAGCTGCTCCTGTGGACCGGGCAACATTGTAAATGCTTCACCTGTTCACCCCATTCGATCCTCAATCTTACGAAGTAATCGCTAATACCTCCATTATACAGATGAGAAACTGAGCCACAGAGAGGTCAAGGCAACCAGAGCATCCCAGCTGGTAAGGGATGGAGCCAGGACTTAAAGCCAGAGTCTGACTTCAGGACCTTGAGTGCTGAACCCCCGCACTGATTATCTCCCTAATAATATTTCTCTTGGAGGGGAGGGGGGATTTCTGTACGATTATAGGCAATGTCAATAAACCGCAGCGTCTGACATGTGATAGTTAATCACAGATGGTAGCGACTTCTGTCATGACTACTGTGGGCTACCTCAAATCCTTTCTGAGTCAAGGCAGGTTATGAATAGATGACGATGGGATAGAGCTTTATTAAAAGGTATCTCTTTCATCCTGGCATCTGGGGTTGCAGGGAATGCTTTAATAGAACCTTGCAGAGAAGTATCAAGTAATTACCATTGTATGGAAGTATTTTAGCAAGCTGTGCCCATTCTTACCCTGCAAGGGCATGAAAGCAAAGTTTACATTTTAATTACTGGGCTGCCATGTCTCATTACTGGAATCTGCAAGGCTGCTCTGAGCAAAATTTAAGGACACAAAGTAGTTTACTTTGTATTTGTTTTAACTAAGCATCAGGGCTGGTCTTGACTTGTCCTGTAGGTAGTTACAACACAAATACTGTGTTGCAGAGTGATGTCTGAATCCCTTTTGCCTCCAGAAGTGTATTCGATGTTGAAGTGACTCCCCGGTCTCATTCCTGCCCTGTGTTAATTGATGGCACTCCTGCCCTTTATCAGGAAACCCCAGCAGCTGGAGACAGCCTGGTGTACAGTGAGCAGGAAGCCCTGCCCCGAGAAGAGGGACGGTTTGGAATTCTCTAGATTTGCATAGACCAGTAAAAGATATTATTGAGATTATAGAAGGACTGAGGCAGTGAATGGCGTGTGTAAACCCGTGTGGTTACGGCAGGTGGTACCATTCCTCCCTGCCAGGTGGGAGATGGAAGGCAGACTCTTGGTACTTGAGAAATATTTCTAATTCTTCCCTAATTCTGGGCACTGGGAGATGGCTCCTTCTTATTTCTCACCTTCTTTTCAGAAGCCCAGTTTCTGCCATGGATTGCAGTTCACCGTCTCTGACAAAGGAAGGTGTGCCCTCCTGGGAATCGCTCACTCTCTGAGTTTAATCCCTGTGCTAGGCAATGGGCCAGGGGAGGAAGGTAAAGAGACACCGCCCCAGTGCCAACCACACACAGGGGTAAACAATAAGCCAAGTGAGACTGAACTTCAAATGTGCTCCACAGAGACACGGGGGGAGGGGAGACATGTAGAGGCGGGGGCCAATTAACTCTGAGGATTGGGGTAAGGATCGCTGAATCATGTCTGTGGGTGCCTCCTTGCCCTTTGAGACTAATCAGAACCCGGAGATGTTACTATTTCTAAGAACTAAATGGGTCGCGTTCGGTAATGTAATTTCCCAGTATCATTTTAGCTTAGGCTGAGTATCATTCTTCGGAGGATCAGGTATTGACAATTTTGGCATTGGAAACTATGTGAGCCTGATATTGGAAAAATATCGACAGGTTTCTTGAAGGAAGAATCCTGCAAAATAGCATGAATTCTGTGCCTGTAACTACACCGAATTAGCCAAGTATATGGCCAGCATCCAGGTGGGAATATGCATGGGGAAAGTACATATTTTATAGTGGTAAGATTATGAATTAACATTTTATGAAATGGATTTCCTATGTAATATGGCCTTCAACTTGAGGAGAGAAGAACCAATAATTATTCTGTTATATCCCAAACATTGCATCTTTTAAAAATCAATGGGAAAATCATCAATAGTGAGGTTCAGAAAGGGAATCTTTAAATACAACTCAAGAACAGTCACTCTTGATGGAAATTCTGACCTTTGGGCAGAGGGCTTGAAAAAGGGTTTTATAAAACCAAAACACATTTTTAGGGAAATGCGGAAGCTTTTTAGGGATCAGGAGCTCCTGATCATGAGGGATTTGCTATTGACATTTTTTTAATACATCAGAACAAAACTAAGAACGCTCTAACTTTAATAAGAAAGAAAAATTCCCCCACTATGGCACAAATGCCATACACAAAACTATGTTTCTATTTGTCCTTTATCTCATAATATTTGCCCACATTACTTGAACAAAATTTAACATAGCTTTAGACACTGTACTGGTTTTGTCCTCCCCCCACAAGACTGTAAGTAATTTTATCCAATACTGCATTGTTTCAGATTCTCTAAAAAGGACTTACTGGCTACATTTTAAAATGTGGTTCTCCTGGAACATTTGTTGAATTAAGCTATTTGACGTCTCTTTAAAAAAAAAAATAAAAAGCAAGTTTATAGTTGAAAGAATGTCAGTCTTATCTTTGACTCTAACAGACATGCAGGAAGGTGCTGGTCACAGGGGACCGGGACACTCTCAGCTCAGAGGGGACGCACCCTAAGTTTCTTTTTAAGCAGAGTCTTTGAGCTGCAAGGCTGACATTCTAGAAGGCAGAGCCTCAAAGGGAGGGCCAGCACAGAGCCTGCACCAGAATCCTCTGGGACTCTGTCCTGGTACAAACAGCAAATACACGTGGGAACAAGGGTGACACTGTGGGAATCAGAGGCTAGGACCTGCCTAGCCTGCCCAACCCTCACCAGAACGTTATCCCTTTAAAACCAAGTTGCTTTTTGAAATTCAATCTCCGGACCAGTTCCTGTTCTGTCCTGATTCAACCTGCAAAGCCCAATTGCACCATCTCTGCCTGGTCCTGGCAGAGCAGTGACACCCTTGCCTTTGCAGGGCTCCCAGAGTGAAACTACGGAGCAAATAGATTAATACCCACGAGCCAGGGCCAGGTTCTGCAACAGCAATTGGAGGCACAGTGCCATCTAGTGGGAAAGGGAAGAAAAGCCCCTCTCTGGTGCTTTTTTTTTTTTTTTTTTAATTAGCAGAGTGTCATTGAAATAGACCAAAGAATCAGCTGTCCTCCTTTGATATCAAAGAAGCTTGAGAACCAGAGAAGGAAATGGGCTTCCCAAATGTCACACAGCCAGCCAGAGACAGCTTCAACATTACAGAATCTCGTCGGTCGAGCCTTGGTTCCGCCCTCTTGTAGCTGTAGATACCACAGTAAAGAAACCAGAAGATAAACGAGCTTCTAGTGTCTGTTAGGTGGCATTTCAGACCTCTGCTGAGGTGGAGGGGAACACAGGTGGGGACCTCCGTTATTTTCCGTCCTATAGAATGCCTTGGCCGCACTCTCTCAGGGATGGGTGCAAGGCTAGAACACAGTCAGTTGTCCATCTTGCTGCCCCTACCTCCCCAAAATCTATCCTGAAACTCTGCACCGAATAAGGCCACATCCATGACAATGTGTGACAGAGTAGGAGATGCTACAGGTTACCTGTGCCCTGAGAGGAGAAGAGAAAGAGGGGAAGGCAGCCATCCCCAACCCTTCCCAAGCTCTTGCCCTCCTGCCCACTCTTTTGAGAGCCCAGGAAAAGCTTGCACCTCTGATCTCAAGCCTACCTCCCTCTCCCACCTTTTAGAAATTCCCTGCAATTTCCCGGGTGCCCAAATGCACAGGTTACCCAGATCCCAGCAAAGGGATGGGGTGGAGGAGGGGACGCAGGACCCCTGTTTCCTGCACTCTAGGGACTGCCTGACCTAGGTTAAAGCAGATTGCCAGGAGGAACCACATACCATGTGGGCTTCTCAGCCAGTCTCCAGCTAAAAGGCATGTACATGGAGTAGCCTGTTACCCACGATTGTGGAAACTGCACGCTGCATTATTCAGTGTCAGTGTGAGGGATGGAGGGAAAGGTGAACGCCAATGCCTAACTTCATTCCCTCAAAATAAAATCCTAAATGTTGACTCCAAACATATGGCTCTGCCTTGGGATAAATCTTAGTCTAGTTTCTCATCCTAAAACAACAGAAAGATTTCTTGACTACATTCTCTTCTGAGTCTGGGCCTTCCCTAGACTCCTGGACCATCATCATTCCAGCCAGAAGGTCGAGCTTGTCCTGCTCCAAACCGAAGATTCCTGGCAGAGTCCTGAGTAGTGAACGTGAGTATCAAGGTTGTGCTGTTAACATTTAAATGTGTTCCTTTCATTTAATTTCTTCATAGTCGGTTAGAGTAGGGGAATTTTTCATGCTGCTTTGCTTTTCTAACCCAGGGAATCAGACTCAGGGACTTTTGTGGACTGGAATGCCCCAAACTGGCCAGGATCTGACAAAACCTTCAGTGCCCAGGGCACTGGCTGAGTCCCAGTGCGGCATCGCATGGCCTGTTTTACCCCAGGATAAGTGTTCTGAGGTCTCTGGATGATGGCACAGCCTCTGGATGCCGAGCTCCGAAGGTCTGCTGCCTGGCAGCTCCCGGAACCGAAAGCCCTCCTCGCCCCCACCCCCAGGGAAGTCCCGCTTCCACCTGCTTCTGCAGCCTCTCCACTGTCCCTGTCCTGCCCTCCAACATTAATTCTCCAACATTAGTTCTCTTCCAAAGTGCTTGGTTAAAGCTGGCCTTTGCTGCAGCATGCAGGACTCTGCTGAGATGCAGATGCAGACACAGACAGCCCTGCTTTCCAGCCCAACACATCCCTGCCAAAGAGGCTGTAAAGAAGATCTTCATGATGCAGACTGTATTTTCCCACAGGAACACTTATAATTGGGGTGCCTTGCTCGCCAGAGGCCTCGTACCGAACGGATTGCAGTGACATCCGGCAGCCTGTCCTAAAAGCCAGTATGTCCCCGAACCTCTGTAATCATCCATCAGAAGAAAATCTCTGACTCGCCTTTTTCCTCTTGATTCTGGCGGGGCCTCGGCTCATTACTCAATGTTCCTGAACTGAGCTGTCCCTCCCCAGCCGCACACGCCGCAGCCCCTTCCTTTCCTCTCCTGGCCTTGATCTTGAGCCGCGAGCCCCCTAGATGTGCCGCACGGGGCTGGCTCTTCTTTCTTCACTGAATCCCTTTAACTAAAAGGCCTTTGAACACTTCACAATGTCCTCTGCCCTCCTTTGCCTCCAGTCCCGCGTTGACACGGTGCACATGGCGGCAGGCAGCCCTCCAGTGTCCCTCCCCAAGGTGTTGAATTTGGACCGTGATTAGCATGTAAAAAAAAAAAAAAAAGTTCCTATATAATGCACGTATAGGTCAGAGCCCTAAAGCAGCCAGATAGATCCCAAATCCACGATGCCTGAAGGTCAATAGGACGCATTCGTTTATTCCAAAGATAGGATTGATTTCTTTCTGCATGCCAGGCATTTCCCAAGGCACTCGGGACATAGCTGTGAATAAAGCAGATAAAAACCCACATGGGGCTCTTGAGGGGAAGATATAAATGACATTTGTCCAATGAGTCGGAAGACTGCTGGTTCCGGCATCAGGAAGCCTCGGGAGCCAGTCCAGATGCTGTTTCCACTAATCAGCCAAGTGACTTCTCCCTCTCTGATCTAGTCTCCTCCTCCGGAGAAGGGAAAGACTCGACTCGGTCCCGAGTAAAGACTTGCACCTGAGACTTATCTAAAAGCACTTTGCTTTGTGACCCTCCTTAGACTGGAGAGTTTTGGCTTCCCAGCCGAGAGAGAAGAGCTCCCCTGCCTCTCCTTAAGTGAGGCATTCAACCAACTTCCCTTTCTGCCTCGCACAGATCTTTCCTGCTTTGATTATTCTTTGGTCTTTAGAAAGCATAGAACCTCTCCATCAAGTTCACCTGCCTGCCCCCTGTTTTACGCGCCCCACTGCCGTATTCTCCCTTCTCCGTGACTGTGGGGTCGCAAACATTCGTCAAGAACAGTCAAAGGATCCCATCTTCAAAGATGGTTTTCGTGAGTGGGATGCCTCCTTGGGGCCACTAGGATGGCCTTGGGGGGGGCATCTGTTCCCCTGAGCATGCCCAAGGAAGCCAGTGAACAGATCAGAGGGAGGGATGCAGTACAGTTGGTGCAACAGAACCACTGGAAACCAATTAACAGCCTGGAAACCAGAGGAAGGATGGTGGCCAAAGGACAGGCCCCCCGCAGTAAACAATTACCAGTGTGGGCAGGGATGGCAATGTAGGTCAGCTCTCAGCCAGCAAATAGTTTCACCAGTGCAAACTGTGAATCCCTTCTGGAAGCAGAATCTAGGTAAAGGTTTTCTTTCTATATTTGGACAGATGACCACCTGGCCGCCTTGCAACTCCCCTTGGTTTCGAGACAGCTGGCCTTGGCTTCCACCTCCCCTCCACAAGAAAATGGCTCAGGGGCCTTTTCAACCTTGACCTTCTGGTTGGTGATCGCACAAGAGAGGGCTAGATTTTGCCTTAGAAACCAGGTCTGGGCAGGGGGCCCATATTGCACTCTGGTAGTCTGACCACACTGGGTCAGAATACGGGGCCTGGTGGATCCTTTCCTGTGTTCTCCAGAGCATGCCCTTCAGCATGTAAAGGCAAGGTAAGGATTTACCAGTTCTAGATGAATGTCTGGGGAATCGTAAAGTTAACAACCACACCCCAGCTTTAAGGCTGATTATGGCAGGGGTTTGGTCAAGCAGAAATGGGAGATGCTGGGGATCAGGTCCAGTCCCACAAGCAGTTCGGGACCCACAGGCAGAGGCTCAGGTGGGGAGGGTCCCTGAGACAGACACTGAGCTCCTAACTTGGCGTGGACACAGGCTTCTACGGTGGACAGAGTGCTCCTGCATGTACTCTCTCTCTGGTTCCTCAGACCCGTTCTGGAAAGCTGGCAGAGCAAACATCAGCATCAGCCCCACAGTGCAGAGGAGGCCGAGATTCACAAAGGCTCTAGGCGTCTGTTTGCTGAGCTGGTACATGACGGTCAGGACTGGAGGGTGGGGGAGTCTCCCAGGGCTGAGGCCAGGGGTCCTTCTAAACACCACAGTGTGTTGGGGTGTCTTATGAGAGCCCCGGGTCAGGCATTTCTGCTATCTCTCTCCGCCTCACGTTAGGCAACACCTCAGGTTTACCAGTAAGCCGTGGAGGCTGATCTTGACACTACTTGGGAGAGGCGCATGGCCCAACTTTCCCTTGGGGGCCAGAGCCACAGAATCCCGATGGGCGTTTTTCTCTGCAGTTCCTGACTCTGCTTCAAGACCAGAGAGGAAACTTCTTCCCCTAAATACCCATGGTTCCCCAGGGAAGCCAGAGTTGTCATATGCCAAGGGCCTCAGAGACTCTCCTCTCTGGTCCCCACTCTGGCATAGCTTTGCCCTGCGGCCATTTTCCTCACTGACACCCTTTGGCCTCTAGATCATGTGCAAGGGTTGACCGAATCCCGAGATCCTCTCTTTCTCAGGCACTGGATGGGGCAGCTCTCTGGCATATGGCCCCAGAGACGGTTGGACTTTCTGTTGGCCTTTTCACAGAGGAACAAAGAAATGTTCTCTTTCCCCAACTTGGCAACACAAGTATCCACCCATGAAGACACCTGCTAACGGCGAGTCGTGCAGCATTTCTTAAAATGGTACATGAGAAGTTTGCAAAAGTAGTTGTTTAGAATCCTTCTGCTCTTAGTTAACTTTGCTGGCTGAGATGTCTTCCTAAGTTAGTAACAGTAGAATCGTGCAGGACTCACCTCCAATCGGCCAGACTAGCGGTAGCTCACACCGGCTCCCCTCCCCCAATACCGTTCCAAGCGGCAAATGCTGCACGTGAACCAGTTTGCTTCCAAGTCACTCTCTAGGGCCTCATTAGAGAGGGGTGAATGTTAGGGGGGCAAGGAATTCATTGTGCACCTGTAGAGTTCATTGTCTTTTTAAAAAACCACGACTTGGGGGGCATAACCAATGAGCGCACTGTGAAGACCACAGACCACCTCATTCAACATTAGAGTCACTTCTCAGGTTGGGTACAAGTGAAAGTCCCCAAAGAAAGGCCAATTAATGAAAAGCTTTTTTTTTTTTAAAGCTTTTATTTTTTAATATGATAAATATTCTGCAGACATTTTGGTAGAGGCCTTCAGAAAAGCCACTCTGATTTCTGGTGGGATACGGAGGGATGCGAGAGAGGTGGGAGGAAGAGATTTCTCTACGTGATGTACTCTGTTATCAAAAAAGAGCAGCTGGTTGGGGATTTCAGGGTTCCGATGATTCTGAACTGGTTCTCCCTTCTCTGTGGGGACGCTTCTGTCAATCTGGCTTTTGCTGGCCCTTCTAGAGCCTGTCCCTAGGATGGTCATAGGGTTAAAAGAAAGAATCCACCTGACTAAGCTTAGCTGTTTAAGGTAGTCATTGCCTGCCTTATTCATAATGTTGGCATCAGGGGAGATGTGTCCCTTTCTGCGAATGGGGAAACAGAGGCAGAGGTCAGGGAGGCCTGCTGCCGTGACCACCGAAGGTCTCAGCCACAGTCAGGCTTATCTTCACAGGCAGGTAGGGCCGGTGTGACCGTGGTGGATTAGCCCGTGCTACAGGGAGGGTAGGGGGTCCGCCCGGGGGTCTGGTTCCACTGCCGCCCCGCCCCCTCTCTGTGCAGGCTGGCGTCCAGATTGTGCTAAGACCGGGATGCTGACCCGCCAGCATGGCTATAAACGCAGAAGCACCACGCTGCTCATTACAGTAAAGAACCTTAATAACTGCCTAGTGGCTTGGATCGATGCCACGCTTGATGCTGCCACGGCCTTAGCTCAGACCTTCCAAACCCACGCTCCTGCTTCCAGGCTGTCTGACCCTCGGCTACCCTTCCTATGGCCACCAAGAGGTCCTTCTAGAACCAGCTTCTGATCTGGGACATGATACACTCCTGTTTAAAGGGCCAGTTCTCCTTTTCCTGGAGGGAGCAGCCGCCCCCTCCTCAGCAGGGCCTGTGGAGCCCTGTACCACCCCCTCACCTCCCACTGTCTCAGGAGGACCCTCCAGGCACTCCGAGGTTTTTATTCCGGGCAGGGCAGGCCCTTCCCTGACTCCAAACTTCCGCACATGCTCTTCCCACTGCCTGAAGGCTGTTCCCTTCCTGCTTCTCTGCCTGGCAAACACCTTTTTGGTCCTTCAAGACTCAGTGGCAGGGCGAGCCCCTCTGTGTGGCCTTTCTTGACTTTCTCAGGCAAAGGTCCTACACTCTTCTGGGAGCAGGAACCTCCTGCCTGGTGTAGGCACCTAGGTCTTCAACGATTCACTCGAGAGCTGGCCCCTGGTTCCTGCCACCTGGCAGGTCAGCACCAGGGTCGGGCCCTGCAGAACGGTGTAGCTCCGCCACGGAAAACATTCTTCCAGATGGAGCACAGGCTCTCTGTGTAACCCTTAGGAAGCATGGTCAACCTTGGCACCAGAAATCGTCCTAGACATGGAAATTGTGGAATTGATTAGGAGACGTTAAATGTCATTAATTGTCTCATCATTGGTGTGATGACAACGTGGAGAAACACCCAGAAGGGAATGGAACCCCCAGTAGGGGTTCCCAGGGCAGGGGTGGGGATGGAGCGAAGGTGTTCCTTCCTACCAGATTGGAGACCGGCGCCCTCCCCACCCCCCAGCCCACCCACCCTCTGCCACCTCCGACCCCGGTCATCACTGAGCATCGGAGACACCCGTGGGCTGGCCAAGGTCACATTCTGAATTCCCACCTGCTTCGTCCAGGCACTGGCTGGGATGACGTCTACCTCAGAAGAACCTCCTTAAGATCAAAGGAGGGTCGACCTGTGAAGCTCTTAGTAGACACAAAGCAGGGCTCAGTCCCAGGCCCCGCCCCTTCCTGGGGGCTGCAGCCACGGGGAGAGGAGGTTCTCAGCCGCAGCACGGAGAGGGGTCAGGGAGCGCTTGGGGGGAAATACAGCCCTTCTCTTCCTCCTGCTCCTCAGGGAAAAGCTCTGCCCTCAGACGCCTCCGAGCCAGGGGCTGCAGGGATCTGAACTCACGTCGGTGTTCGGGGAAGATCTGCAGGGGCGGGGCCTTTGCCGCACATTTCTGGTCAGCGTCCAAGTGTCCACCTGATTCACTCACGGCGGGGGCGGGGGGGGGGTGCTGGGGGGCGGTGCCAGGAAGCCTGGCCTCTGACCCGCGGCCCCCCCCTCCAGGCAGCTCGGCAGGTGGCGCTGTGGAGTGACAGAAGGGACTGAAGGGAAGGATGGGGGGGGGGCGCGAGTTGGGAGGGGGGAGGGGCAGACTGGGGATGGACCCCGCCCCCTGCTGGGGGGCATCCTCCCGCTCCAGAAGACGTTTGAGCTCAGGCCGGAGACTCTCCTCCGTGTTCTTTGCTGTTGACAGGAGGGGTCGCCGTGCGCCACATCCAGTTCTAGGGGCTTCGTGTGTCAGCCTGCTCAATTCTCACAACCCTGGGAGCTCAGTACACTAAAAACCCTGGGAAACTGAGGCACAGAGGGGTGCAATCCTTGCCCCAGGTGTCCTGGCTGGCAGGTGGGAGGGCTAGGATTGAGCCCAGGGGATCTGGCCCAAGGATGCCTTTCTTCAACATGCACCGCCCTGCAACAGAGCTCATTTTGCCCCAGCGGCTGCCATAACTCTCATGGCTCCGGCTACCTCTGGCTGAGGCGAAGTCAGCGGCTCCGGTGTGCAGAAGAGACTCCGGGAAGCCCGGGGTTCCACTTCCTCTGGTACCTTCTGCTTGCCATCTTCAAGATGCCCAAACCCAGTGGGCCGGGGGTGCCCTTGGATGTGGGTCATCCATTCATTTATTCAGTGCACGTTTAGCAGTCAGGCGGGGGGTAGCAGCGATCCAGACAGGCAAGGTCCCAGACCTTGTATTGGGGTTGGGAAAACAGCTAATAAATAAACAAGAAAAATTCAGGTAATCCTAAAAAAGGAAGGAGAGGAAAGACATGTGAATGAGGCAGAGATTGAATGGTATTGGGTGGCGGGTGGGGGGGGAGGGGAGGGCTGACAACCTGGGGCAGCAGGGAGATCATTCTGTATGGGTCATTCTGTATAGATTTTAAACTAAATATGTCCTAATTCTGTGATCTCCTTCAGGCTGAAAAATGTCATCTGCCTTGTACAGAGAGCTTTGTACACACCCACCCGTCCAGCTCCCTCTCTGGTTGTAGGACCAGTCTGGGCACAGGCTAGACATTAAATAAGGGACAACTTGTACCTGGGAGGGTCTGGAGCTTGGTCAGGCTGTCTGTGCACCTGCTTGCTCACCTGGCCTCAGGTGCAGATGCTGCGGGAACGCAGTCCCATTCAGGCTGGGTCACTGGGCTCAGCCTGGGCTCAGAGAGCTTAAGGGCAATCACTGACCTTGAACCTCAGATTTGAAGGGTTTGGAGGAAGGAACCTGTTCATGCTTTCAGCTGGCAGTGGTGCTTGCTTTAGCAAAATCTCCAGTTACAAGTCTTCAAGACACCCCGCCCCCCACCCCCCATGCTCTGTGGAGTCGGAGAATTGGAAGGATCCTAAAAGATGGCCCAGCCTCTGTCTTCAGACAGAGAATGTGTGATCAACCCTGGTCCCAAAGCCCCATTTCTCTTCTTGGTTATATCCAAAGACGGAGGTCACGGGCCGGGGGGCCTCTAATGTTACCAGGGTTACACTCTGCTTCAGGTAGACTCTTTAAGCCCAGGTCACAGTATTCTCATTCATTCAAAAACAGAGTTCCTGAAAGAGGCCTAATGAAGGGCCACTAGAATATTTGATGACTAATATGGTGGCTGTCTCAGCTGCAGACCAGGCTTCTGTTCTTGTGAAAATGCGAAATATTTAGAGAACGGGAACCCACCTGTCTCCACGGCCCTCCCTGCTAAGAATATATTATCTCGATTAAGGCAAGGAGAGGCGTGGGCTGCTCTCTGTGCCTGAGGACCAAGCAGATGGACTGAACCAACCCTGCGTTGGCCAGCACTACACAGAGCACTCGTGAGGACACTGTAAATCCTGTCCCATTCACTGGGTACGGCACGATGATGGGACACCTCGCTGTGAACTGGCTGAAGGGCGTGGATAAGCCAAATGACCCAAGTTAGCCTAACACCTTTGCTGCTAAGCGGTTGTTTGGTTTCGAAAGCAGGATCTTCCACGGTTTCATCTGGGGGAGGTGGGCACCCACCATGTGCAGGGCCCGTTGCCAGATGCCCAGTGCAGCCCAAGGTGGAATGAGTCATGGGCTGTTGTCGAAGGGCCTCGAGGTCTGGAGAAAGAGGCCAGCTTTGTGCCCATCGTAGGAGAGCACTCCTGCCTTGGCTGGTTCTCTCCCACGCATCCCTCGGAGCCTCAGCTCCCACAGTACTCTCCAGAACCTTCCTCCATCCTCAATCTGAGATTCCCTAGCATCCTTTCATGTACTCATTAATTCCACAGGCACTTAATGAGCGCCTGCTGTATGCCCATTGCTGCTGAGGCTGGTGCACTCATCCCATGAGGCTCTAGTTTTCTGTGGACGACCTGCCTGGAGGTCCTGGAGGCCAGGGAGCACGTCTTCACCCTTGAGTCCCCAGGACCTGCCCAAAGCAGCTGCTCAGTGAACATCTGTGGAACACATGAAGACAGCAAATAGCAAGGATATCATGTGGGTCGTTCCTAGAATAAAGACAAGCATTTGCACATGTGTTTACAGATGTCACCCTTTCTCAGTAAACATTGTGTCATCTGATTCTTCTCAACAGCCCCTTGGGAAACAGTTGTTTGCATTTGTGGGTGGGAAGACTGAGGCAGCGTGTGACCCACTCCGTGGGACACGGGACTTTTGGTGCCGAGTCCTGTGCTCTCTGAACTCCACACAGGACTGTTTCTTCTCTGAGAACCTGAGGTGGGTAATGAGCTGGGGCAGCTCAGGGCAGGGAGAAACTTCCCTTCCCGCAGAACCTGGGCTGACGCTGGGACCAGGCAGCTCCTGACAAGTCGGGGGGGTGGAGGGTCGGCTCTGTGAGGAGGAAGCCTCAGGGGACATTTGAGAGCAGGCCTGCCCTGGGGCTCGGGTCCAGAGGCCAGTCACTGGTCTGGCCTGCTGGGGCAGAGATGAAGAGACTCAGAGACCATAGGTGTTAGCAGGGACCTGGATAGGCCTAGCCCTGCCTAGCAGTTGTGAGCCTGCTGACCCTTAGCACTGGGGGAGTTTCTAAATCCATGCTTCCTAGCCTCCAAACCCTGAGTCTTTAATTCAGAAGATCTGGAGCAGATCATTTTAAAAAGCTCTAGAGGCGGGGGGATGGATGGATGGTGCATGGTGGCTCAGTCAGTTAAGCATCTGCCTTTGTCTCCAGTCATGATTCCCGGGTCCTGGAATTGAGTCCTGAGTCAGGCTCCCTGCTTCTCCCTCTCCCTTTGTCCTTTCCCCTGCTTGTGTTTTCTCTCTCTCTCTCTCTCTCTCAAATAAATAAATAAAATCTTAAAAAAGAAAAAAAAAGCTCTAGAGCCTTCTAGATGCTGAGTCCCCCATATCCAGTCATGATGAGTCAGAGGTTTGTTAGTGATGGTCTGCATTTCCCCAGTGCTTTTCTGCCAGCTGCACACTCTCCTGCCCCATCTGACACGCTCCTCTGCCTAAAAACGAAGGGGTGGTGTCTAGAGTTGACTGCGGGTGTGTGTGTTGTTGATTTCTTCTCTCATGAGCAGGTGTCTGTGGCTCACACCTTGACTTTCCTAGAGATGGGACTGAGGAATCTAGACTGGTTGGTTACCAGATGCCTTGACTGGCCCCTCCTGGTGGGGAATGATTGGAGCAGCGTCCCACAGCCTGGAGAGCCAGGACCCAGTCCAAGAACATTCCAGTAAGTCCCAGGGTGTCACCTCCATAGCCCCTCTCCAATGTAAATGGCATTGGGAGGCAAATGCTCTCTGTAGGTTCCCAGTGCTCCCAGTCTGGCCTTTGCCTCAGTCTGCCTCTCTTCCTGCCCTCTTTTAAAACTCCAATTAAAAGGCATTAGGAGGCAGTGGCTGGCTAGCCCAGGTCCTCAGAAGGGTACCCAACAAATGGGTAGCTCCGTTTGTTGTAAATCAATAAGGCCATTTTCTGCCACTATTGTACTCAGTGGGTTTCAGACTATTGTGAAATGAGGTAAAAAAGACTAGTATAGTACTTACTGCATATGGTGTATATATTTCTTGTTTATATGATTCTTTCCACTCGATTGGAAATTCCAATCTAGAGCAAAGATCTACCTGATTCATCTTTTCGCCCCACCTCGATGCATGGGCGTGGCTTAGTTTGTTGGCTTGATGAAAATATATGGATTTAACCAAGATTTGATTCAGAAAAATCCAACATGCACAGAGTTCCATTCATGACCATATGTATTTTTAAAAAATGTAATACTTTTATCAGGTAAATACATTTATTAATTAATAGGAATATTGAGAACAAAGAAATTTATCTCTCCGCCCACCATTACCTTGGCTTTAACTGCCCTAGATTATGACAACAAATTCACTGCACCTTGGGTTTTTTGCTTTAATGTCAAAATTATGTTGAAAGACACGTGAGATGTTTAATACTGAATAGCAATAAAAAATATGCAAAATTAGAAAAAACTTTTTAAATTTTCAACCAATAAAAGTAAGGAACATTATATCCACAGCAGTAGCTGCTGGTACCTTGATGAAACGTGAGATGCTTGTTATAGGATCCTTCGAAAGCAAAGCAAAATCCACAAGGTGTTGTTTTGTTTTCTTTTGTTTTTTTTTTTTTTTTTTTTATGGATAATTTGACCTACCAATCCTATTTCTGGAAACTGTCCTAAAGAAATCATTCAAAAGATTTTGAAAACATAGATGCAGCGTCAAGCATTGATTTCTATAGCAAAAGCTGGAAACATAGAAATGTTCCACAACAGGGAAATGGCTTAATAAATTACAGTACAGCAACATGTTGAAATATTACTCAGCCTTAAAATAATTAGGGAGACGAGAGAAATTTGAAAGAAAAAAAAAAAGAACCTAAAACAGCTGTGTTTGTTCAGGTTGCAAATGTTAAATGTATGTGCACCTGCCAGCAAGGAAGTGATGTACAAAATCAATTCCATCCTTAGGAAAAAAATAACATACGCCAAAATATTAATAACAATTGGTCTCTGACAGAAAGGATTGTCGGGGATTTTTATTCTCCTCTTCAATCTTCTCTATATTTTCTAAGTTCTGCATTAAAAAAAAAAAACGATGTGTGTTTTGTTTGGGGGGACAGAGCGTCGTGGATTCTGGAAAAGCCTCTCCTGCCTGGAAAAATGATTGAGAAGGATGATGATGCATTTACTTTAATACTGTTTTTGCAAAAAATGTAAGTACTACTTCTTTTTAAGATCTGTTTGAGAAAGAGAGAGCACAAACAGGAGCGGCACAGGGAGAGAGAGCATCTCAAGCGGACGCCATGCTGAGTGTGGAGCCCGATACGGGGCTCGATCCCATGACCCTGAGGTCACCACCTGAGCCGAAATCAAGAGTCAGATGCTTAACCGACTGCGCCACCCAGGCGCCCCAAAAAGTAAGTACTACTTTATTAAAAAGTGAAGGGATGATCTACCCAGCAGCTGATGGCCTCTCATAACGTCTGCGGCTACCGCTCTGGTCTTCATGCCTCCCTTGGATGACGGAAGTTGTAGCTTCTACTTGTGCTTCCTCTGGCTCCCTTTGTGTTCTCAGCACAGCACTCAGATCGCTGATTTGAAGACACGTCAGGTGCCGACTCCTCCGCTCAGCATCCTGCAGTGGCTCCCCATTTTAGCCAGCGATGGTGCTTGCAAGGTCTCCTGTGATCTGGTTCCCCACCCCCATGTCTGATGGCTCCACCCTCCCTCACTCCAGCCACCCTGCCTGGGACCCTTCCTCTAAGAGGCTGGATGTACTCACTCCTTAGGGCCTCTGCAGCCCCTCTGCCAGGAACAAGGTTCCCCCACTTCTCCTCCTCCCACCCAACCCCCACCCCCTCACCTTCTGCAATTTCTCTGTCCAGATGCTACTTTGTCAGTTAGGTTGGCCTTGATCACCACGTGATGTCTCATCCTCTACCCCACCCCCATGCTCTGCAGATCCCCCTTACCTTGCTCTGTTTTTCATCACATGTATGCGTTTCCCCCACATTGCATTATTTATTCCTTATTGTTCTTTTCTGTATCCCCACATTAATTAATGTGTAACCTCCATATGGGTAGGGACTTTCGCTCTGCTCTGTTCTGGCATATAGGTTCTTAGTATATACGTGTGGAACGAAATTGTTACAGATGATTTGAATAAGATGAGGGCCCGCTGGGAGCGCCATTAAGAAGGCAAAGAGTGGGGCCCCTGGGTGGCTCAGTCCGTTAAGTGTCTGCCTTCGATTCGGGTCCTGATCCCGGGATCCTGGGATCGAGTCCTGTGTTGGGCTTCCTGCTCAGCGGGGAGTCTGCTTCTCCTTCTGCCCCTCCCACCCCCGCTCTTGTGTGCTCTCTAATAAATAAATCTTAAAAAAAAAAAAAAAAAAAAAGAAGGTAAAGAGCAAGCTGAGGCCCAGGCTGGGTTGGGGAAACTAATAAACCCTCCAGAGCTTAGATCCAAGGCTCCTGGACTTGGTATACGGAAATCTGGTCTAGGTGGACACTGCAGGGTCCCAAAGCTGGATGCAGGGCTGACGCGGGGGCGGCGGGTCATTCCCAGACTCTCCTTCCCAGCTGGCAGCAGGAGAGTTGCTGCCATTTTCCCACGGTTTGTTGGCGAGTGGCTGGCCACTCTGGGCACCAGTGGGCTGGGCTAGAGCCCACCCAGGGTGTCTGTCAGTGGCACCCGCCAACCAGGGCAGACCTGGCTCTCCCTCACAGGGCAGATGCCGGAACGCACCGCCCTCAGCTGCTCACAAAAAGGACCAAGGCCGGGGCGCCTGGGTGGCTCAGTGGGTTAAAGCCTCTGCCTTCATCTCAGGTCATGATCCCAGGGTCCTGGGACCGAGCCCCACATCGGGCTCTCTGCTCAGCGGGGAGCCTGCTTCCCCCTCTCTTTCTGCCTGCCTCTCTGCCTACTTGTGATCTCTGTCAAATAAATAAAATCTTTAAAAAAAAAAGAAAAAAGACCAACGCCTTACAGCACAGATCTCCTCATTGTAAAAACAAACAAACAAACAAACAAAAAACAGGTGGGCACGAAAATCTTGAAATTTGGAAGCTTTGTTAATTAGGTCGGAGGACAGTGGTTTTCTTTGCTCTCCCAAGAAATGCATCCCAAGTCAGCTGCTCGGTTTGAATAAACAGAATGGAGGCAGGCAGGAAAGGAAGGAAGGGGATATGAACAACGCATTTTTTTTTTTTTTTTTACTGGAACTAATTGAATAAGAAACCTTGGTCAGGAATCATACCCCAAGAGTTAGATGGTGATTCACTGATGTTCAGTGAAATAACATTTCTAGTTGCATCTCTTCTCAATTAAAGCAATCAGTGGCTTTCGGATTCTCTGTACACCTTCTCCAAAAACACTCACACACTTCTTTCCTACGAATATGTTTGCTGGTCAGTGCTTTCTCCGGGCCCAAGCACATATTCGCAGCCGATGTGTTTGCTCGTTTTTTGCAGGAATGGCCCCCCGTGGCGATACGGTCAAGTGATGTCCACTTGGGTGAATCCCCAAAACTATCTTGCCTTTTCTTCCCCCCTTAACCGGTAATGTGTTCAGAATCTGACACCTCGCACGTTATCTACGGCTGCTGTTCTGGCCCAAGTTAGCTCCGTCTCTCCCCTGGTCACTGGCAACAGCCAGAGCTGCTCTTCCGTCTCCCACCCCGACCCCCGCAGTCAACTCTCAACCCAGCGCCCAGAGTGATCCCCCCTCCCCCAGCACAGTAGACCTTTTGAGCGAGACTTGCTTAACCCTACCCATCAGCAGTTGTCCTATCCGCGGTTCAGCCTCCTGAGATAGGATTCAAGTGTGTCCAAAAATACCTCCAGAGATTTGATCTTACGTACAAATCACTAGGGAGCGTTGCTGCTTCCTCCGTGGCTTGAAAGTCTAGGAACACAGAGGGGCATCAGAGAGGGCTACCAGACCCTGCCCTCACCAGGGAAGGAAAACGCCGTCTCACCAGTGTAGACGCAAAACGAAACAGCCAATTTTATTTGTACAACGTGAGCTACTGTCTTGTGTGTTGGTGAGTCACCCCAAGTCCGCTCTGCTTGGATTTCGCCAACTCCTCCGCCTTGGCTTCTGACCTTGGCTGGGTTTGGGCTGGTTCTGGCTCAGGGCGAGGGTAAACGGGGTCCAAACCTTGCACTTGACAGGGGTGTGTTGCCTCGTGCACAACGGAAACTGATGTTCCTGCGCTTGCTTCGCAGACTGACTCCAGATGGAGGCTGAAGTTGAATCATCTAGTTTCCTTTGCAGCTCTGTTTAAAAGGTAAGAAAGTAGATGCTCTTACCATATAAAGGTCTCGTCTGAGATACACCTCAGACTACAGGAAACCATGCACCCTTTTATCTCAACTTATTAAAAAACTGTGTAAAGAGAAACTTTTTTTTTTTTTTTTTTTTTGGCCCCTTGGGGCAGTGTGGTTTTATTTGACAGGAGAAACGCACAGGAAATGGTGGTAAAGTGCTTGGACAAAAGCGAAACTTAGTTCCCGGTACACCTCCTTTCGTAATGCATGCCTAGTGATCGGTCACTAGACTTTAAGGTTTTTCATGGTAATGGAAACCTCAAGGCTTGTCTACGTTTCTTCGCTTGTGGAGTATTTCTGTGGGATCTCTGGAGTGACTACCGGCCCACGGTCACGTTCACCTACATCTCTTCATCAGGACTGCCCGGCCTTGCCGGCTGTTGGCTGGATCCCCAGGTACTTTCAGGGCAAGGACTGTTGTGTTAAAACCACCTGCCATCTGTTGGTGAAAAGTTTTTGGATTCTAAATGATGAGTCACTTATGTCTCCTGCTGTTCCTTCTGCCGCCAGAACTAATTTACCTCTTGGACTGTGTCAGGGGAGATGCTGGGAAAACTGGTCTTGAAGCTTTGTCCTACGCAAAGTTCACATCCCTAATGACCACTCTTTTCCTGGTGCTATCGCTAGAAAGGTGGGGAGGACTCGCCTTTGCATTTCCACAAGGCGGCGGGGAGACAGCAACCCTGTTTCCTCCTCACTCCAGGATCCTTCACGGGTAAATCTACAGCCCCTCACTTGGGTCGGGCTCCAACTCCCAAGACGGTTTTACGCTTCCTTGTCAATGGTCCCTTGGTGGGACTCCAATGCCGGTCACCTGTGTATGACACAGGGGAGGCCCTCACTGACCACTGGTTCAATGAACGAGTGAGGTCTGTGACTACAAAGCGGTCACCCAAAGCCACTCATTAGACCGGGGTGCCCACGTGACAGTGCCACCTGCAAAGTCACCTCTCTGATAGTGAGAGAGGTGGCTCTTGCCAACTTCCAAAGGAGAATACTCGGAATGATTTTTCGGAGAAATTCAGGAGACTCTTGCCGTAGAGAGCTTGATGCGATCCTGTAACCTGAAAGCAAGATCTATGGGAAGAGTGGGGACCCGGGGTGCCTGGGGACGGGGACTTGGACTTAACAGCAGAGCTCAGTGTTTTCCCAAGAAGGTGAGGTCGGTGAGCCCCTCTGTCCACTGGAGCGCAGGGGCTGGAGTCCTGCGTGAAAACAGAAGGCGTGTTTCTCCGCCGACTTGGCTTCACACAAATCAATTTTTATTGTGTCATCATCCTTTTGTCCAAAAAAAAAAAAAAAAAAAGGTTATCAAGGTGGCTCAAATCTAGCTCTATTCTCATGTCCTAAGATACCCTAAAATATTTCTATGTTTCATGCCTTCCACTTTTTTTTTGCCACCCCCAAATTCCAAGCTGAATTGCAGCAGCAAAGCCCTAAGTGCAGAAGATTCTAGCTCCCTCCAGCATGCTCTGTTTCGCTGAAGTTTTCTACAGATTTCCTGCCTGGAGAAATTACCGAGTCCCAGGTGGGTGGGATTTTATTCTTACCACAGAGTAGGTGTGATTTTGAGGGAGGCTCTTCCCCCAGCCTCCTAGGATCAGAGGCAGATATGCACCCAGGTCCTGGGTGGGAGGTAAAAAGCTCCTGTACTGAGAGTACCAGGCTCGACGCCGACCCCCCCATCCAAGTCCCCTCCACCATGGTCGCTGGTTGGGAGAGGTGGCCAACTGCGTGGGCTGCCCAAGGTCCAGCAAGTCCCAGCTGACCTTTGCAACTGAGCTGGTATTAGGAAAGTGGACCACACATTCTGAAAGAACCCACTCTGGAGTGATCTGGGTTGTGTGGGATGTGGAAGGACAAGGCGAGCCTTCTTTAGAGGAAACGATGTTGGCGTTAATCTCCGTGGCTGAGTATCAAGTTGCTGGATGTAACACTTCCAGCCGCCTTCCTTATCTAGGTACAAGGCGCACTTGCTGCTGAGGCCGCCACGCTGATAGGCTTCTGGAACTCCTGCCTTCTCTGTGTACCCAGGAGCAGGGAGGGCGCCTCTGTACTCAGCGCTCTGTGATGGCAGAGCTCTTGAGGGACCAGCTCCCCTACTCTGAATGGTGATTTGGCCACAAAGAGGATCCTGATGAGAGCTGGAGGTCTTGCTGAACTCCCGACACAAGACGACTCTGGCGAGTTGTTCACGTCACCACTTCAGAGTTGGAAAGCCAAGACCCCGTGGTCTTCAACACAGCTGGGCTAAGGCATTCAGACGCCCCACGTGCCAGTCAGCCAGACACGTGGGCACAGGGTCTCTCAGCATGGGTGCAGCCGAGTGAGGCCCCATAGAGGAACCCTTGTCCTCCCTGGGGTTCCGAAATCACAAAACAGGGACACCGCTGTCCCCGCTCCAGGGAGTCTCTGTTGGAAGGAGGTGAAATACCGAGACCACGTCTCCACACCCCGATAAGCCAATGGCGCCTTCAGTGCAAACTTGTACAGACTTGTATGTTCATATGGTTTAAAAACAAAAAGATTCCATGAGTGACAAAAGCAAAGGAAATCAGAGTACACTGGTTTTTCTCAGTTTGGGAAGACTGTGGCATGCAGAGAGTAGCTACTGATGTTTGCAAACCTACTTATTCTCTATTTAAAAGTGGCTACTTGGCTAATCCACGGTTGTGGAAGCTATATGCTTTCTAGCTCCCAGACTATTTCAGAAACGTTGATGTGTTGGGGGATTTGTATTAGCGAAAGACCTGTTCTCTCCTCTGAAGCCACATCACACAAACTGTAATCCCCAAGAAACTCTAGCCACCCGAGCCCAGCAAAGAGGCTGCTTCCAAGATAGTGTCAACTGCCTGTTTCTTAAAGATGTTTGCAAGAAATACAAATGCCAGTTTGGCATTTCCTGAGCCCTGGTTATTTACCAGACTTGAATCCTCTCTGGGAAGTATTTAATCCTGCATCAAATACAGAAAGGCAAACCATTGGCTTCAAGAGAGGGAGAGTTCATTTGTAAAGGCAAGCGGGTGCTCCAGAAAGGACCCAGACCTCGGGGAAGGGGGAGACCTGGTCACGGTGGTTTCAGGAACAGCCCTGGTTAACTTGCCAGTTCACTCCAGTGCTGGAGGGAATTTAACAACTGGAAGAGAACCTTCTCAATGTGCTTGGCGCATGTGCAAATTTCACTCCTGCAGAGGAGAGGCTGTGAAGGTGGGTCGCAAGGATCACAGCCGCCCCAAGTTCACACGGCACTTGGGACTGAGCTGCCCGGAAGGCCACAGCAGCCAAGCGTGCTCCTTGCTCAGAGACCCAGGACCCCGGCTAGGGGGCTGTGGACTCAGAGCTCCCCCTCCCCTTCTTCCTGCGAGATGCCCAGCACCGACTTGTGGAGGATTTTGCACTCCTGCAGAGATCTGGTGAGGTCAGAGAACCGTCTCCTGGGCACTTCCATGGTTTCAATGCTGCAGGGCTGGTAGCTGGCCTGGTTCTTGTCCTCGGCCACAGCGACAACTGTCTGTAAGGCATCGGTGGGCCGGAAATGGTGAACGAACCTTCTGCCCGATGGCGACCTGACGGCCAGCAGCAGCCTGGGCTCTTGATCTGAGGGCTCCTCTGGGTCCCCCGCCCTGGGGGAGGTCTGTCTCCTGGTCCGGACGATGACTTTCCTCTCTGGGGAAGAAGCTGGAGCTCTGGACTCTTCTTCACTTGTCTTCACGGTGCTGCTCAGCTGCAGGGAGCCGGCCTGTTTCACCACTGTTTCCACAGACCCCTCCTCCAGGCTCTTCCTGTTGATGGAAGGGAGGACTGGGTATTTATTGAGGGAGGAGGAAGCGCCAGCCGGCACCTGCTGCAGCAGCTCGGGGATCTCTCCGGGAGCTCCCTGGTTTGGAGACCTGGGTGCGCAGGCTCCCGGCCTCTGGCCGCCGGGCGGCTCGCAGGGGATGGCTGGAGTCAGGGAGGCCGGCGCGCGGTGAGGACCCGGCTCTGTGCCCTGCGGTCTGTGCGGGCTCCGCCGCGTCCGTCCCTTGGCGGACTTGGGCCTGAGGACGTGCATGTTCGCCGAGTCTGGCTGCCAGATGAAGCCGTCAGCGGCCGTGCGGCCCGTGGTGCTGCGTTCAGGGGGGGCTATGTTCACAGGGGCCTCGGTGGCCATTGCTTCTCAAGACCCCTAAGGAAGCAGGAGAGAAGAGAAGCCGTGGATTATACTTCCCGGGACTCCCGCCTCCAAGCCGATCACCCCCGGGGCCGGAATCAGTGCCAGCTGGCAGGGAGTTTGGGGCTCCTCTCTGGATTTCCGGCGTGGGTGGGGGGCACCGGGTGCCACGCATTCCTTCACAACCTCAGTCATTTCAAACCACTCGGAAAAATCAGTGAACCAAGAGTGAGGGGAGATAGGTGTCGAGCCCACCAGTAAAGAGATACTTTCAATGAGTAATAATTGCCATGAGGAAAATAAACAAAGTCAGCACCAGGGAGTGACTTGGTTTGGGGGGTGGTGAATTCTTATTCTTACGGAGTCAGGGAGGGGGCACCGTTGCTGATCTCAGCCCGTTGGCCAGAACTCACAGGGAGGTACGCAGGTTCTAGGCCAGGGGCCAGCAAACCTTTTCTGTAAATGGCCAGATAGCCAATATTTCCAGTTTTGCAGGCCACGGGGTCTGTCACACAACTCCACAACTCTGCCTGTGGGGTGTGGCAGCCACCACAGACAGCGGGTGAATGAACGGGGGTGGCTGTGTGTCATGAGTCTTCGTTTGTGGACACTGACATTTGAATTTCATGTCATTTTCATGTGGCACAAAAGATTCCTCTTCTTTCCATTTTCCCCCCAACCATTAGAAAGTACAAAACCAATTCTTAGCCCACAAGCCACACAAAACTGGCAGTGGGCCGTCGTGTACCAAACCGGGTCTTAGACCATCTCCACAGGGACGCTGGGCACGAGGTCATCCCACAGGTGTAGGACCCAGAACACTTGCTCCTTGCTCACAAAGCCCCCTATCGGCAGAGTCTGGACTTGAACCCAGGTCTTGTGACCCGCAGTCCTGTTCTGGAGGACCGGGCTTCACTTTCTGTCTTCCTAGCTACCTGGAGAACCCTGCAAGGGGGTGCTCATACGTGCTAGCAAAGTCCCATAGAAGCCCCGGGTTCCCAAGCTCAGGAGGAGGCGTGGGCACTTCTCTGTGCAGGCCCCAATGACCAAATCAAGTCTCCTCCCTGCTCACCATCTTGGTGGCCCCTTCATTAACCTGGTTGCCACCACCTCCCCGCTTCCAGGCCCTGGTGACATACTTTCCTGTACACTGCGGGGCGTCTAGGGCTCCCCCCACCTTGGAATCCTGACCACCACCACATAGGCTGACCAGGTGTCTCCTTGCCCTCTGAAGACCTTCTGGTAATTTCCCAGTGCCTCACAGTCCCCAAGGAGCAGCATGTCCGAGTGCAAAGGAACCAGGACCTGATGTCCTAAGTCTGGGGTTCTACTGCAGGCTGGGCCGGGAGTTAGCTGAGAAACCATGGGACTGTCAATCTACCTTCCTGATGCATCCCTTTCCTCACCTATAGAATTAGCCATATGACCTTGAAGACATTATTTAAATACCTCTAAGGTCAGTCCCTTTTTCCGCAACAGGAAGACGGTAATACGAAATCACGTAAAGTGGCCATAAACACCGGGCTCGGGGCATGTGTAGTCAAGGCTTAAGAAGGCTTTGCTTTTGTGTTTGGTTTTCTGTTTGCTTAGTGCTTTCTATTGTTTTAGGTCCCAAAACCTTACCTGTTGCTGCAGAGTTTTTCCCCCAGGAGACCCTCGGTGGCTCTCCTCCTAGCCACCTCTGACCAGCAGGGCAAACCATGGAACCCATGCCTGCCCCGCCCACTGCACAGAAATGCCAAAGGTTGATTTCAACTGCCCATGAACTTGGCTTAAAAATGCAAAATCAGGGGCGCCTGGGTGGCTCAGTTGGTTAAGCAGCTGCCTTCGGCTCAGGTCATGATCCCAGCGTCCTGGGATCGAGTCCCACGTCAGGCTCCTTGCTCGTCAGGGAGCCTGCTTCTCCCTCTGCCTCTGCCTGCCATTCTGTCTGCCTGTGCTCGCTCTCTCTCCCTCTCTCTCTCTCTCTCTGACAAATAAATAAATAAATAAAATCTTTTAAAAAAATGCAAAATCATGTTCTCCTAAGAAATGCCTTCTGATGTCCCACTTTAATTGCATCCTTACCTCAAACCATCTTACACCAAGCTACCTTCATCACAGTCCTGAGCAATGTAATTCCAACCCTGTAGCCTTGCATTCTAATGTTATTGGAACCCATGTTCCAAATTTACCCATGTTGCCAAATTTTGGAAAGTATCCTTTTCCTCTCCATTAAAACCATACCCAAACAAGACACAGTCTTCCCCTATATTCTCCAGGCACTAGCCAGTTCGAAAGCTATCCTCCCTTTCTTAACTTAAAGGCCTCTTCTATGTTTGCTCCCTTCTGTCCACAGACTGGGTCTTTCCACACTTCCCATCTTCTACTTCTCACTAGGTTTTCACACCCAATCTGGCTGCTGGGAGTTCAGGAACCTTCTCCTTGGCATGAAAAAAAGCCGGCCTGTCTCCTTGTTAATTTAATCTGTTTCCTGATCAACTGTGAAGAAAGTGGCTTTTCCCCTGTTGGCTGAGTTTTAAAGTCTTTCACTTGTAATTAAGCAGCTCTGCACTTTAACTCAGGGTGACAGGAGAAGGTCGTGATTGTCCAACTGTTCTGCCAAAGATAAGCACAATTTGGGAACCAGCTCCCCTTCTCGGTCCTCCCTCCCCCCTCCAGCAATGGCTATTAATTTGCCACAGCTTCTACAGAATTATCACAGACTTGGCTTCTAACTCCCACACATGCCTCAGGAAGGTTTAACTGTCAGTAAGTTTGGTAACTTAGAAACCTCTTCCTTAACAACTTTGATGAGGAAAGTCATGTGTTCTCGCAGGCTCTCTGCTGGATTATTTTTAACAGTAAAACTTGACTATGTGCATGCACTTTCTATACCTTTTGGTACTATATAATTATCCATGTTCAGGGGGTGTCATATTCAAGACACCCTGGTCATAAGATAACATGACTGCGAGCTATCTCAGAGAAAAAAACCTCAATTATGACTAATTCCTATAAGCCCACTCATGGTTATTTAGAGACTAACACCTCCTTCAGGTAAAACCGTTCCATCGAACCTGCTTTCATAACCCACTGCCTCCTCCCGAGCGCGGGGACCATCTGTTACACGGAGGGAACACCAACTCTCCCCAGCATCTATCCCATAGAAAGGGGAAGCTGGGGAGGTGGTGGTGGGGAACAGGTGTTTAAGGACCTGGGCCAACCATGCTTTTGTATCTACACCTTGGGTCCCGAACCCTGTCCACTCCCCTGGGTCCGGGAGGGCTTGGGCAGTGCCCATCACTACCCCCACCCCCCTTAGCTCATTTCCCCACCTCGAGGCCTGGCAGACGTTCAACCACAAAGTGATTTGACAAGATCTTGGTGTGGGCATCCATCAAGCCACCAACCAAATAGACAAGTGGCCTGTTTGCTTAAACAGAATAGCTACACCCCAGAGGCCTGCTAGGAGTCAGGAAACAAACATCAGTAACGGTTTCCAGGGAACCGCCAAAAGGGCAGGTACCCATTGCTTAAGATGAATTGTCCAATCGACTGGAAAGGAAGAACATTGGACAGGAAAGGCAGGGGCCATATTCCTGCTTTCCAAAGGAGCCCACCTCTCAGCACAGGGTCAGACCACCCCCTTTCATTGGCAACCCAAATCTAAACCCACAGCAAATGCAGTAAAATACACCCACCCACGTACCATCTGCTGGTATATACCGAGCATGCATACATTTGAATTGGTCTTTTTTAAATGTTTATCAGTTAATACTATCCCCTGCCAACAACCCCACCACCCCCAAGCCCCAATCCACCACCCCCCGCCTCCCCGTGAGGCTTTCAAGATGAAAGCACTCAGAAGAATCAACAGGAGATGGTAGTTGGCCTGAGCAGGAGAAAACTTTGGTACCATTCCCAGTTCTACCCCCGGCTAAATGATTAGAATGCACTGTCCCACGCAGAGTGCAGAGTGCCACGTTTACAAGGAGGAGTGGAGAAATTGGACCACAAGCCACCAAGTGATCAAAGGTTTGGAAAAGGCAGTGGGGATGGTTGCTAGAGCAGCGTGGGGGAGGGGGTAGGAGAAGGAGGAGAGCTTAATTATTTCCAAGTAGGGACAGCTCTAAAAGGAAAGGAGCTGAGCTGGAACAGCAGAAGCAGACATTTGGGGGAGGGGCAAGAAAGAACGTCTAGAAAGTGAGCGGTGCCTTGGGTGAAAGCGCATGGGTCTGGGGGAGGCTCTGATTTGGTTCCGGTCGATCCGAGGGCAGGACGTCCTTTGGTCCCCGTGGGTCTGTCCGTGTCCCAGTCTGTACTGCCCAGCCAGGAGTGCATGGCCCGGCGGATTCCCTGCCCCCTCGGCTTCCGCGGAGCCCGGGAGCTGCCCCATCCAGCAACGGTGAGCTGGGCCGGGCTGGCTGGCTTTGCCCTGGAGTGGCCGCTTCTCCCCGGGACCCCTCCTGTCCCCCCGCCGCCCCCCCCCCCCCCGGGGGCGGCCTGTCCCAAGGCAGCGGGCGCGCTCACCAGGCCGCTGCTCCATCCGCCCCGCAGTTGCCCGGCTCAGTCCGGCTGGTAAACAGCCGGCGTCTCCGGGGCAACGGGCAGGAGGGGGCCACGTGCTTCCGGTCGGTGGGGCACCCCGCCCGCCCCAGGGTCGCGCGGGTGGGGGGCCTCCTGGGTCCTCTCCTGGGAGGGGCTGGGGAGCACCGTGGGCTGTGACCTGGGGGCAGGCCCCAACCCGCTCAGTGTCCCCGGTTAGGAGAGAGGCTGCTGGACTGATTCCCGGGGGCACCCTCCATGCTCAGCGGCTGATTCTAAGGGCTTGTGTTGAGTTGGGGCCTCTCTCTGCCTTGTCTCTTCTCAGGGCAATGTCTTTAACACCAGCCCCACACTCCCCGCGGCTTCGGGACCCTTGGGATCAACTATATCTGCCCCGTTTTGCCTCCCCTAACCAGGACGCTGGTACTTCCAGCAACCCCATCCACTTCCACCCCATTTGTCTTCCCAGTGGAAACCGCAGCCCATTGCCCTCTAGGCCTTCTCACTGCCCAGCCCCCAAACCTGCTCGTTTCCTGCTCCGACCAGCCCGTTTCCTGCTCCGACCAGCCCGCAGTCCTTCACCCAGGCCATTCCCTTTGGAGAATCCCCCACGTCCTTGTCCTGCTGCCACTCCGTCCCTCCCACCTGATGAAACTCCATCAGTCCACTTACACCCAGGGGCTGAAGACACCTTGACCAGCCGCAGACCTTGGCATAGTTTATGGAAAGGTGTGGTCTCCAACACCTACTGGACCCTTAACCCCAGGCAGAAATCCTCCCACTTCCCCCAGTTCAGTTCTGTCTCCTTTCTCCTATGGTGGTTATTTCAAACATTGTACTCTCTCCTGAAACCTCTCCCTTCTCCCCTGCCCCTCCTCCAACGCAGAAGAATCCTTACTTCCCTCTTCAGAGACAAAAGAGAAGCCATCCTATGGAAGCCTTGTTAGTGTTTTGTCATCAGACTACACACTTGTCTGCTTTCCTCCGTCCCTCCTGCTCGAATGGGAGGGGACATGTCCTCTGACTCTGTCCAAGACCTACTGCTCCTCCAACGGCCCCGAAGCCAGTTCCCTGCCAAAGGGCCACACACATACATTCCAGACCTTTGCTCCTGCTGTCCCTGATGCCTGGAAGAGTCTTCTCCATCCTCCCCAAACTTTGCCTCCTCTCTTCCTTTGCCTAATGCCCACGTAGCCTTCAGATCCCAACTTGAATGGATGAAGGCTTTCTTCCAAAATGGAATTAACATAGCTTCAGAAGGAACTCTTACGACTACTATTGTGTGCCAGGCACAGTTCTAGACTCTTGGAATACACAGACGAATAATTTCGTGACTATATTATTGGAAGGTAATGTTAGTAGACAAAAAACAAATTATCACAGGAAAGAATCAGGGTATCCTAGCATTGTGGCCGGATATCTGCTGTCTCGTGTGTCCTAGACACACGGACACAGGATTGCGCTAGGGCACGACTGCGACCCTCCTCTGAGATGGTCACAGTCTGGTTGAGGAGGCATGTCACACGCCCTTCAGGAGTTATAGATCAGATTGTTTGCAAAATACAGTTTGAGCCAAAAATGGACGGGTGGGCAGGGGTTGGACATGGTTATGTGCCCCTGTCCCTGACAGGAAGGTCTTTGGGCCCCAGGAAGAGGGGATCATTTCAGCAGTGAGGGTTCCTCCTGTCTCAGGAAAGCTGTGCCTGACCTGTGGGAGCTGCGGGTGGGCCATGCCACCTGCTGGGGTCGCCTCCTGCCCGGCCCTAGACATCCGGGGTGGCACCTGGGGCCCCAAGGAGGTGCAGGAGGTGACGGTCTGAGGAGCCATTGGCTTCACAGCTCTGTGCTGGGTGGCTTCTTGCTTGTAAATGATTCTGTCAGAAATATCTAAAGCAATGCTCTTCAGGCCTTTGACGCCCACCCAAAAAAGATTTAAAGTAGATTCTTCATCAGCTATTTTAATAGCACCTAAGGATTATGCAATCTTTTGGAAAATCAAATCCGCTTCTCCCCCTACCGTGCGTGCGTGTGTGTGTGTGTGTCCCTACGTGGGCATGCACTGAAATGGGGCTGATGCCTGGGGTCTGTTTAATATTCAGCAGGACGTGTCCTTTGCTCCCCAGGGCTATGTAACGCACAGTGCCGGGGGAAGCTGGAGGGAAGGAAAGAGAGCCCATCCGCCAATGGCTGTGCCTTTCTGCTCTTTAAAGAGAGCGCTGACTTTGTCACCTTTGTCTCCCCTTTCTTTAAAGAACATGTCTTCAAAAGACGAGCCCTATAAGGCCTGGTCTCTGACACGCTTGCAAAATGGATTCTCAGTAAACGTGGCCAGAGGCACCTGCTCTGCCAGCTTCAAAGTGGGGTCGCCCTCCTTCCCAGCCGTGGTTCCCTTACTCCCCAGCTTCCTCCGTGGGTTCCAGCCAGTTTATTGCCCGAACGGGCCTTTGGTCTTCTCATCTCCAGGGTTGTTACTCATGCCTTTCCCACCCTGCTTCCTTCCTCGAAGTCAATCCAAATTTACTGATCCTTTAAGGCCCCTGTTAAAAAGTCACCTCTTTCATGGAAGCTTTTCCTGACCACCTCCTCCTCAACCCCAAACCACATGGGCTTCTGCTGATCCCTTTTGGTCCAGTGGAACATGTCCAAGATGGCACCACCCGCCCTCACCAGGTCAGTTCCTCTGATCTTCAGTGCTCTCTTCCAGAAAGGCATCATTGGCCTCCTTTGCAAAACAAAACAAAACCCAAACCAAAACAAACAAACAAAAAAACAACTGACCCTCGGGGTCCCTCAAGTTCTTGAGTGGCCGAGCTGTTCCAGAACCCCAATCTGGCTGATTCCACCCCGTACTCCAGAGCCCACCCCCAGCCCGGCATTCCCACATGGCACCTTTACCTGCACCCACCTGTTGCACTGGTCGTGAGGCAGTGGGCATGGGCCCTGGAATCCAGGCTTGAGTTTAAATCCTGGCCCCACCGCTTGCTAGCTTGCTAGAGACCTTGGGTCGCTGATTAGTGTTCTCTGGACCTTGGTTTCTAACTCTGTAGAACGTAGGTGGTTAAGAATGGGAGTGCGTTGGGCTTGAAATCAGATGCTACGTGGAAAGGTGTTAGCATGTGCCGGGAACGTGTGACTGCTTGGGGAGGGTTAGTGCTCATTGTCATGTTGGTTTCACCCTCCGTGTGCCCCTCCGTCAGCAGGACCTGAGCTCCTCGAGGCTAGGAACTTGCCTGTGTCTGAGTCCCCCGCTTTGCCCGCACGGTGCCCACTTCATGATAGGCGCTCAGCAAATGAGTTAAATTAATGAAGAAACAATGCCGATTCCACAGTTGGCTTTTCCACCGAGGGACCCGGCTGGCTGCCACTTGGCATCCCCCAAGGACTTCTGGTTTGAAGTCTAAATGACCTCCCCCAGGGCTGGGCTGAAGACAAGAGCTTCAGTGTCTCAGCAGCTTGTCCCCAAAGAGCAGGTGGCCTCTTTTTGAAGTAGCAGCTTCCAAATTTTGGAGTCTATACCCAGTGTACTATTCTGCCCTCGATCCCATTAGATGTGTTGATTGAGACCGTGGGTAATCTTCAAGCAGAAGTAGGACGGAGTGTGTGCCCTGGTGGAGAGGCCAAGATGCTGGCACAGTTACTATGCGTCCTGATGCCTGAGCATCCCAACAGGACCTGCAAGAGGGAAGTTTCTAGATAGTGAAATCCACCTCTTAAAGTGCAAGATTCTACTGTTTCCCCATATTATTAGAAAACATCCATTCACGTTGTGCCTCCTTCCCTGTCTTCTTAAGCAGAACATAGCAAACATGGTACTTCACCTTGGCTACTGTTGGCCAAGCGCTTTCGACCTCAGGAACTTGTTCAGTCTTGCGGGCAATCCGTGGGAGGGGCAGCCTCATTGTTTCCACCTTGCGGGTGATGAAGGGAAGTTTCAGGAACTTTCAGTGGCTCTGCCAGGAAGTGGGGGAGCCCTGCTCCTACCCTCTTCTCCAACAGAGAAGATGGAGCTGTTTGCCCTGCACCTCAGTCTCTTACACAATGCAGCCTTTCCTTGACGACTTGAAGTCAACAACACTCCAGGTGCAATGGTGTTACTGTAGCCAGAACTATCCATCCCCACACTCAGTGGTTCCAGGTTTGCAGGCTTGGTCCATTATCATTTTCATCACTCCCTTCTCTCCCTTGCCCACCTACTAAAAGCCACCATTTAACTCCCTTCCCGTTCCACTGCTGGGTCTGAGAAAAAGAAGCTGACCCCTTGCTGGAATTGTGTCTCAAGTAAAAACGTTCACTGTGTTTTGGGTAGGTAGAGCCCTGGGCACAGTGCCCTAACAGGGAAGCAGGAGAATGGCTCAGGGTTAGGGATGCCAGTTTTGGTGTCCACACACCTTGGGCGAGTCCTCGCTCCATCATTATGCAGGACAAAACCCCTCACTCCTGCCGGCCTCTGTTCTCCCATCTAGAAACTGGGGTTGATCATCTGGGCCACAAGGGGAGACTTGGAAGAGAATTAAGGGAGATAATCCACAAACAGTGCTTAGTCCGTGCTGGCCCTGAGGAGGGGATAGTTTTGTTTATGTTTCTGTCACTCAAAGCATCATCAGACTCTGATCATTTCTTCCTTCCTTCATTCGTTCCTCAAATATGGATTTATCTCCCACCTCTCTGTGCCTGGCTTTCTCGCTCGCACGATGAAGGTGATAGCGGTATTTCTCCGGCTGAGGGCTGTGAGGACGTACTGAGTATCTGTCTGCAAAGTGTTCAGAAGCCTCGCAGGGTGTGGAAGTGTGACACAAAAGTGACTCATCCTCACCATCATCCTCGTGTGTGCCAGGCCCTGCGTGTGCCGGGAGGCACTGGGAACAAAGAGGTGAGCAAAATAGAATGAGCTTTGATTATGGAGCTTGTGGGTTCTTTACTGCTCATTTTCTCTGTGGGGAGAAAAGCCAGCGACATTTCAGCGTTGTCTACATCAGATGAATGGATGGGTCTGAGGGCATTGCTCACCGACGCCTGCCGACCCGCTGGCTGCTGCGCTAGAGGCTGGAGCTGGAGCCCGTGCTATGCTCCCCACCATGCTCTCGCCCTTCGTCACGTCCCCGGGGCCTCCGGCCCTGTGCCCCTGCTGTCAGTTCAGTGCAATCCAAAGCACCCGCAAGCGGTCAGTCAAAGGAGAGGACCGTGCCCGTCTCGCCTCAGTCACAGCCGTGGAGGCCAGTAGATGTCTGTGAAAATGCTCTGTCACCCTCAAAAGGCCACACGGGCAAGAGGTCTAGGCAGGGAGCCTGGTGACGTGGAAAGAGCGCTGAATTGGGAGGTCAGGACTAGAGGTTCAGTTCTGGTCCTGCCACTTGGTAGCTGTGAGTCACTGCTCTCTGAGCCTTGCTTTCCTCAACTGCCAAACAGGAAAGTGATAGGCTTTACCTGTCGGGTTGTAGGAGGAGCAAATAGGAGTGGAATACAAATTTAAGGTAGCTCAAGGCCCCCTCCAACTCCTCCTTTTGAAGGTGAGTTCACTGTTTATCACTCTACATGGGACTAAGTTGGTCTCCCTGGACACAGATTCTGAGATGGAGAAGTGCATTCTCGGGAGGCTCCCAGGAGAGACACCTGTCGGGAAGTAAACAAAGATGGATTGGAGAGAGGGAGAAGCTGACACATAAAGGGAGAAACTGACACATAGGGAGAAGCTGACAGAGAAGGAGAAGCTGACACACAGAAGGAGAAGCTGCACACACGGTGGGAGGTTGACAGAGAAGGAGAAGCTGGCACACGGAGGGAAAAGCTGACACACAGAGGGAGAAGCAGACAGAGAGGGAGAAGCTGGCACACAGAGGGAAAAACTGACACACATGGGGAGAAGCTGACACACAGGGAGAAGCTGACACACAGGGGGAGAAGCTGACACACAGGGAGAAGCTGACACACAGAAGGAGAAGCTGACAGAGAGAGAGAAGCTGGCAAGCAGAGGGAGAAGCTGACAGAGAGAAGCTGGCACACAGAGGGAAAAGCTGACAGAGGAGGAGAAGCTGGCACACAGGGGGAGAAGTTGACACTCAGAGAAGCTGACGCATAAAGGAAGAGTTGGCGCACAGAGAGACACTGATTTCATTACCAGTAACACACCCGAGTCCCTTTCTTTGTCTCTCCAAAGCGTCATCACCTGCTCTTCTAAAAGACGTGCATGCCTTCTTCTTGGACTACACCATCGCACGGTTATTTTCGCAGACTCAGAAGAGGAAAGGGAGCCAGCCTGTAGAGACGGAACCTAATTTAAAAACCTCGCTGCAGCACTTGGAACGGAGGCTGGCTGAGACCAGGCCTGGTCCAGGCCAAGCCTTACATCCTCCAGCAGAACCAGGCCAGAGAGGGGCAGAGGTAGCAAGGACACCTGATGCACTGGCCCGGGGCCCTGCAGCAGGGAGCTCATTCTGAAGTTTTCCCGGGAAACTTTGTCACAGACAGTAAAGCTAGCCAAAGCTCAGTGTCTATCAAATTCTCTGGGATCAACAGCGCTACTGTTTGTACTCCGAGTCCTGCTGTTATCAGATCGAGCCTGATTCCTGACGGGCCACATCAAGGCCACTTGCACTTAGAGCTCGTGCCAGAACGGGGGTGGGAAGGCTCCTTGGGACAACGGGGGTCCCCAAGGCTCCTCTGTTGTCCTATGGCAAGTGAGCCACATATGAGGACACCTAGTGCTGCAAATATTAAGAAGGGTGTGTTTCGCTGTCCTAGCAATTTTCGGTACCGAGCAGATTTACCTGCCTTGTTTCCATTGGTCCCCCCAAGTCTGCGAAGCTGGGGGCTCTGTGGGCTCGAGAAGGCTCTTCTGACTCTCTCTGTCTCTAAAACAATAGCAGAGTCTCTCAGTTTGTGAGGATGAAATCATGGAATGCCCGCAAAGACCTCGAAGAAAACAGCACGTGGCGTTGAGGAACTCCTTAATAAATGTTTGAAATTACTGACAGGTCTTTTAGACTCACTTGATAGGAGCGGAAGCCCAGGTTCAGAGGAGTTAAGCTCCTCTGAAGGAGGAGCTTCCCTTCCAAGGAGGGAAGGAAGACATGGGTGGGGGCCCACCGTGCTAGTGGGGCTGGACTTCCCGGCGTGGGATTTCCATCACGGACACCCTAGATGCCTTTAAACTTGGGAACCGTGGAAATACCGACTCCTCAAAAGAAAAAAGGAGGGGACGGTATTGCCAGAAAAAGAAAAGAAACACTTGTCCTCTTCAGACAACGGAGCCCTTCGTATCTTTATATTTAGGTTCTAAATACCAGAAAGGGTATCATATTCAGAGATAATTAGGTTTGAAAAAGATCCCTTTGCTCTGAGCCCTGAGCTGTGATTGGGGTTTGGCACCCACATGGCCTCGCCTCATTTTGGTTATTTTCAGGAGTTGGGCTGGCAAACCCCTCATGAGCAGAGAAAGTTGTGATCGCCCTGCCCCCGACCCCGTGGTGTCCTCGGGAATGAAGGCCATTGGGGTTCTCGTGGTCTTTGCCTCCTGCCGTAAGTAGTATGGAGCTGGGAGAGCTCCAGGGCTCTGTCCTCCATCTGGGTGTCCGTGTCTCCAGGCAGCCCCTTCTGACGTGGTATCGGGTGGGGGGAAATCAGGTGTTACTCAAAAGAGAATCAGGAGTGGAATAGGTGCCCACCAAAGTCCTCCTCCTTCTGTTTCTTCTACAAAATGGGCTGGTCCCAGCATTGGGACCTCATGAAACTTCGAGAAAATCAAAGGTTGCTAACCGTTTGCTAAAGAAAGGGGGCCTTAACTACTGTCTTACCCCACACCCCCTTTGGAAGCCTCTTATTCTTTCCTTCTTTGCCTTTGTTTAAAGTCACGTAGATTCCAGAACGCAGACATATATCTAGCTAATTTAGGGACAATTAATTCTCATCAGAGAGGCTCTCTTATGGTGACTTATGGAATAATGGATAATTATAAGCCATTGCTACCAGGAGATCAGATAACACACCCCTGCACAGTGAGAAAGAACTTGCTAGCAAACTGTGTTGAGTCTGTTGCAAAACTCTTTGACTTGGATGAGTTTGATTCATAGAGATTTCTTCAGATCTGTTTTTCTGTCTGTTTCAGCTTTTAGCTGTCAGTTCTCTAAGTCAAAATGTCAGAAATGGAGCTCCCATTTTCCCTTTAGTCCGGGGTGGAATTTACAGTTTTCAAGATCATGGGTTGGCGGAGGTGGAGTGGGGGGAAACGCAGGGAGGACCACTTCCACAGCCCCCGTGGTGGGCTCTCTACAAGATCAGTGCCTGGCCTCTCTCTCTCAAGGGGCTGCTGGGGGACAGCAGTGACTACCCCAGACTTCCTCACCCCTTCTGTGGTGCTTTAGGACAACAAAACCACAGTTTCACATGGGGAGTCTCCTGTGAATGTGTTCCAAACACCTCTGTCTCTATGTTTCTTACCCAAGTTCATGTTTTTATGTTATTTTATTGCAAAATTAATATATGCAGGTAATTAAGAAGTAAAATAAATGAATATAACAAGCTGAAGCCATTTCTCATCCTTCCCAGACCCTAGTCCTTTTCCTACACCCAAAGGTAACCACTCTTCAGAGTTTGGTAGACACGCTTCTAGGCTTTTCCACATGTTCATTTCAACCATTTTAATAGAAAAGTATTACTTGGTCACAAAGTATTACATGGTCACTGTAAAAAAAAAAAAAGTCAAACAGCATAAAAGTATATAAATGGTGCCTATCTTCTTCTCCACCTACTTCCTCGATCCCACTGCTCAATCCCGGAGAGATTGCTATTAAAAGTAGATGTTTTCAAGACACAATTTAGTTACTCTCCCTCTGTGAGTGGATATGTGGGTGGTGTTCAATTTTTTGATACCACAAGGGACAAGCTGCAGCAAACATCCCTGTGTGTGTGTGTGTGTGTGTGTATGTGTGTGTGTGTGTGTTCTACCCCCACTTCTGTAAACATTCTGTAGAAGTAAAAATTGCCAGGTCCCTGTATATTTGCCATTAAAAAAAATAAGATTGAGGGCATCTTTTCTGCCTCTGAAGAGATTGTACATGCCTGAGGATATTAGTAGGAACTGGCATCTCTGGTTTTAAACTTTTCCCATTAATGTCGCATGAGACCCTAGGGTGTTTCTGCCTGGAGTGGTGGTTTTCCACTTGGCGGGGTGGGGGGTGCTCTGGGGGGAGACATGGTTGACGGTAATGTCTCGAACATCATGGAAGCTGGGTTCTCGTCCTGGGCTGGCAAGAAACTGGCTGTGGGGCACAGTGTTCTCTGATCCTATTCCTTTGCCCAGGAAAGGGGCTGATGATGACATGGGCTGATGATGCCCATGTCTGGGGGCATGTTTTGGGGTCTCTTGGTGTCCCAGAGGCCAGCGCTCTCGGTTCGAGTCACCAGGCTGCCCTGTTCTCACTACCCAGTGTCTTCTTTCTTGTGTTCTGGCCGGCAGTGATGGCCCCTGCCCACAGCAGCTTCTGGCAATTTCAGAGGATGGTCAAACTCATCACGGGACGGAGTGCCTTCTTCTCATATTATGGATATGGCTGCTATTGTGGCCTTGGGGGCAAAGGGACCCCCGTGGACGACACAGACAGGTGAGTCTGGGGGCTCCGGGCCTGCTCTCCTTTCATGTGCACTGAAACCCAGGCCTGAGGCGGGCAGGGTGTTAGGACGCTCACACTGCGAGAGACAGAAGCCCATTCGCAGTCCCGCAGCCACCATCTAGAAATCCTGGTGCCCCGCGTGCTTGTGCTGCACCAGGCCTTGAGAATCATCCAGTCAGTCCTGCTTCAGAGCTCGAGAAATGTCTTCAGTTCTCAAACGTCACGGCAAACGTGATCTTCGCTCAGCAACCCAGATTTTAGGATTAGACCACGGCAAGGCCGCCCTGCTGTCTCCTGGGCCTAATTCCACATTCCGGGAGAGAGAATCCCAGTGGCCCAGTTTGGAAAAGTTGTCCATCTGGGCGAGGCCACATGGCCCAGCGTGGCTGCCAGGCCTACTCTTGAGCGTGGGGTGGGGAGTGTGAGTCCTGAGAAGAAGTGGAGGTTGGCGTAACCTGGCGAGGGCATGGGGAGGGAGGAAACAGGAAAGCTTGTACATCATTCATGGGGAGAAATAAGAGGTTTCTCACCACTTTTAAGCTCCCGTGCGTAAATATGTTCTCGCAGTGGGACCCGAAATGTCACTCTTAGAGCTCGATTCCTGGGGGCTGGGCTCCTGAGAGCCTGGAATATTCCACCCAGAGGAATCCCAGAGCTCTACAGGGGGACAGACACAGATGGAACCTCCATCATGTGCCGAGCACTGGCATCGCTGATGGGCACATGGGACCTACCTTAATCTTTACATATCCGGTGGCCAAGGCAGTGGTCCCATCCCTAGGTGACAGGCAGCAGCCATGAGGACCCCCTAAACCACCATGGCAAAGCCTAAAGACACACCAGCCCCTGAGTGGCCAAGTCAGGATTTGAATAAGAATTTGCCTGTTTCCAAATCCGGACTCTTTGACCCTCTGTCCCTCCCCTTCCAAGACCAGAGGCTGATGACAATTTTAATACCATGAGACAAAGATGACAAAGAGCAAAGAGCCCGCTTCCAGGTAGGGTTGGTGAGAGGAAGGACGGAAGCGTCTGGCCCAGAGCATTTGCTTTTCTGTGTCTTAGAATCCAGTCCCCGGTCTTGCCCCAGCTGCTTTCTCTTCTTTGTGTTCTCCCTTTCCACCCCAGGCCACTCTGAGCACCATGAGAACATGGTGCTTTGGGTGTTTTGGTGAGCCCTGTCTTCTCAGAGACTGTCACAGTGCTTGGCACATGGTAGGTGCTCAGGAAAAATTCATTATGTGATGACCGAGTCACATGGACCTAGGTTTAAGCCGTGTGTGTGTGTGTGTGTGTGTGTGTGAGAGAGAGAGAGAGAGAGAGATTTTCCAGCTGTATCATTTAAGGAAATTCCCCCCTTGGAAGCTCATCTCCTCCCCTATAAAAATAGGGACAACAATCACACTTCACAGGGTTACATGGAGGAACTAATGAGATAGCAGAAGGTACTAGAAAGGGCTCACGAAATGTGAGTGGTAATGTTTATATTGTTAATATTTTCAGGAACTTACCTCCTTGTCATCAATGCTTTCTCGCTCTGGGGAGGAGGCAGGGGCGTCCTTTCCAGGGTCTGCCCACGGCTCCCCCCGCCCCTCTGTCCCCCCTCCCTGATACCCCGAGGCCCTCCCCCATCACCTGCTCTGGTCTGGCCCCCAGATGCTGCCTGGCGCATGATTGCTGCTATGGGAAGCTAAAGCAGTTTGGTTGCCAGCCCGTGCTGAACAGCTACGAATTCCACATCGCCAACGGGACCGTGGCCTGTGAGTAGCCCTCTCTGCGGGGACATAACTTTGAACCTGGGCATCTCCTTAATGCCTGCCTCCTGGTAGAGGAGCGCTTTGAGATGAAGATGGACAGTTCTAGGAATCAGAGCTTCTTGGGAGTGCTTGCTTGGTCTCTGGCCTCTCCTGTCCATGGCTGCATCTCCAGCACGGAGCCTGGGGTATAGCACCTGTTCGATAAGTAGTTGTTGACTTGAGATTACATTGAATCTTGCAGCTTTGCTTGGCAACTGTTGCTGTCCAGAACATTCCTCTGTCTGTCATGTGTTAACAAAGCAGCTTAGCTGTCTTTCAGTTGAATAAATATTTGTTAAGGGCGAGGACATGCCAAGCCCTGGTAGGTGCTGTCAGGGGCGGCTGGAGGCGGGGGACACAAAAGTAAATAGGAGGGGTCGGGGAAGGGAACTCATGTGTCATCAAGGCCATTCAAGGAGGAGAGCAAAGAACAAGGGTGGGCAAGCACTGAGTGTCCAGCAGGTGGGGAGTGGCCCCCGCTATCCCAGAGCGTGTTTGGGGGCTCCTGGGGTGTGTGTCTAGGGAAAGTTTGGTCTGAAGAGCAAGTACATTCAAAGTCCCTGGCTGTAACTTTCTCATAAATGTCATTCATTCCAGGGGAGCCAGTGATTTGAGTGTCCCTTCAGGCAACTGGCCTCCCACCTGGCCTTGCAGAGTTGCACAAACCACTTTCCTCCTTACGTGTATTTGTGCTCAGCTGTGAGTGTGTCGGAATTCACCTGCCCCCCAAGTCCAGGGAACAGCCACCTCCCTTCCTTTCATTCCCCCCACCTTAGAATGGGTGCTCAGTGCCCAAACCCTAGGGATTCCCAGCGCCCCCCAACCCTGGAGCCCTCCCTCAGGACATATCAAGACGGACCAAGCATTAGGACTATTCGGTGTCCCTGACCCAGTGGTGAGACCTGAGCCGGGCGGGGTTGGGGGATGAGGCTGGGGTCTCAGAGCCCCACAATGGGAGGACAGATGGTCTACTTCTCAGCCTCCACAGCCCTCAGCCCCCAGACACACTGTCAATGAGGAGAACCCCCATTTCCCACGTGAGCTCAAAGAGACTTCTGTGCTGGAGCTCTCTGGCCATGACAGTGCTCATACCTAAAGCTGTGTCTCCTGGGAGATCCTGCAGACCATGTGCAGGGGCTGGGATGGGGTCAGGGCCTGGTGGGTGGGCAAGGGAAGAGGGCTGGAGGAAATTGCCCCTGAAGTGTTGCTTACTTTGACACACGATGCCCTCAGAGGCAGGGACCAAGCTTCTGGCTGCCTCTTCTCACCCTTCCTCCCCGCTCCCACCCTTGGCAGGAGTCAGGGGGTCAAGCCTGGCGGTTGGCTGGAGCAGGTGCACTCCTCTCAGCCTGGCTCATGGTCTCACATCCATATGGTTTCTTCTCATTGCTTTTCCTCTTGATCACAACATCTGTCATGTCAAGTGTTACCTTAAAGTGCTTGAAAAGTTACCACTTTTAGAGAAAATATCCTCGAGGAGCTCTGTCCTCTGGTGCCCCCATGAAGTGTGGGGACTGAGGAAGAAGGGAAAAGGTGATCTGAGAAGGGAAGTAGAATTTCAGCCTGTGTGGAGCACCTGCCCACACTGCGGTCCCAGGTTTGGGGCGAGCCTCTGTCCTCTGCACCTGGAGCAGCTTTTCTTTTCTTTCTTTCTTTTCTTTTCTTTTCTTTTTTTTTGGTGCAGCTTCTTTAGCAGTTCTCCTCCCTCTCCCATGTAGGGCCAGAGCCACAGCCTGGGACCCCAGGAGCTGGGGAAAACAGTGATCTGAGTGACAAGATGGACCCCTCCCCTCCCCCCGCCAAAGTGGCACACAGAAGCATCCTCTGCTTGGCACCTGCTGGGTGGTGGTGGGAGGTGCAGGGCCGAGCTGGGAGCTGGTGGGGAAAGTTTGCAGCCTGGGCTGTGCTTCCCACAGATCCTACCAGGCAGCCAGTTGCCCCTAAAGCTTGAGAAGACCTCCTGGAGTCCGGCACCCTGCTAAGGGCGTTAGCATGGGGAGGGGGCAGGTGCTTCCCAGACAGTGAGTACCAGGCCAACCCCCTGTCCTCCCCACCTGACCTTGCCAAACCCCAGCTCCCAGGAGGAGGGCCAGGAGCTGGTGATCTGAGTTCTGATGGTGGGTCTGCTGCTGGTACCTGCTGAGCCCACAAACCAGACCCAGGCACATTCATTACTTGTCCAGTATTGCCTGAGTGCCTACTGGGTGCCCATCCAGAGCCAGTGCTGTGCAGGGGCTGGGACACAGAACAAGGCAGACTCAGGTCCTGCTCTCCTTGCATTCTCCAGAGCCGAAAGTGCCCTTGGGGTCCCTTTAGACCAACCTCTCATTATAGGGACAGGGAGACAGGCTCAGAGAGCGTAAGCGTTTGATGTGATTAACAGGCAAGACTAAAACACATGTGTCTTTAGCTTTTCCAATGCTCTGGAATGCACTGCTTGGCATGAGTTTTCTGGGCCTCAGTTTTGTTTTTTTTTTTTTTATCTACAAAACAGGTGCATTAGTGACAGCCGCGGTCTGTGAGCATCTGTGATAGGTGCTTTACACAGCGAACCCTAACCCCTGGGATCCTCCTTTGAGGTGAATGTGGTTATCAAGAAGGACCCTGAGGCTCAGAGAAGTTAGCTGAGATGGCCACGGTCACATAGCCAGGAAAAGAGTCCTGAGTCAGACCCAGGTTGTCTGGTCGCAGAGCTGGTGCTCCTGCTTCACACTGCACCCCCCCCCCATGGCATGGGGCTGCTTAGAGGGTGTTGGGGGGGGGGTGCGCTTGGTTGGAGGGCTCCCACAATTGCAAGTCTTATTGGATTTGCCCTCCTTGTTGGCAACATCCTCATCAGAATGCGCAGCACCGGCCCAGCGGACAGAGAAAGGCAGATGAATTCGGCTCCTGTGATGCCCCAGATCTTTCTGTTCTAGCTTTCTGTTCCTTGTTAAGAGGGCCAGAGAGAGCACAGACTTGGGAGTCAGGCTTAGAGCTGGGTCTGAATCCCAGCTCCACCACTTCTAGCCAGATAATTGCATGACTACCCTGGGCCTTAGTCTCCCCATCTTTAAAATGGGGCTAATACTCTGCACTTCATAAAGTTGCTAAAGTAACCGCACTAAAGGGTCTGGCCCATAGCAGGTGCTTAGGCAATGATTTTCCTTTTAGAAGCCGGGACTTCTTTTTGCCCCTAAGTTTTCTTTTCCCCTTTACTTTTGCAGAATAGCACTGGGATTTTCTTCATGACTGTTAGATTTCTCGGAAGCCTCTCCTTTGCCCTTGTATCCCCTCAAGCTAACGTCATTAACTCCCTAGAGAAGAAAAGCTCTTCCCACCTCAGTTACACTGCGGTTCAAAGTGCAGCCCCGTAAGGGTTAACTGCCTCCCCCCACCACCAACCCCCAACCTCCAAGTTCTGAAATCCCTACCCAGAGCCTGGCCCCAGGTTGCCTAGCAACCTGCAGCTGATCCGGGATGCAGTTAGTGAGCAGGGAAGGGAAAGGAGAAAAGCAACTTGGCCTGTCCATGTCTTTAAATGTCACTGGGAGATCAGTGCAAAGAAAGGCCTATAACTCAAGCCCTGGGCCAATTTGCCAGGTGGGGACGGCCGCCCTCGAGCAACCGGGGGACCTGAGAGGTTGTTATCCCTCCTCTGAGTGGGCTTATGTAAGTTCTTGGCATTTGCAAGGGACTTTAAGATTAGCCAGCAGAGACACCCACCCCCTCCACCCACACAGCCATGTATGCGTTGTGCAAGGGGCCATGGGAGGCAGAGACCAGGTTCCAGCCCTGGTCCCTCTTCCACCTCCGTGTCTGACAGCCTCTGACGTCTCCCTCCACCGACGAGGGAAGGTGAACATGGCAACCACTGGAATTTGTGGTGTGCAAAGCTCTTCCTCCTTCATTACTGGATGTATCCCTCACAACACCTCACCCACTGACACATCACCCTTTTTTTCTCCTCACATTTGTCTCTACCTGAAATTGCCTTGTTTGTTTACGCGTCCACTCTCCCTCCAACCAGAATGTGAGTTCCAGGAGGGCAAGGAAAAAGCCTGTCTTGCGTGGGGGGCACCCGTCCTCGTTAGAACTCACAAAGAAGGACACCCTGAGAGCTATGCAAAGTGGGGTCTGCGGGCTCAGACCTGGACCTCCAGTGCCTAGCCAAAGGCCAGGCACGTGTCCAGAACTCAATACCTGTTTGATGAGTGAATGAATGAACTCATAAAATAGTCAACGCTAATGTCTGTTTCCCGATTTGAAAGCCGAGGAAACAGGCCTGGGGACAAGCAACTTGCCTGAAACCCTAAAGCGTGCAGGCGGCGGGTCTGAATGGAGAACACCGCTTCCCGTTGCCTGGGAGGGAGATCTTTTGCTGCTGCACAGAGGGTGAACCTCCAGCCAGTGGGGCAGCAGCACCTAGGGACGGAGTGCTCCCTGGATGTTTAGGACGGAAGATATGTAATGAGAAGACACACTCCCTGCCCAGGGAGCTTGCCTCCAGGGAGCAAGTCAGTATTCCCAAATATTGACAAGTGAAGTGTTCCAACAAGAAATGACGACAGGGAGAGGGAAGGACAGCTACTTCAGGGGGCCGAAGAAGCCCTTGAAGGAAGCAGCATTTAGCCAGTGTGGCAGGAGCAGAGGCCATGGGCATCGGGACTGCAGTGGCTGGGGTCGCACGGGGAAAGGGTCCGCAGGGCTGGGTGGACAGGTGAGGAGGGTGTCTTCTCCTTCCGTTGCAGGGGAAGCTGCCAGAGCGTTTGCTGCAGGATACGGTCTACTCTTGCTTTAGAAAGATCACTCCGGCCACTGTCCATGGTGATTGGGGAGCCGGGGAGGAAAGATGGGGAGCCATTAGTGAGCACTGGGAGAAGCTTCCACGGGGCGTGGAGTGGAGAAGGAGAGAAGTGCTGGATGCCGGGTGTTTTGTAGGTCAATTGTCAGGGGTCGCTGATGGATAAGATGCAGGATGGAGAGGAAAAAGACCGAATCCAAGGTTCTTAGTCCCAGCGGCTGTGCGGAAGGTGTTGTCTGAGCTTGTGCAGATGGGGAAGAACAGGCTACGGAGACTCAGGAAGCACTTGGTATGAGGCTTTCTGAGTTTCGGATGCATATCAGACACCCGATGGGGAAGTCAAGTGTCCAGGAGCACGGTAGTCTAGACCTCAGGGGAGACACCTGGCTGGGACAAGAACCCAAGAGTCATGGGCGTTCGGATGGCATTTATTTTTCTTTTATAAATAGATTTGATTTATTTGAGAGAGAGAGAGAGAGCACAAGCACGGGGAGAGGTAGAGGAAGAAGCAGGCTTCCCACTGAGCAAGGAGCCCGATGCAGGACTCAATCCCAGGACCCTGGGATCATGACTGGAGCTAAAGGCAGACACGGAACCGACTGAGCCAAGCAGGCATCCCTCAGATGGCATTTAACTCCCTGAGACCAAACCAGAGGCCCAGGGAGAGAATTTAGAGAGCAGGGTAGAGGCCTGGGACACAGGCAGGTGGAGGCCTGTCAGCAGCCCGAGTTCTCTGTGGCCAACATTCCTGTACAGCGTCCTGCTTCGTCCCATTGTGGAAGTCTACTCCACGGACTGAGAGAAACAGCCCTGAAACCTTCAGGTCCTTTCTTCAAGGCTCAGTTCCTGTCTTGGCGTCTCCACTAGCAAACCGAAAGATGCAGAACTGGATTCGGGCTGGTTGGGAAGAGCTGGCACGCAAGGAGGACATTCCTCGGCCCAGGCTTCCTCTCCTTCCAGGTCTTGAGGGGTCTGGCCCGGCCATGGCTATGGGATGCCCCGGAAATGATAGCCCACAGCCGTTGGCCCTGGCTCAAGATCAGTTCCAGTGAGCCTGGGGCCCAGGTGAGGTGTTCAGAGGTCACACTGTGTGTCAGGAGAGGGTCAGAATCTGTGTGTATGAAAGGAGCAGACAAAGCCAGAAAGGGACAGCAAAGCAAGAGAAAGGACAAAGGACAGTAGAGATGGGAAAGAGGAAGAGAGAAACAGAAGACAGAGGTAACCAGAAAGAGGACAAGAAAGAGGAGGGGACCGAAGCAGAGTGACAGTGGCCTGGATGAGTGACAGTGGCCTGGACGAGTGGCAGGCCCTTTCCTGAAGAGAGCATGGTTGAAGGGGGGCAGTGCCCTGCATCCAAGTAGCCCCCTGAGGACACAAGCCACGAGTCCAAGTGGACCCCTTCAGACCACGGCAGGAAGCAAGGGGTGTGCTGGGTACGAGGGAGACCAGAGACCCGGAGGGGACAGGGACTTGAGCGGGGCTTCTTGGGGGGAGCTGAGGCTTGATGAATCCTGAAGGATTTTCTCAGATGGAAAGAAGGAGTGTGAGGGCAAAGGTGACCCAGGTGTCGGGAGCAGTGGGAGTGGCAGGAGCCGAGAGCCAGGGGTGGGAACATCCCTGGCACACTCCAGGAGGGCACACGGAGGGCACAGCTGGAGTGTAGGATGGTTGTCGATGCATCTTGAGAAACGAAGTCTCTGGGGAGGTGTGGGAGGACAGCTTGCTGCTGGAGTTGGACTTCAGAGGGAGAAAGGCAAACGAACGGAGGACGGCCGGCACTGGGACCAACTTTGAAGGGCTCCTCTTCTTCCCAGAAGCATCACCATCGTCATCACCGTCAGCACTTACGGAGCACGGTGGGTGTGCCTGCCACGTGCAAACTGCTCCCTCCGTACCCGGTGGCCAAAACCCTCACAACGAGACTACACCACAGATACCATTATTTATTTTTGACACTTACAGTTCTCAACATCATTTTGTAAATGTGGATGCTGCAGCTAACTTGCCCATGATCAACAAACTGGTGAGTCTGGCTGCCTCCCTTCCTCAGCCCCAACCCTCAGAAGAGAGCGGAACACACACACACACACACACACACACACACACACACACACAGCACTGCAACTCTAGCAACTAAATAAAAGATCTCCATCTAGTGGTGACTTGGCCAAAGGGCAGACACTCAACCCCAAAGGCCCAGAGAGAGGCTGGCTGCATTCATTTATCTGCGACCCTCGGATGAGCACCCACTATGCGCTACCATCTGTTCTGCACGCTGGGGATGCTGTGATGGACAAGACAGACAAAACCCTGGCCTCGCAGAGCTCACACTCTGTCGAGGGGAGACAGACACATGCAAGCAAATGCATAAGAAATGCATGGGTTGTGCAAAACACAGTGAATGAGATAGACGGGAGAGGGGCTGCTGGATGGTGCTCTAGGTCGGGGGCCCGGGAGGGCCTCTCTGAAGAGAGGAAATCTGACCACGACCCAAAGGAGGAGAAGGATCCAGTTACTTGAAGATCCTGGAGAGAAGTGTTTTAGAATGGCGAGAATAAAGGCCCTGGGACAAGAGGGAGCCAAGCATGTGACAGGACAATGTTCCCAGAGCAGAGCAAAGGACAGTGGGGAAGGAGAGGTTTGCAAGGGCCAGATCATAGCAAGGCTGCTCTCTGGTCCCTGGTGAGAATTTGGATGTCTTCCCGCAGTACTAGGAAACTGCACTGGGGCTTGAAGCAGGAGAGTGGACCTGATGGGGTGACAGTCTAAGAAAGTCCCTGTTCATTTCCTCCTGTTAGGGAGGAAGAGCTGGTGGGGACCGGGAAAGCAGGAGTGGCCAGGAAGGTGGAGAGAAGAGGGCAGAGTCTGAAGTACTCTAAACAGAGAATTCGGTGGTGTTTGCTGTGGACTGGATGTGCAAAGTGGAAGGAGAGGAGGAACCCAGGCTGCTGCTCACTTTCAGGCTCGAGTAGGAGGCAGTGCCGTTTTCGAGCCGCGAGCGTGGGTGAAGGACAGGTTGGTGGGCAGAGGGAGCACTACATTGAATGTTCCCTTCTGAATGCCTTAAGCTGGAGATGGCTGAGACATCCCAGCGAGATGTCAAGCAAGCAGCTGGTTATATGAAGTGAGTTCTGAGAAAGTGGGTCCCATGTCCTTGGTCTGTGTGCCCACTCAGGGCACCCCCATGTGCAGCCCAGCCTCCGCTCCCCATTTCCTTCCAGGCTTCTCTTCACTCCAGTCCTTGTGGCATGTCCAGATGTGACCAGGGACCCAGAAGGCAGACTCCCAATTTCTTCCCTTTCTGTTTCCAACCCTTGACCCCTTGCAGCAAGCCCCCATTTTCCCAGACCTTAGAACCAAGCGGAGCCCCCAGTGACCCCTTCTCTCTCTGCAGGTCAATGTGCCCTCGACCCCAGCGTCAGCTGCCTCTGTGGGCTGCGGGCATGTGAGTGTGACAGGCAATCTGCCTACTGCTTCCGAGAGAGCCTGCCCACCTACGAGAAAAACTTCAAGCCGTTCTTCTCCAGCCGGCCCCGCTGTGGCAGGCATAAGCTCCAGTGCTAGGCAGCCACGGGCCCCCTCATCGGTCAGCATGGGATCCAAGGTCACCTGTCCTTCCTGAAGCCTTCTCATGCCATCCCCAAGAGGCTCTAGTTCTGCAGTCACCCTTCGGCACATGGCCTAGGGTACTCCTTTGTCACTCGACCCCAGAGGGCAGCTGATCAGCAACAGAAAAGATAGAACCCTGGCATGCTATGGAGGGAGCCCCTACATGTAGACACAAATAAATAACGCTTTGCGATAGTCATATGTGCTCAGAAGCAATCAGCTGGTGGTAGGATAGAGAGATATTCTGAACCCCAACCCAGGAATTTCTAGAAGGAGAAGAGGATGCAGGATCTACCCTAAGTTCTCCCTCCACCCTGATCCCCAAATCAGGATGCAGGGTGGACTTGGGAACCCACATCCAGGTGTGGGCAGAGCAGGGATCTTGCAAAACACAGTCTTGGCACATAGCCAAAGATCTGAGAGCTGCACTTGGACTTTGTTTTTCCTCTGTTCTAGTTCTGCTCTCCCAAATCCCTCAGGTAGGAAAGATTAATGCCATTTCCATCTCTCCGGAGACAGAGCATGAGGATATCCACACCCACCATTGCCACATGGGTGTCATAGCCAGGAAAATGTCACAGAGATGGAGAAAGGACCTGGAAGGGGGCATCAGAGGGACCCAAAATTTCTATCCAAATTCAGAAGCTCCTAGTGCTATCAGACTTAGAGTCTAATGAACACTAAAGTGACCTGAGCTGAGCAGATTCTGTTCTTTTTAATGCCCCACTGGCATGGCAAAATGCACAATTGGCCACAATTGTCCTTAACCTCACTGCATCCTTGCCTCTCGTGAAGGAATGCTCAGCTTTGTCCATCAAGAAGTAGAGTTTATTTTTCCCAGTGGTTGAATCTGAACTCCACGCCGGCCCTGTGAGTTACTTTGGTCAATAGAATGTAGTGGAACCTAAGGATGGTCTGCCAGTTCCTGAGCCTGGGCCAAGGAGACCTGGTGCTCTACTCTCTCAGGATGCCAGGCTCCACCAAGAAGAAGCCTGGGCTGGCCCAATGGCAGGTGGGAGCCAAAGTCCATCAGCCCCGCTGTGTCCACTCAGACATAGGACATATAAGAACTCTTGGCAAAGGTCAGCAGAACCCATTCATTGTTGACCATGACCCACAAGAGAAGCTCTCTGGGACCAAAGAAAACTTTCCGGCTGAGCCCAGGCTAAGTTGCCAATTGCAGAATTGTGAGCTGAATAGAGGCTGCCATTTCAAGTCGCTAAGGTGTGGTGTGGTCTGTTACACAGGATAGCTCACCAATATAACGGGTCTTTGTTCCTGGAGACTCCAGGTTCTCAGCACTGTGCTGCCCTTGGAGGCCAGAAAATATTACAGACGTGGCCTCTGACCCATACCTTGAGGTCTGGGAGGAGGAAGGCCATGCTCATATAATAAGGGAGAACATGTAAGGGGCTGTGATCACACAGTCATCCAACAAACATTTAGTGAGCCCCCACTGAGCATCAGGCACCCCCACCAGTGCTGGGCAGTAGGGATTCAGAGATTTTTAAGAAAACAAACAAAATCAGGCCTCAATATCCTGGGGAGAACTTCAAGAGCCATAGCATCCTTTAGAAGTTCAAGTTCAGACACTTAGAATCTGGATTGAGTGATGCTTCCCTAATGTGAAGACAGTAAGGGAAGCCAGGGGTGGTCGGCAGAGGGCCTGGGAGCTGGTGCTCTGTGCTCTGCCTCGTTCAGCAGGCAAAATCGAGTGGCAAATTCACCTGCCCGCCCTTCCTCCCCTTCCTTCTCTCCTCCCCTACCCGCATGCTCTAGTCATTACAAGCACAAAAAAGGAGCTTGAGGTCAATGAGTATCTATTGGCGACGGTACGCGGTAGGCGGTTGCAGAGAGGTGGGTGCGGACCTGGTGTGGCCGGTCCCAGCCAGGCACCTCGGCTCCCAGCAGGGTTCGGACCACAGCAGAGGCCAGCTCAGGGCTCTGGACATATTGGGCCATCTGCCACCAAGGAAGAGGCAGGCCAGGACTGCACTCTGCATGGGGGACAGAGGTTCCAGAGAGATCCAGGCCACCTTGCTCGGGTCTGAGACGTGGAACTGCAGAGGGATGTCGTTGACTTTCCCTGGGAAAGCCTGCTCTCCTGGAAGGACAGCCTTTCCCATACCCACAGGTGCACTCCCAGGGCTGCTCCAAACCAGGCCCTGTGCTAAGAGCAGAGAAACAAAGAGGCATCAGACTCTAAGTGGCTCTCAGATCAGGGGACACAAGTCCACAGGCAACCACAAAGCAGGCTGCAGAATATGCTGGAACAGGGTCCGCATGGGGAGCGATGACTGCATCTAGGAGGGCCAGGCCAGGCTTCCCAGAGGAATGCTAAGGGTCTGACATCTCACCTGGGGGCCAAAACACAAAGTGGGCTCTCGGGGTGGCCCAGCGGGGTGTGCAGAGCTTCCCTGTAAAGGGAAGGAAGGTAATTCAATATGCACGCACACGAGAGCCTCTGCCACCCGCCTCTCCCCTTCTCCACTGGGTGGGGGACCTCCTCCATCGTTGCCCTCCCCCACCCAGGGCAAAAATCCGCATGTCAAATTCTTTCTCTCATATCTCACATCCCACATCCAATCTGTTGGCACTCCTTTCAAAATAAAACTAGATTCTGTATGTATTTATAAAACACTTAGTAAAATGCACACATTAAAAAAATAAAATGAGAGAGGAAACATCTAGAATCTGACCACTTCTCACCACCTTCAGGGCTGCCATGATGGCTGGTCGGAGCCGCCATTCCCAGGGCGGGTGATGGCAGCCGCTCTTCCTCATTCTCTCTGGCCCCCCAACACTGGGCCTCTGCCATCTCTTCTCCACGCAGCGGCTGGTCAGCCAGCACAGCGCCTGGCGTCCCACCAGGTCCCTGCTCTACTCATGCTGGGCAATGACTCCCCATTTCCCTTAAGTGCTAACATCCTCCCGGGAGCCAGGAGGTCCCCATAACACCCCATCCTGCTTCTGGACCCAGCTCCTACACTCTCTCCCTGCAACACCTCAGCTACTCCGGCCTCCGTCCGTGCTGTTTCTCAAGCACATGCTCCAAAGGCATGCTCCCTTCAGAGGACCCGGCTCTTCCCTCTTCCTGGAATGGGCTTCCCAACCGCTCCCTCCCTACCACCTCCAGCTTCACTGGGATCTCCCCATCTTCATAAAGCTGGTGCCCACCAGCCTGCCAGATGTTGTCCACTGGCCCCTGGCATTTCCCTTCTCCTTGGTCCTGCCCCCTCCAGCTCTGTTCTCTGCCACTCAACACCCTACCTCTGTTTCCCCAGCCAGAGTGTAAGCTCATGAGGGCAAAAATCTTTGTCCTTTTTTTTTTTAATCGCAGATGTATATGCTGAATGGGACATGGTCAAGAGAGAATGTGGAAGGTAAGGGGATGGCCAGGAGCTCAAGAGTGGAGAGCAGGGAATGCGGGGAGGGGCCTTTCCAGAGCCAACACAAGTGAGGCGGTGGGCAGGGCTGGGTGAAGGAGAGCCTTGCCACCCCCCTGAGAAGGCTGGGCTTGATCCTGGGAGCAGCAAGGGTCCCCCCCACCCCATTCTCTGCAACACGACCACTCTCTGCATGTGTGAACTTGGGCAGCTCAAGCATCTTGAGGCCTAATATCCTCGGGGGCAACCTAGATGGCCGAGAGCGTGGCCTGTGGTGAGCGGGGGGGGGGGGACCCACAGGGAAATGACAGGGACTCCATAAGGTTCAATCACTTCACCACTGGGCACTGTTGGAATGAGCCCCGCCTCCAAGGGGATAGCCTTTGAATGTGGATGCATTTTTACAGCAGCTCTCTACAGATTTTCACCGGCTGTTTCTTGCTGCCTGGGGAAGCTGTCAGCCAGCGAGGGAGGTGGAGCAGTGGGCACACCCTCCACCCAGGTGCCGGGCTCAGTGCCCTCCTGGGGAGACGCTCCGCAGTTGCCGTTTGGGCTGACTGTGCACATGTGGGCTGAGTCTGGAGTCACTGTCCCGCATTCCCACTCCCGGGGTGTCCGTGAAGCTTGTGAAAGTCTTGAGCAGATGTGGGGACCGTGGCGTATGGCCATGGGGGTGTGGCTGTGGGCCTGAGCTCAGGCGGTGTTGGGGCGTGGTGGGGAGTGAGGTGACTGGGTTTCTGGGTCAGTGAGTGCCTGGGCTGGTGGCTCCTGGGATGGGCCAGGCATTGCTGGGCTGGCTGGGAAACGGGGTCCCATCCAGATGAGAGAACAAAGTAGGACATTGTCCGGGCCCTGACACCCTGAGTGGGGAGAGGGGGAGTCCACGTGTGCCCCCACCCTCCCCAGTTAGCCCCCCAGGTCCTGAGTGCCCCCCTTGTCCAGACACAGAGTAGCGACCCACCTTTAGGCAGGGGCTGTTAAAAGTTCCAATTTACTGCAAGACCACACAGCTAACATGGCCAGAGCAGGGGACCTGAGCCGGGTGTTGTCAGACTCTTCCCCCGCTACACCACGGTTCCCCTCCGGTTCCCCTCCGCAGGCTTGTCGCAGAAGGAATCCAGAACTGGAGAGACTCAGGGGTGGGGAGGGCAGTGACCAAGGATGTTACTCCAAGGGTTTAAACACTTTCCCTAGGGGGAGGCCTAGGTTCTGGCTAAGCCACTAACTCATGGTATGGGTTCATCCATCCATCACATGGATATGCAGGGTGGTAAGACTGGGCTGGGCACTGTGGATTCAGTGGGAGCAGCAGGGGGTCTCCCCTCCACCTGAGACTCCCAGCCCAGGTAGGGACACAGAGACACCAACAGCATAGTGAGGAGCAGGGAGCCCTGAGGCAGGCAGACCTTGGGGCCCCCCATCTGGACCTGCAGCTCTGGGAAGCCTTCGGACCTGCCTGAAGGATAAGTGGGTGTTAGCAGGCAAAGTAGAGAGGAGGGGAGCGTGTGATCAAGGAAAGAGGCTGGTGCAGAGTGGAGAGGTGGGGGGGATGGACAGGAGCAGAGGTGAGTGCAGAGCAGGGGTGGCGTGGGAGAGAAAGCCCAGGTCTTGAGGAAGGCAGCTGGAGGAAGGATGACCTCGCACAAGCCCCTCCTCTTTCTGATCCTGATTTCGTCCTGGTCCCGAAAACACAGCTATTTGTGTAGCTTTGTCTTACTGATCATCAGAGGGTCTCAGGAATGATTCATCCTCATTTCACAGAAATAGAAGGCCCAAGGGAACAGGTTGGCTGGAGTCGGAACCTATGTCTTCTGATTCAAATCTCATTTCCCACCCTCTTTCTCAAGAGGAGGGGGCTGGACTGGCTGCTTTCTGAAACGGAGGCTCCGGAATCAGGGTTTAAACCCTGTTTCTGCTGCATGACCTTGACCTTCTCTGGGACCCCGTTTGCTCCTTCTAGAAAGAAAGCCATCACTAGCCCCCACCTCGTGGGGTCGTTAAGAGGATTGAATGAGATAGCAAACACAAAGCCCTGAGCACCTGCTTGGCATACAGCAGGCGCTTAATACATCCCGTTCTTCTTACAGGCCCCTGACAGCACGAGATCCTGGATGGGTGGCCCAGGCGGAGGGTGCGAATTCCAGCTGGGTTGCCGTTGGCAGGGCCCGGGCCCCACACCCGTGTAACGGGCAGCCCTGCCTCCTGAACTGTGTTTCTTGCCACACTTGGTGGTGTCAGCTGCTTGTTAGAAAGCCACAGCTGGGTAGCTGACAGCCCGCATCGCCGTGCCAACCTCTGGGGAAGAGAGGGCCGCCTCTCTGAATTCAGTCTGATCCTGACTTGGGGGGAGTGGTGGCTCCCAGGCCCAGTGGAGCAACCCCAGGGCTGGACAGATGCCAGGTGCCCACCTGTGGGTTCACGGCCATGGGTGAACCTTCATGCAACCTTCACCTCCACAGAACCTTCCTACTGCCTCTCTCCCCTCCTCCTTCTCTGCCGCTCTCCCTCTCCCCCTCACACCCATATGCAGGGAGCCAGATTTTCTTGCTAACCCACAGCTTTGCATTTTGGGGAGAAGGTCCCCCATGAATGTTCCATTAGCTCCTTCTTCCTTCTACCCGCTGCTTTTTGCCAATCTGGCCCTGCAGACCTTTGGTCCGAAACATCAGCCGAGGGCACCAGTCCCTGGTGCTGACAGTTTCCACTCTCCGCTCCAGACTCCGTGCTGGGGCATTCCCACCTGTGGCCTCATTTCGTGCCCACAATGTGCTCTTCATTAGGACCCTCATTGTGCAGGGCAGAGGAAGGGAGGTGGCATGTGCATAGGTGGGTGTGGGAGGGGTGTTGTGCTCAGGGCCATGTGGCCCCCTCTGCTTTTTGCAGGAGACGGCGTTGACGGCAATAAAGGATGACAGAGGCGATGCTGGTCGCCAGTTGGTCGTGTCCTTGTGCTCTCCTGGGCATGGCCAGTCTGAGACAGGGTCCAGAAGCAGAGGGGCAGGGGATGTGGAGCATAGCAGGGGCGGTGACCCAGAATGCCCACTAGGTGTCACTCGAGTCCTGGAAAAGAGCTGGCAGCCCCTCCTGGAGGGCTCTGTAGAACGGGGTGGGGGGAGCTGTGCTTCCAGCAGAATTCTGACCTAGATCTGGGCAGAGATGCTGATGTGGAAAACTAGAGCTGGACGGAGGTGCAAGTAAAAACAGATTGTATTCAAGAACTATGGCAACGAGGGGGGAAAAACTTCAGTGTATCAACCGCACTCACCTGAAACAGAAAAATGGGGATTTACAGCCAAATGAGCAGGGCAGGGGGAGGCTTCTCTGGGTGGAGAATGGCTAAGATAGTGAGGGGTGGGGGGCTTTTGCTAAACTGACCTAACAGGAGTCTTGCTGAAGGCAGGCCTGGTGACCACACCGGCGGTGGGGGGTGTGGGGTGGGGGAGGAGGGAATTTGACCAGGTGTTGAGGAAAGGTGGGCGCTCTTGCCACACAGACATGGCAGATTTCTGGCCACATGCCAGTGATGTTAGAGGGGCACGGAAGCCCAACGGTCAGGCCTCGTTGGGGAGAGGTCTCAGAGGAGCCTGACAGAAAAGTTTGGTCGAGGAGACATTCTTCATCCATCCCCGTTCTTGTTCGAGGAAAGAAAAAGACATTCTCCTTTCTGAACAATACAAGTCCATCTCTCATCAGTCATTTTGTTCAGAAGTGGCCCGCAGAACCATCTGTGAGGCTTGGTAGTAGAGGATGTTTGCTGGATGTTGCAAAGTACCAGACATTTCAATGAGGGAGATTTCCATGCAAATAAAAGAAAACCAAAGATGAATGGCTGGAACTGGATGAAACCCAGTTTCTGAGCCCAGAAGGCAGCCGGTGGAGATTTCTAGAAGTTGAGCCTGGAGCATCTTTAGATGGTGAAGTGAGAACACCAGAGGAAATCTAAAGGAGCTCCTGGCTTGTGGCTTGAATGTCCTTGGCAATGGCCCAGTCATCAGTGTCACGGCCATGTCTCTTCCTCTGAGGAGAGTGTGGAAGCGTCCAGCCTCAGCTCCCAGGGCTTCTTCAGATGCTCCCCCTAAGGATCTGGGAAATGGGGTTTATTTCTCAGTGACTGCAGGTCAGCAGGAAAATCAGAAACGTCAGTTTGGAGAGTTGTAACTAGATCTCCAAGGAGACCAGAAGATCCAACACCAGGTGCAGAAGGCAGAACCCAGTCCAGCTTACAGGTGGACATTGAAGTAGAGAGGAAAACGGAGTTTCACCAAGGGGCAAAAATAGCTCAAAAATAATGAATAGGACTATCATTTAAAAAGCCAAGGGTATGCGCCATAGTTTCCCACTGGAACACTGAAAATCTGTCTCTACAGACACCTCCCTTGTTGACTCCCGTTTCTACAATACATCTGATTTCATTAGATTTGACATGATTGTTCAAACAAGGGCAGTGAAAAAGGTAATTGACCACATAGGCCTTTTAAACTTTGCTTTACTGGAATCTTTTGTAAGGCATCTCAGGCTAGCCTTTTAAGAGCCTCTCAAGGTTAGGAAGCACAGTTAAAAACTCACCACCCGATTTTTCTGGCAATGCCTATAGATTTGGGTGAATTCCTCTCCTTTCAAGGTCCCCAGTATAGCCTAAGGTCGCTGGGTCTGCCAGGAAATGACCTTCCTTACTCGCCTGCAAGGCCGGGAGCCCTGCAAAGCCAGGTCCCAGGCTGGTTTTTCCAGAAGGGCTCCATGAATCAACCTTAGTTTCTTCCATTGTGTTCTATGCACATCATACTCAAACATGACATTCCAGCCAAGGCCTTGGAAATATAACCAGTTTTCAATGACATTCTGTCATAAGGAAACGGATTCTTCTTGAACTTATGCAAATAATTATATTGCCATGAAAATAAGTATACTCAATGTAAGTTTCCAAATTCTGGAGGGATCAGGCAGGGAGAAAAGATAACCTGTTATGTTTCTGCTTGCAAAAGTACCATCTACTAAATTGTCATGAATTATAGACAGCTTGAGATAGAAGGGAAAGCAGTTCTGTAAATCCAGAAAATAGAACATTAAAAAAACCCCAGCAACATCTGAAGGGAAAACTAGAATCATCCTTCACTGGTTCATTCAGTTCCATGTAATTAACTCTTGTTCTGCTTGATCTTGGGGTCGTAATTTGATGAACCCGTCAGCTTCTCTACTGGTTCTGGAAACCCTTACTCAGGTCAGCAATGTGATATAAAGGTCATTGAACGTCATCAGAAGTCTGTTCCCCACAATACCTGCCCTAGTCCTTTCCAGGGGTCTCTGAAATTGTCCTTGCTAATGAAAATGGAGCATTTTGGCTGCCCGTTGATTGGCATGACCTTTCAGGAAAGCATCAGAGGAAAGCTTACTATCTGTAAATGACAAGAGGCTTAAAATAGCTGTGGTTAAAAGATCTGATGAGAGCTCATTATAAAACAATTAACCAACAAAGGAATGTAATCGTCTCTGTGACATACAACACATTAAGATAATAACTAGAATCATGACTGATAACATTATGCCAGGATGTTTCATAAGCAACAAAGCATAGACAAATTTCTACGAATTTCATACAATTTCTAAAATATTTATATATTTAATTTAAAATATTTACCCATTCAAGTATACAGGAAAGCTAAAGTACTTCTTCTGATCTGACAGTGCCGTCCAAGCAGTCCAACATGTTGAATAAACCAGATTATTTTTAACATCTCTACTTTTTTACAAGGTGAGAGAACAAATCCTTGGAGATTTTCCAGGGACCCAGTGCAAGGTCAGTTTACGACCAGGATTTCATTTAGGAGTTGATTTTTGGGAAGGCAAAATTGTAAGAAAAGTAAAAACGAAACAAACCATAAACCCCTAGCTCTTCTCAAAGTGAAAAGTCTGGGGGATGGAGGGCCGTGCCCGAGTGGTTCAGTTGTTTAAGCTTTTGACTTTGGCTCAAGTCATGATCTCAGGGTCCTGGGATGGAGCCCTGCTTCTGAGGCTCAGCAGGAAGCCTGCTTCTCCTTCTCCCTCTGCTCCTCTCCATGATTGTGCATGCACATTCCCTCTCTCTCTCAAATAAATAAATTTTTTTTAAAAAGTGAGAAGTCCGTGTTCTCTTAAATAATCACTGACATGGTATGGTTAATGTAAACACAGGAAATTATTCGGATAAAACATAATCTTTGTTTTCTAGGCAGTTTTACTTAAAAGATAAAGAAAAGCTTTCTATAATCTCATAGAAAGAGCAGACGAATCATCCAAGAAAAGTTTGTTATTTCAACAGAAAGAAAACCAAATGTTAGTTTTGCATCTTACAGTATTGGGCTCATTTTTAAAACTTTATAAATAAATCAATTCAACTAAGCCAGCTTGACCACACATGAAATTCCTTTTCACAAACCCTCTACAACTTTCTATATCCATGCAAAATTTTTTTGCCCTATATTTTCCTCTTTTTCATTCTGAAATAACTTTTATTTTATTTTTTTAAAAGATTTTATTTATTTGACAGAGAGAAAGATCACGAGTAGGCAGAGAGGCAGGCAGAGGCGGGGGAGGGGGCGGGAAAGCAGGCTCCCTGCTGAGCAGAGAACCTGATGTGGGGCTCGATCCCAAGACCCTGAGATCATGACCTGAGCTGAAGGCAGAGGCTTAACCCACTGAGCCACCCAGATGCCCCTAAAATAACTTTTAATCAACCTCTATACAATTTGTACGTTGAAGACAAAATTATTCTCCTTTTTCCTTAACAGAAATATAGCCCACTTTCTTGCATAATTTTCATGCAGTTTTTTCTTTATCCTTATTATTCCTAGAAATTTCTAGCAATTCACTTATACATGACTGGGATTTTTAACCCACAGGAATCTCAATTTCCAGTGAAAACAAGGAAGTAGACACTTGTTAACTGTCTGCTATTTATCAACATTCTATAGTAAATTAGTAAATTTTATGAATATACCATCACAAATTCACATAAATTCATATTTATGAATATACCATCACAATTCCTAGAAATATATATATTTCTTCTGGTACAATTTTTCCTTTTTATTAATAGACCCAAAGGTATTTCTTCATACCTTATAAAAGTAAAAAGCCAAAAGTATATAAGCTTACACTTGTGTTTAGTTATTAATGTCTTAGTGGTTTATCTGACTTAGAAATGATTTAGATAGTTAATGACTATCTATTACTTAATTTAATTAGCTTAACTGTTAAGATGGCAAGCTACTCAATGTCCACGATAGCCAAACTATGGAAAGAACCTAGATGTCCATCAACAGATGAAGGGATAAAGAAGATGTGGTATATCTATACAATGGAATACTATGCAGCCATCAAAAGAAATGAAATCTTGCCATTTGCGACAATGTGGATGGAACTAGAGGGTATTATGCTTAACGAAATATGTCAATTGGAGAAAGACAACTATCATATGATCTCCCTGATATGAGGAAGTGGAGATGCAATGTGAGGGGTTTGGAGGGTAAGAAAAGAATAAATGAAACAAGATGGGATCAGGAGGGAGACAAACCATAAAAGACTCTTAATCTCATAAAACAAACTGAGGGTTGCTGGGGGGAGGGGGGTAGGGAGAGGGTGGTTGGGTTATGGACACTGGGGAGGGAATGTGCTATGGTGAGTGCTGTGAAGTATGTAAACCTGGCGATTCACAGATCTGTACCCCTGGGGCTAATAATACATTATATGTTTATAAAAAACATTTTAAGAAAATATTTTTTAAAAGATGGCAAGCTACTAAAAAAGTTTTGGAAGCTGTTCTTAGGTGAGCATAGAAGAACAACAAGCAAAAATCTCCAGCATCTCAAGTTATTTCCGTTACCTATATTAACAGTCCCTGCATGTTAGGCAAACACTATAGAAACAAAAACCTAAAAAACCTAAAGACACGGGTTTTCTGTTTTCTGCAGTGCTTGATCAACACAAATGAACAGATATCAAACAACTCACTTTTACTGCACCTTGACTTAGACATTTTTTCCTTAGGTTCAGTTTATAATTTTTTATAATCTTAAACACCTAGTCGGTATGACATTATCTTATTTAACTACTAAACCCCAGTAGAATAAAACATACGCTCATATTGTCCTTTCCAGCTGGTAACTCAGAAGACATGGCTGGTTTTGTTCCACCAATGCCATTAAACCAACATTTGCTCGAATCATATGGGCTTGGATGATACCTGGGTTCTTTTCTAGATTTCTGGGTGTTTTAGGAATACTGAATTAATAGAAGTGCTGATTTCTATCCAAGCCCCTTTGAACAGAGCTCCGTGAAGAGATGTCATGAATTAATCTGGCAATGCTACCTTGAATAGAATGATATCCCATATATATTACATACATTCACACACACACACACACACACACAAACTATTTTACAGGCAGACAGAGATCTTCCCAGTTTCTCTCTAAAATTTTAGCCACGAATAGCAAAACCTAGTGATGCACGCTCCCTGATTTATACAAAATAGTTGGATCTTGTCTTCACTCCATTGTGTATTTTTTATCTGAATTGTGTTTCTGGCAGATGGGACAACTGAGGTTGTGGATTCAGCATGAGAGCTAAGCTTTTCACTGGTGTTTGTGGTGGAGACTTTTAAGCTTTTCAGTTGCCCCAGTAAGTAGTTTAAAAAAAAAAAAAAAAAGAGGTTATTTATTTATTTGGGGGAGGAGCACAAGCAGGGGGAGGGGCAGAGGGAGAGGCAGACTCCCCACTGAGTGGGCAATTTGACGCGGAGCTCGACCCCACGACCCTGAGATCATGACCTGAGCCAAAATCGAGAGTCGGAAGCTCAACTGATTGCACCGCTCAGGTGCCCCCCCACCCCAATATGTAATTTTAAGGAGGCCATGGAGTACATTTTAGGGGAGAGGTTTGAGGGGACGTCAAGCAGCTGCTGGGATGTCTCCAAAGCCCTCCTAAATGAATAAAATATCCAGTCTGTTTCCAAAGAGCATTTTCCTTCTTAGCTTTAGGTGGTTGCTTCTAGGGGTCCTTGAGTCCCTTGAGAAACAATTACGGAGACAGAGAGCTAAATACGCAAGGACCCAAAGGGCTGGCCTGGGCAGGGAAAAGGTCTGGCAGGGGCAGGCAGAGGGAGGGAGGAGGCAGGGGTTCGAAGGCATCATATCAGAGGATACAAGGGAACTGAAGGGAGGATCAAAGAAGGTGGGGGTGCAGAGCGTGGGAAGGGAGCGGTCTTAGAGGAAGCAGTGAGTTTCCAAATTCAGCAGAGGGTCAGGAAGGGGAGGGGGGTGCTTGATTCAGCTGAGAAGTTTCCTTGGAAGAAGCAGGATCAAATAGAATGGAGAGGCATCCCAAAGAACCAGGAAAAATATTCCAGCCTCGGGAGTCAGGGAGTGAATCCCCACTCGAAAGAAAGGGCCAGGAAGAAAGACTTTCAGCCCAGCAGTCTCTGTCAAACAAAGTAGCCTGCACCTCTCATCCGGCTTCACAGAGCATACTCAGAACCTTAAGAACCAAAACCTATCCTTGCCGGGCCTCAGTGGACCTTTACACAGAGCCCCAGCTCAGGAGTGGGGCTCACAGTGGATTCCCCATCAATCGGTCAGGGCTGTAGACAAAAGCCTCAGTATGTCTGCTTGGGGTCCTGGGTGACACGGTGAGGGGCCCAGTGATGATGACTCTGCTCTCACATGAGTCATGGCACCACGGCGGTTAGAAAACCAGAGCCGGGGCACCTGGGTGGCTCAGTGGGTTAAGCCTCTGCCTTTGGCTTAGGTCATGGCCTCAGGGTCCTGGGATAGAGCCCCGCATCTGCTCAGCGGGGTCCTGCTTCCCCCTCTCTCTCTGCCTGCCTCTCTGCCTACTTGTGATCTCTCTCTGTGTGTCTAACAAATAAATAAAATCATTAAAAAAAGGAAAAAAAAAAAAAGAAAAGAAAACCAGAGCCAGACAATCATTTCAGTGGTAGAAATAAGTTTTATTCAAGAACAATCACAACAAGGGCCCGTATGGAACTGGGCTCTTCATTCTCAATATGACAATTATGAACACTCCTTTTTCTTAGATGGGGATGTATAGCCAAGGAGCAGAGAGAGAGGCTGGTGGACAGAGGACCACCTGGGAAATGGGGGAGGATAAGGAGTTTGATCAGATACTGGGGGCTCCACCCCTTCTCCCGTGGGGGACCCCTTCTGGGACTGCCACGGACACACTTGGGGCTTCAGTCTCCATGCTCCCCAAGCTCCCCATGTCACCACTTGGCCCCGTACGGCCAGGTTATCTCAGGTTGCCCCCACCACCAGCCTCTGGGCTTCCTCAGGTAGAGTCCGTGACTGATCAGAGATATCCCCCCCGGTTCCCGGATGACCATTGGTACAGGTCCATTGAATGAATGAACCAACGGACAGTCTTGTCCAGGAGCTTTCAAGCTTAGAAAGAATTTTTTTTCTTTCTTTCTTTTTTCTGTCTTTTTCTTCTTACAGTAATTCGTGTGAATGCTCAGTACATAATAGAGGCAAAGCAGAGCTGTTCAACTGAAGATTGAGGTGGGGGGAGCAGAGCCCCAGAGATCATTCCAGAGGTGCCCAGGAAAACACATGGCATTGGGGAACAGCTTCTCTGGTCCCCCTACACATGGGGAAACTGATGGCCAAAACAGGGAAGGGACTTAAATCAAAGAAGGTGTAGGGCGGGGACCAGGACTTGATGTCCTGTGGGTTTTCAGTTGCTGGCTCCACAGTCCCCAGCTGCCCAGGTCATCATTAAGAAAGTGCAAGGAAGGGCAGTTAAAAGTCAGTTGTAGGGTGTCTGGCTGGCTTTATCAGTTAAGTGTCCTACTCTTGGTTTTGGCCTCAAGTCATTATCTCAGGGTCATGTGATAGAGCCCCAAGTTGGGCTCTGTACTCAGCTCTGAGTCTGCTTATCTCTCTCTCTCTGCACCCCCCCAAATAAATACATAAAGAAAATAAATCTTTAAAAAAAAAAAAAGTCGATCCTAAGGAGTCAGACCCAGCCCCATCACTGACAACCTGTGTGACTTTGGACAAGTTACTTTCCCTCTCTGGGCCTCAGATGTTCAACAGTAAAGGACAGGGTAGAGATTGATGCCTGACAAGCACCCAGCCCAACAGTTATCGTTGTCCAACCCTTGCAACACACCACTCTCCAGCCTTCCCGACACTCGCCTCTCTGCTAGAGCGGGACCACTGCATCCAGGCCCCGGGGCAGGAAGGGGACAGGCCATGCCAGATGCTAGGCACCTGCTTTCCCCAGAGCTGCAAACCCTGGAGGGAGTCTCTGTGCCCTCCCCTGATGCCCGGCCAGTGCACACCCAGCCAAGGAGGAAAGGACCAGCAGGGGGAAGCTGAGGCAGGAGGACTTTATTAGATTGAGGAGAGTGTGCTGAGTCCTAGGGAGTGTCTCTGGGGTGCAGCATCCTGAACAGGCCGGGGCAAGGTGGGGGCTGGGGCAGGCAAGACTGTTGGCCAGCAGAACTAGCCCCAACACATGGGCCCGGACTCTCTGGGGTGGAGGGGTGTGCAAGGTGGAGAGGCACAGCCCGAAACCTGGGGCCCCATGGGGGAGGGGCGGAGGCTTCTGCAGACCCCAAGTCCAGCAGGGACACTGGGTGCTCCATCGTGGTCCCACCCCTGGCTTGGTGGGGGCTTCGGCTCAGAGATAACGGGCCCTCCCAAGACAGCAGGGAGAGGGTAGTTCATTAGCTGGAAGACGTCAGCGATGAGGCTCACAACAGACCACAGCCACCACGTCAGAGGGAGGTGAGTGGTGGAAGGGCCTCCTCTCACGCAGAGTGACAGCTGATGCTAACGGCTTCATCCTCAGTCTCCGAAGCCAGTGTTCTAGAAGGTGCCGCTGGGCAAGGCGTCTGCCCCGTCCTGCTGTTTGAGGGGTGGGCATTCTCTCCCTACCCCCATGCCTCTCTTGCCTCTGGCTTTCTTGGCCATTCCTGCTGACAGCAGCCTACGGGGTGCTGGCAGGGCAGGGCGAGCTCCTGGTGGCTGCTCTCGGTGTCCAGGTGAGTCACAATGCTGGGCCAGGGGGTCATCGGGGTGAGGCAGGGCGTGCTGGCTACTTGGAGGCCGCTGAGGTCAGGAGGTGAGGCGGGCGGGACGGGGAGGGTCCACCTGGAGAAACAGCAGGGCTGGCGCAGAGTCAAGAAAGCTGCACCCTCCCCCCACCACCCCCACTGAGGCTGACCCTCCTCCACCTTGGCCCACAATCCCACGGGCTCAATGGGAACCTGGGCCCAAGGAGGGTCCTGCAACCCAGGCTCCTTTACCCCGTTTCTCCTGCCCAGACCACTCAGGTCTGGATGCCTCTGGACCCTACCTCTCTCCCACTTTCTCCCCTCCCATCCCTCTGCATGCTGCTCCCTCCCACGGCCTCCCTCCTCCCTCCCACGGCCTTCCTGAATCTTCCCCACAGCCTCCTACCTGATGTGGTCCCTCCTGCCTTTGTTTCCCCCTTCACGGAGGTGGGTCCCCGCCCTCAGCCTCCTCCCCATTGAGAGGACTTCTGACCCCAGGGTGCAGCCTCGTCTCTCCCCGGCAGGGAGAGAAGGGTTTGGGATCTCTCCACCCATTGGTCTGGCTGCTCCAGGAGGGGAGGTGTGGGAATGTGGGGACAGCCCTGTCGCCTCCACGTCTGCCAGGGTCCCAGGAGCCTGGGGTTGGGAGCTCCTCTGGGCCATGCCATATGGCAGGCCTGGCTCAGCGGGGAGGCAGGGGAAGAACTGTGAGTTCTTGGGGACATATCGGTGCCCCCATCTGGGTCACCCTGCACCGAGGGGAGTGCCACTAGGAATGTGGGTTCTGTCGGAGCCCTGGGGACTGCTCTGAGGCCAGACTTTGGGGTTGAGACACTAAGCACTGTGGTCACCCTCTGATGTCCGGGCCACCTCTGACTCTGGGCCACCTACCCTGGGGCTCCAGGGAGAAAGCAAGGGTCACCCTGAGTTCTCCTAGGAGCAGCCAGGAGGCCCCCAGAGCCCAGGCCTTGGGGCCAGCCCACCATCGGTCTGGGAACCTGTCTGAGAACACACCAAGCTCAGAGGTTGTGCCGGCAGCTAAGACGCTTAGTGTCTAAGTCCCCGGGGTCCAACCTGGAGGGTCAGGCCGAGCAAGTCAGGCTGAGGCCAGGAGCAGAGGCCCCACTCAGGGGACCTCCTCTCTCTCAGGCCTTGCCTTCCACACTCAGGAGAAGCCCCAACAAGCTGCACGTTCTCTGCCAAGTCTAGGACCAGTGGCGGAACATGGCCACGCCCAGGGCCGGGCTGGACCAGCCTGGGGGCCACAATCAGAGCCCAGGCCTTCCCGAGTCCTCGGGAGCCACGGAGGGGCTCCAGGGAGAAGCAGCCAGGCAGTCCCCAGGCTCCCAGTCTCCCCCCGCCCCAGCTCCCCCTGCTCAGTCTGTCTTGTCCCCAGAGGGCACTAGGGAGGTGCAGGAGGAGTGGGGGCCGTGTGTCTCCAGGCCACCTCCTCGGGCGGCGGCTCGTAGATGCTGCAGTTGGGCGTGGGGCCCTGACAGTAGATGTTGAGGTAGTTTCGATACTTCTCGTTGTATGTCTGGTTCCGGAGACACAGAACCACACTCTTGTCACATTCGCACGTCTGCTTGTCACACTCTGTCTCGTTGAGCTCACCTGCGCGGGGCAGAGGTTCTAGTGGGCCTCAGAAGGTGGCCCCATGGGGGGGGGGGGCAGGCAGCAGAGCCTCACTGGGGCTTCACCCCAGGCCCGCGGCTCAGCGGGCCATGCTGTCTGTGTCCACCGCCCTGCCCGTGGGGCGCGCTTCAATCGGGGAAGCCCTGAAGTCCAACGGGCCACTTTATAGTTGGGGAAACTGAGGCAGGCACAGAAAAGGGGGGGGCTGGTTTACCTAAGTCACCCAGCCAACCTAAGGCAGAGCTGGGACAAACACTCAGGGGTCAGGAACTCCCCGCCCCGGGGCCTCCTCTCTCCCATCACAGAATCGCAGGACCCCCACCCTTGGAGGGAGCTGGTGGTAAGGAGCCTCAATGGAAGGCCGGCTTCCTAAAGAACCTGGCGCGGGGCCACCCACGGGCAAAGACTTAAGACCTAGTCACTGCTCCCACTGCCACCGCTGCTGCCAGTGTTGTGGGCGCCCGGAAACCCTCCACCCTGGCCGTTCTCGACCTGAGGGCTGCCTGGGGATCTGCCAGGGGCTTATGGAAACAGAGACTGCTGGGCCCAGGCCCCATGGCTTTGGGTTCAGTTGGTCTGTGTGGGGCCCGACAATCTGCATTTCTAGCAAGTTCCTAGGTGATAGCGATGTTGCCGGGTCAGGGAACCCTCTTTGAGAACCGCCCCCAGCTCAGTGGTGTGCATACTTCTCAAACTTTGCATCAGCAGAATCCTTGCTCTTAAATGAAACTCTTTGCAGGAGGCTAATGTATCAAATGGCCTAAAGAGAAGCACTTAGGCTATCAGATGGGCTAACGGGGCCAGCTGGACCACTTAGAGGACCCCTATCACCTGACTCCCTGTGACCCCAGGAGCCCCAGAACCCAACGTGAAAACCACTGCTTGGGTTAGTCCACCGCCTTTGGGGATCCCTAAAATGCTTTAATGAGGGACCACCCCACTCTCCCAAGCCAGCCCCACCACTCCACTGTTTGAATAGCAGAATACGGGGACCTCAGTGTCCTGGGCTCCCAGAGGGCCCCACCTGAGCCCAGCTCCCCACCAGAGAACAGGAGACTTAGGGTTTTTTTGCAAATCTGGGCTTGCTGGTGAGCTTGAAGAATAGTGAGCAGAACCTGGTTAAGCCAAGGAGACAAAGGGAGCCCGGGGCTGCCCATGGGGCTGGGCCAGGAGGCACCTGTTACCTAAGGGGAGAGAGGGCAGTGACACTTGAGCCCTTAACTTGGATGCCACATCCCTCAACTGAGCAATGGCCTGGAAAGTCCATGGGAAGGGAGGAAATATTGCCAGGCCTGGTTCTCATCGCTTAAATCCTGGAAACACTGAGCATCCTAAGGATGAGGCCACCTCATCCAGTAGGGTCCCAAAGACAGAATTAGAAGGGAATAGGTTTGTTCTGATCCAAACTCTTCCAAGGACTCATGGAGAGATTGAGGCCAGGTAAGGGAACACCTTGGGTAGGGTTACACCCAGCAGGAGGTTCTGGCAGAATCCAGGTTTGAACCCAGGTCAGCATGTCACAAAGTCTCACCATGACCAGAGGATCTGGTTAAAAACAGATTTCTGGGCCCTCACCCAGACCCACTGACTTAGAACCGCTCCTTAAACCCTGAGAAGCTGAGGAATCAAGGATCAGGGAATGAGGGTGCTCGTTCAGGCTGAGCATATCAGGATGAGGACCATGGCTGGGGTTCTCAGATTTAACGAACAAGAACAAGAGGCCTGGCTAATTTGAATTTCAGACAAACAGTAAATATTTTAGTATAAGTAAGTCCCAGATATTACATGGGATATACTTATGCTAATTCTTAATTTTATACTAACAGTAATTGATTTTTTGCTAACATTGAATTTTTTAGTATGAGTATGCCCCATGCAATATTTAGGATATAATGATGTGAAAATAGTTTTCATTGTTTATCTGAGACTCAAATTTAACTGGGCACCCTGTCTGTTGCCTGGCAACTGAGTACACAGGGTGGTGCAGGGAGAGACTGGCAATCTAAGCCCTTCTCCTAGGTTGGGGAGGAGGGAATGGCAGGGGGAGAACTCACTGCAGATGACCTCAGTATTATTCTCGATGGTGTGCTCATAGTGGTCCACATAGGGGTGACAGCCCAGGTCAAAGAGCTTCTGGTAGCAGCAGTCATGGGCGTGGCAGCACCTAGGGGCAGGTGGAAGATAGCAGGTGATGTAGCCAGGCTTGGCCTGTCTCCCACTGTCAGAGATCCCAACTCTCTGTACCAGTTCCTTACAGACCTGCAGACTCTGGCCCAGAGGGGGCAGTCACATGACTGAAGTCACACAGCCCGGCAGAGCCCGGCCAGCGCCCCAGTTTCTTGCCCATGATCCTGCCACCCACCTTTCCCCCTGAGAGCCCTGAGTGCAGCTGCAGGAGGCAGGAAGCGTCAGGCTCTCTGGCAATGCCTTCAGGATGAGAAAGAGGATCAGGGCTCAGTCGGTGTCCAAGGAGCCTGCCTGGCTATAAGAAGGGGCCATGCCTGGCTATGCAGGATGGCCAGGGAGAGACAAAGTCTGCAGGGACAGGAAGCAAATGTAGTGTGGCCAACTCCATCCCCTCTGGTGGAGGAAGGCAATTAGTCAACATGCATTTATCAAGTCTCCCCCCCTCTCCTGCCCCCCATGATACCAGACTTAGTGCTGGCTACTTCTGGGGAGATAGGAGCAGAAAGTAACCATGGCTTCAGTCAGCAGTCTGATGGAAGAAGCTCAGCCCTCCATCAGAGCCCCCAGGGTGATGGGGACGAGAGGGGTCACAGCCCTTGCTTTTGCTGAGTGTGAGCTGTGTGTTCGTTGCTCCCATGTGCTTTGCGGACAGGTCAATGTTTCCTTCCTGGCAAGAGTGCAAGTTCAAATGCTTCCAAGCGCAAGACTTGGAGAAGGACAATAGAAAGCATCCAAGACAGTTGAGGAAGGCATGGGTCAAGGTCATTAACTCATTGAACCAGCCTCATCCTTTGGGGAAAGAGTCCTCTCCCATCTCTCAGAGATGGAGACCAGTCCTACCCTCACTGTCTCCCCTCCCTGTCCTGACACAACAGCAGTGCAGGCGCTCCGGGACCTACCAGTCCACCTCGTCCATGGGCAGCCCGTGCCCTCCCAGCCCACAGTAGCAGCCGTAGCCCACAAAGGACAGGATGGCGTTCCTCCCCGTGATGGCTTCCACCATGGACTTCAAGTTAAGCAGGCTGCTGTGGACCTCAGGCAGGACTGCAAGAAAATCAAGGGGTGCTGTGAGTGTCTTGCCTGGTGGGTGCCCACCCCTGCCCCATCTGAGTGACTGTCCTCCCCACAACCCAGGGCCAGGGAAGGGGGATGGGAGGGAAGGTGAGCACAGGCAGGAAGGGAAGCCATGTATAAAAAGCTGTGAGACGGGGTTCCTGGGTGGCTCAGTCTGTTAGGCGTCTGCCTCTGGCTCAGGTCATGATCCTGGGGTCCTGGGACCAGGTGCTACATCGTATTGGGCTCCCCACTCAGCGGGGAGTCTGCTTGCTCCCTCTCCCTCTGCCCCTCTCTTCCTGCTCATACTCTCTCTGTTTCAAATAGATAAATGAAATCTTTTTTTTTTAAGATTTTATTTATTTATTTATTTGACAGACAGAGATCACAAGTAGGCAGAGAGGAGGAAGCAGGCTCCCCGCTGAGCAGAGGGCCCGATGTGGGGCTGGATCCCAGGACCCTAGGATCATGACCTGAGCCGAAGGCAGAGGCTTTAACTCACTGAGCCACCCAGGCGCCCCTAGATAAATGAAATCTTAAAACAAACAGATGAACAACCGTGAGGCACTAGGGCCCTTAGAAAGTAATCATTGCTGCTATTTGCTGAGGGCTCCGTGCCAGGCTCTGTCCTAAGCCGCTCCCATGCATTAACTCACTGAGTGGTATTATTATCTCCACTTTATAGATGAGGAGACTGAGGCCCAGTGCACCCTGCAGCTTGCCCGAGAACATTATCAAAAACGGTAGGGACAGAACTTGGACCCGTGCAGTGAGACCCCAATGCCCAGCCACTCACTGTAACGGGCTTCACAAATGCCATGTGCTTTGGTTCTGGGCCCTGGGCTTGGTCTGGTTCCTCTGCCTCCAGCAAAGACTCAGTGTCCCTGCCACAGTCCTGGGGCTGGTGCCAGTCACGATGAAGCCAGAGACAATTCAGCTGTTCTGGTCATTCAGCAAAGACAGATGGACAGACACACAGACAGACAGACACACACACACACTTTCTCCTTTGATCTGTGTCTCACAGGAAGCAGTAGCACAATGACCCCTGCCCGCACCAGCAAACTCAGCAGCTTCCCTGCACCTGCCAGGCCAGCGCACCCTGGCAGACTCTCCCCTCCCCTGCTCCCCGACTCCTGGGTCCTGGGCCTGTGCTGACTCAGCATCTCTCCAGGCTCACCGCTCACTGCTGAGTCAATACCAAGCCAGGTGCTTAAGTCTTTCCTCGGGGGAGGCCGCCCCGCACACAGGCAGGAGAGCCACTGCAGCCCCATTTAATGGGCTTGGGGACCCCTGCTCTTCCTGAGCCTCCCTGTCTGCTGGCTGGGTGTTTTTTGTCATTACAGAAAATAAGGAGCAAAGGAGAGAGGAAATGGGGAAGGAGTTGGGACAAGTGGCTTTAAGAGGATGGTGCAGAGCAAAGTACACATGTCAGCGGGATTGGGGGCAGGGAGAGGCAGGACCCCATGTCCCGTGGGCCTGAGCCCATCCCTGAGCTGCACAAGGGTGTGAGGGTGTTGGTGAGGGGAGGGAGAAACAGGACCCTAGCTCTGTCCCCCAGCCCTTCCTCCCGCTGTGTTGGCATCCTGCTGCTGGAGCAGGGTGAGCGTGCCGAGCAGCACGGGGAGTCCCCATCTTGAATCTGACCTTGGAAGTCAAACCCAGACACCCAAGGGTTTGCAAACAGGTTTCTCCCTGAGCGCTGCAGCACCGCAAGCAGGTTGCATAAGCTCTTTGACACCATGGCCCAAGCTAGGGAGAACGCCACACTCCTGCAGGGTGCCCTGTGGGGTCCTGGCCTCCTGGCTCCCTGGCCTGAAGCCCGCGCCTCCTGCCACCGCAATCTGGCTGCGCAGGTGTTACTCTGGGGTTGGGGGGTGGAGCAGATCCCTCCCCGGGGCTCCCTGACCAGCAGCTCCATACGAGGTGGGCATTATCACACGAGCCCTCCACACCTCATGCACGGGGACACACCCCGTTACACTCCCACGGACACACACACACTTCAGACTCTCCTCCGCGCACCACACTCTGGGGAACACACTACCCACAGACATACACTCACCCACATGTACCTCATACACAGTCACATGGTCACGCCCAGCGACATCACACTCAGACACACAAGTCACCCAGCCATGCATAGTGCACGTAGAAACACACTTCACTTGCACATATTCCCCCACCTCACGCACAGCACCCTCGGGAGAGATGCACGCTCACACTCACCCCTACACACTACACGTGTGCCGAAGCACACACCCGTGACACACTCACAGACATCCCCCACACGGATACACACTGCTACGTACAGTCATGCTCACACTCACCCGCAAACGCCTCACACACTCACACGCCTCACACCCGCAAACACACCCATGATCACACATACGCCTCACACACTCGGGCTCACGCCTGTACACACGCACACATGTGGCCCCTATGCCCCACACGCGCGCTCCAAGCAGAAGGGACGGAGTCCACGCTCGGTCAGGCAGGAGCGGTCCCCGGCCAGCGCTTGGGGCTCAAGGCAGAGGCTTGTTTTATACACAACCATCACGTTAGCCTCCGATTCAAGCCCCCCTTTCTCACATCTGGCCACTTTGAACCCTATTTTGTACCTGGTGTCTCTTTCTTTCCCTCAAACCAGGCTGCATTTGGATGCTGTATAACAGGCTGGAGGAGAAGTCAGCGAGGGGTCCGGCCACCTCCCACCTCCCCAAGACAGCCGGTTGTGTGTGGGGCCAGATTTGTGTCAGGAGCCTCAGCTGTCCCCAGGCGGTGCACCTGGGAACAGCAGTCCCAGGAAAGGAGGGGCCCCCAGGCCCTGCCCCCAGTGGCTTGTGCGTTCACAGATACCTGCTACACACACCTCATGCCGGTCCAGGTGTCCCAATTAACATACACCTACACGTTTTCCTAACATGTGCTGAGACACACCTCTGCACGCAGAGATAGACATGCTTACAGCCACACACAAACTCATTAGCTCTTGTCTAATGAACACATGTACACAAACACCCAGGCTGTCCCGGGGCGGCCAGACGCCCTAAGCAAACACGACCGTTTTATGACGCTTGCTCAGCTCTGGGCCCTGCCGCCTTGCGGGCTCGTAAATGCCAAGCCAAGGGCCCCTGGTGTGTTGATGGCTGGCCGGGGAGCAAACAGCCCCAGGACAATGAAGGGCTCCCTGGTGGCCCAGACAGGCAGCCCAGGCCACAGGCTTGTTGCCATCCGGTGGCTCGAGAACCTAGGTGCCCAAGGTCACAGGAGAAAGTCTGGGAGCAGGAGAGAAAGAGGAGTCTCCCCAGAGCCTTTACTCACCACTGCCAGCCAAGATGACCATGGTGAAGAATTTCTTCATACCCAAGCTAGATCTGAGAGAGGAGAAAAATCCAAGTCCTGGGTCACTTCCACTCTCCTGCGGCCCCGGGCCTGCTGCTCCCTCCCGGGCCTCATTAGAGGCCCCATCAATGATGCCCCTTCAGGCCTCTGTTCCTGCTACCCGGGCTCTGTGGGGAGCACTCCCCACCTTCCCAGCATCTGCTGAAAGGACGGTGCCCAGGATGGCAGAGCCAGGAGGCACCAGGAGCCTCCTTCCTTCTTACCCTGAGTAGGAGTACCCTTCCTTCACCAGCTTCCAAGACAGGAAGCTCACTGTCCCATGGGGTCGGGCCACTGTCACGGATCAGAACCAACCCCCTTTCCATACACACTCCAGGAAGTCACATGACCCAACCTGCTGGCTGGGTCTTGCGCTTGAAGCCAAGAGACCTGGGTCCCTCGAGTCTAGTCCTGGCTATTCTTCCAAATTGCTGTGTGACCTCAGGTAGATCTCTTACCCTCTCTGGGCCTCAAGTGCCTCATGAGCATTGACTAGATGATCCCAAGGCCCTTCTGGTGCTGCAAATGCAGTGACATATCTCAGCCATCACTCAGAGACTTAGAGCTCTTCTTTCTGGAGAAATGAACTCTAGGCACCAGTTCCCCAGCCCCATCCCTGCTGCTCCCCATGGAGGATTTCATCCCAGGGTAGTAGGCACATACCTGGAGGTTCTCCAAGGAGAAGAGGCCCTGAGGCTTGGGCCCCTCCACCCAGAGGGATGCCTAACCAGCACCTTCTTCCTGAACACTCTGGGGTTGGCCTGTGCCCCATCTGCCATGTTCTGTGTTCTGGGGGTCCAGCAACATAGGGCTTGTAAGGTCTGTGATCTCTCTCAGGCTCTGGGGACAGGCCCCAGCTTCACACGGCCACACACACTGGCAGGATAGCGCTGGGGCAGTGCCCCTGGGCAGGAGGCTGGTGACACTGCCCTAGAAAAAGGAGACTCCACCTCCTCCCTCCCACAGCCACCGCCCTGCCCACAGCTGCCTGGTACGGTCCCTGCCCCAGGGAGGGTGCAGGTGGGGGTTTGCACACCTGTCCAGGAGCTGGTCCCTCCCTGCACATCTGGAAGGAAAATCACCCGGAGGTTTCCCTGTTCCCACCTGAAATGGATATGAAACAAAAACCATTCAGTTACATTTGTTAAAGCGCAGGGCAGGGGGTTTGACACAAGGGGACACTGGAGAGAAGTGGGGCCACTGCAGTGGGGGACAGAGACTATGTCTGACTTCAAATTCAACAAAGTAAAGGGGAATTTGTGGGGCGCCTGGGTGACTCAGTGGGTTAAGCCTCTGACTTCGGCTCAGGTCATGATCTCAGGGTCCTGGGATCGAGCCCCACATCGGGCTCTCTGCTCAGCAGGGAGCCTGCTTCCCTTCCTCTTTCTCTGCCTGCGTCTCTGCCTACTTGTGATCTCTCTCTGTCAAATAAATAAATAAAATCTTAAAAAAAAAAGAACTAGAAACCTATAAAGAACCTAAATGCAAAATCCTTTAAACTTTTTAACATTGAATGCAGAGAATGCAGGTCAGCGCAGAGACGAACACAGGAGTCCGAAAGTCCAGCCCTCTTTGAAGAAGAGCTCAAGGGAGCCCGAGCAGGGTTTGGTCAAAGAGGAAGTCTCTGTCAGGGGCTCTCCGTGTGGCTATGCCCGTGTCTGTAAAGCATCCGTGCACAGCTGGAAGGGTGCTGGTCGAGAATCTGTAGGGAACGCTCTACCCACACCTGCCAGCATGTCTGAGGAGACTGGAGGAAGACTGGAGGAAGCCCCCAGCTGGCATCTGAAAGGGTGAGCCCATCTGCCCTGGGAGCCGTCTTCTGCGTCACAGCACCACTGGGGCATGCGCGGCCTGATGCGTTTCTGTAGTGGGGGCTGTCCTGGGCATCCGGAGTGCTGGGCAGCGTCCCTGACCTCTACCATGAGACCCAGCAGGGGCTCCTCTCCCCGAACCTTGCCAAGTTGTAACAACCAAAATTGTCTCCAGACATTTCTAGAGGTACCCTTGGGGGCATAGCTGTCTCCAGCTGAAAGTCTGGTGGCCTATGAGTTGCTGCCATTCGCCTCTCGTGGGGGTGGCAGGTGTGTGGGAGGAGAGGGGCAGGAGAGAAACAGAACGGGGCTGGAGCCCTGGAGCCCCCAAAGGTTTGGACAGTTGTACCGACAGGGGCTTCAAACTCAGCACCCCCTCTTCTTGGCTCCGAGAGCCCAGCAGGAGAGTTCCCTACCCTGACTTCTGAGTCCGCAGCTGTAGAATGGGTATAACCGGGCCTCACCGAGTCAGGATCACGCATACAGGTGTCCAGTCATCCGAGACATGTGGCAAGAGCCCAGGTAAAGATCTGATTGCTACCGAGCAGAGGCCTGTTCTCCAGCCCTTGAGGTGAGCTGAGATGTTGGGAAGGGGAACAAGGAAGAGGGAGAGAAGAGTACTCTTGGAAATTAGCCCATACAACCTCCCCCACCTTCACATCAGCCTGTGTCCCCCAGCATCCTCAAACTTGCTGACAAGGGACAGAAGTAATCCCCTGGAGCTTCCCTTCCCACCTGTCGCTTTTCCAACTTCCTCTTCTGGTTCTGCCAAACCAGGTGGCCTTCGTTCCCCTTCTCCCGGCTTCCACCTCCCCTGGCCCACTTCCTCTCTGTGGATACCAGGCCTCCTCTTTCCGAGAAAGTTACTCTACCAAAACCCCACTGCACCCACTCACATGTCCCTGCACGGAAGGAACTACCACGCACTTGCTTACTCATTCCTTTGTAGGTACTTGTACGTGTTTGGACTTGTGGATCTTGACCCTTCCCTTGGCCTGGGAATCCCAGAGAACAGGGGACTATAACTTTATCAAAATGTCCGGGGGTTCCTCATGGGACAGGGGCTGCATCGGCGCCAGCAGACTGGGAGATCCCTGAGGACGAAGCAAGACGGGAGGATGAAGCTGGTCTTTGTCTTGGAATGTCTGCACAAAGCTTTTTTGCAAACACCTCTTAATGATATCACTCACTCAAGGAAGCAAACAAGAACCAAGAAGTAAGGCCCAGTACAGTCCACACACTGAAGATACAGCTCCAACCTGCTGATCTATGCAAGAGGCCACAGCCAGAGCGGGGGACTCCTGAGAGCCTCTGAACTGCCTTTTTGCCATTTTCCCATTTCACATTCCCCACTGGCTGTGCTGGTTGGGCTGTTCTCTAGAGATAGTGAGTCCCTGGGGGATGGGGTGAGGGGATGGGATGGCTTCTTCCCTCCCCCTACTTCCCCTGAAGCATAGGGTACTCAACACCAAGTCAAGAATAAACCGGCCAACCCAGTAATTCCACTTCTATGCCTGTAAACCAAGATGCACACCTGAGTTGTTCCCAGCAACAATGCAGAGTACTGACTGTGGCATTCTTTGTGATGCTCCCTCCACAAATCAAAACAAATGTAAGTTAGGGGGTGAGTTAAGCACATTAGTAGACATCTATCTATAATTGTGTCTTCAAAATTTGGTGATACAAAAAACAAAAACCCTGGGTATTAAGAGTAATAGCAGTTTTATTTAAAAAAAAAAAAGGTGGGGGCAGGGGGAAATAAGGAAGTTGGTGTGCCCATATATAAAAATTATCTGTAGAATATACAGCAAAACATGAGTAATGGTTATTTTTAGACAGTAGGATAACTTGTGGCTTTGTTTTCTTATTTGTGTTTTTTAATTAAAATGAATGCAAGAGGGGCGCCTGGGTGTCTCAGTGGGTTAAAGCCTCTGCCTTTGGCTCAGGTCATGATCCCAGGGTCTTGGGATCGAGCCCCACATCAGGCTCTCTCCTCGGCGGGGAGCCTGCTTCCCCCCCCTCCCACTCTGCCTGTCTCTCTACCTACCTGTGATCTCTCTCTGTCAAATAAATAAAATCTTAAAAAAAAAAAAAGAATGCAAGACAATATATTCGATAACCAAGATAGAAAGGCCAATTTCCTTGAAAGACACAAGCTCACACATCTGGAAATATCCCTATATCTAATAAAGAAATTAAATACATAGACTAAAACATTTTCATAGGGGCACCTGGGTAGCTCAGTCGTTAAGCATCTGCCTTTAGCTCGGATCATGATCCCGGGGTTAGGGGATCAAGCCCCGAATCAAGCTCCATGGGGGGCCTGCTTCTCCCTCTCCTACTCCCTCTACTGTGTTCCTTCTCTAGCTCTCTCTCTCTCTCTCTCTGTCAAATAAATAAATAAATAAATAAATTTTAAAAATTTTTCATAAATAAACTCCAGGTTCATATAACTTCACTGGTAAATTTGACCAACTACATAAAGAAGAAATAATACAAGTTGTATGAGACCACTAGAGCTACTGTAGCAAACTACCATGGACTGAGTGGCTTAAGTAAAAGAAATTTGTTTTCTAATAGTTCTTGCATCTAGAAGTCCAAGATCAAGGCACTGGCAGGGTTGGTTTCTTTCTGAGGGCGTCTCTCTTTGACCTACAGGTGGCCATCTGCTTTCTGTGTCCTCACAAGGTCTTTCCTCTGTACAAGTACATCCCTCTTGTCTCTTTGTATGTTCAAATTTCCTCTTCTTCTTTTTTTAATGTTCTTTAATATTTTATTTATTTATTTGACAGAGATCACAAGTAGGCAGAGAAGCAGGTAGAGAGGAGGAAGTAGGCTCCCTGCTGAGCAGAAAGCCTGATGCAGGGCTCCTCCTGGGACCTTGAGATCATGACCTGAGCAGAAGGCAGAGACCTAACCCACTGAGCCACCCAGGTGCCCTCAAATTTCCTCTTCTTATAGATATACCAGTCTAGGGGAGACTGGGTGGCTCAGTCATTTAAGTGTCTGACTTGATTTCAGCTCAGGTCATGATCTCAGGATGAGATTCTCTCCCTCACCCTCTGTCCCTCTCCCATTCTGTCTTTCTCTCATAAATAAATAAATAAATCTTTTAAAAAATAAAGATACCAGTTCAATTGGATTAGGGATCACTTAATGACCTTATGTTAACTTAATCACCCATTTAAAGCCATATATCCAAATACAGTCATGTTTCTGAGATATTGGGGGTTAGCATCAACATATGAATGGGGGAGGAGGCAAAATGCAGCTCATAATTACCAATTTCAAACAAATTCTTCAAACTCTGCAAATTCTTCAAACAATTTCAAACAAATTCAGGGAATTTAAGTGGAGGAAATGTTTCCACTTAACTTATTCTGATAACCAGGTTTATTCTGATGCCAAAACCAGATACAGACATTATAAGAAGAGAAAACTACAGATTAATATCCCTCATGAAGATACATGCAAAAATTCTTTGGGGCTTCGAGCCCAACATGGGGCTTGAACTGATGACCCTGAGATCAAGACCTGAGCTGAGTTCAAGAGCAGGACTTATAACCAACTGAGCCCCCCGGGGTCCCTAGATGCAAAAATTCTTAACAAAATATTAGCAAAGAGTCTGACAATATAAAGAAGGAAAAAAGACCATGAGAAAGTGGGGCTTATCCCAGAAATGAAGATTGGTTTTACATTAAAAATCAATCAATGTCATTAACCATATTAACAGATTAAAGAAGAAAAACTATATGATCTTTTTAATAAATACAAAGAAACAGCCCATTTGACAAAATCTGACAGCCATTCCTGATTTAAAAAAAAAAAAAAGTCAGCAAACTGAAATAGAAGAGAACATCATTAGCTTGAAAAAGAACATATACAAAAAGCCTTTGCAACTAACATCATACCCAATGGTGAATGACTGGTTGCTCTTCCCCCAAAGATTAGGAACAAAGTGAGGATATCTACTCTCACCATTTCTACTCAACATTGTACTGGTGGTTTTAGCCAGGCAAGAAAAGAAATAAAAGACATTCAGATTGGAAAGGAAGAAGTAAGATGTCTCTACTGGCATAAACATGGTAGTCCATGTAAAAAACACTGTAGAATCTTTAAAAAGCTACTAGAACTAATAAATGAGCTTAGAACATTATGTAATAGAAAATGAAAATGTAAGAAAATTAGTTGTACTTCTATATATTAGTAATGAACAACTGGAAATTGAAATTGAAAAACACATAATAATATCCAAAAATATGAAATACTTAGGGATAAATTTGATAAAATACATGGAAAACATGTACACTGAAAACTATAAAACAATGTTCAGGAAAATCAAGGAAGACAAAAATAAATGCAGGGATATACCATGTTCGTGAATCAGAAGACTGCATGTTGTTAAGATATCAGTTCTCCCCATTTGCTCTATAGAGTCAATGCACTCCCAATTAAAATACTATAGGCCTTTCTTACAGAAATTGCCTAGCTGGTCCTAAAATTCAAATGAAAATTTAAAAACTTTTAGAATACCAAATCAACTTTGAAATGAAGAACAAGGTTGTTGGACTTACATCATCTGATTTTAGGCTCATAACGTCATATAATCAAGACAGTGTGCATTGGTATAAAAATAGACAATGAGACCAATGGAACAAAATAGATGATGCAAAATCAAAGCTACACAATTATGGAAAAAACATTTTAAGATTTTACTTATTTGAGAGAGAGCAAGACAGCATGAGTGGGGTAGGGGGTACAGAGGGAGAGAAGGAGAGAGAATCCCAAACAGACTCCATTGAGCATGGAGCCTGACACAGGGCTCAATCCCCAGACCCCAAGACCATGACCTGAGCCAAAATCGAGAGTTGGTCACTTAAATGATGAGCCACCCAGACACCCCTGGAAAATTTATTTTCAACAAAGATGCAAAGGCAATTCTATGGAGGAAGAATAGATTTTCAATAATAGTGCTAGAATACTTAACTATCAATAAGAAAGAGAGGGGCGCCTGAGTGGCTCAGTTGTTGAGCAACTGCCTTCGGCTCAGGTCATGATCCCGGACTTCAGGATCGAGTCCCGCATCAGGCTCCCAGCTCCTTGGGGAGTCTGCTTCTCCCTCTGACCTTCTCCTCTCTCATGCTCTCTCGCACTCATTCTCTCTCAAATAAATAAATAAAATCTTTAAAAAAAATAAGAAAGAGAGAGAGAGATGAAGGAAGGAAGGAAGGAAGGAAGGAAGGAAGGAAGGAAGGAAGGAAGGAGAAAGAAAAAAAGAATGTCCATTCATACCTCTCATTCTATACAAAAATTTATCAGAATGGATTATAGTCCGACAAGGGTGCCAAGAAAATTCAATAGGGAAAGCCTTCCACAGATGGTGCAGAGACAACTGGATATCCACATGCAAAAGAATGGAGTTGGATCCCTTCCTCACACCATACACAGAAGTTAACTCCAAATGGATGACATATCTAAACAGAAAAATCTTAGAATTTTAAGAATTTCTAATCAATCTAATCTTAAGAATTTCTAAACAAAATTCTTAGAAGAAAACATAGGATTAACACTTTGTGGCTTTGGGTTGGATGACGTTTTAGGTACTACAACGAAAGTACAGTGGGGAAAAAAGATAAACTGAAGTTCATTAAAATAAAAACCTTTTCCCTGCAAAGTATGCTATCGAGAAAGTAAAAGGACAACCCACAGAATAGGAGAAAATATGGGCACATCCCTAATAAGGGACTTGTGTCCAGAATATAAAAAGAACTCTTACAACTCAGCAATAGAGAAATAACAACCCAATTTGAAAATAGGCAAAGGCTTTGAATAAACATTTCTCCCCAAGAAGGAAACAAATGGCCAAGAATCCCATGAAAAGATGCTCAACATCACTAGTCAGTAGGGAAATGCAAATAAAAACCATAATGTGATACCACTTCACATCCGCTAAATGGCTATAATAAAAAAGACAAATGACGGCAAGCAATAGTGAGGATGTGGAGAAATTGGAACCCACATACATTGCCTCTGGGAATGTGAAACAGAGCAGCCACTTTGGGAAAACACTTCAGGGGTTCTCAAAGCACTAAATGTGGAGTCACCATGCGACCCAGCAATGCCACTCTTGGTTATATACCAAAGAGAAATGAAAACACCCATCCACACACAAAAAAATTGCACACAGATGCTCATAGCAGCATTATTCATAATAACGAAAAAGTCGCAAAAACCTAAATGTCCATCAGTTGATGGACTGACACATAAAATGTGTCTTATGTACTGTGGACTATTATTCAACAAATGAAAAGGAAAAAAAATATTGATGATACATGTTCTAACATGGATGAACCTTGAAAAAGTATGTGAAATTAAAGAAGCCAGTTACAAAAGGCCACATATTATACATTTCATTTACATAAAATGTCCAGAATAGGCAAATCTGTAGAGACACAAAGTAAATTCATGGCTGCCTAGGGCTGGGGGCGAGGGGTAGGGTGGGGGTTGGTGGGGAGGGAGTGTGGGACTGAGGGGGTTAGAGAGTGACTGCTAATGGGTAAGGTTTTTTGGGGGGATGTGGTAAATTAGATTGTGGTAATGGTTGCATAACTGAATATAGAGAAAAAAATACACCAAAGTGTATACTTGATGTGAATGAATGGTATGGGACCGAAATTATATTTTGATAAAGGCTTTTTTTAAGATTTTATTTATTTATTTGACAAACAGAGGGAGATCACAAGTAGGTAGAGAGGCAGGCAGAGAGAGAGGAGGAAACAGGCTCCCTGCTGAGCAGAGAGCCCGACGTGAAACTCGATCCCAGGACCCTGAGATCATGACCTGAGCAGAAGGCAGAGGCTTAACCCACTGAGCCACGCAGGCGCCCCAAAGGCATTTTTTAATGGATCATATTATTCAGCTTTAACAAGGAAGGAAATTCTGATTCATGCCATTGGGTAAAACTTGAGGACATTACGTTAGGTAAAACAAGCTAGTCACGAAAAGGACAAACACTATATGATTCTACTTCTATGACGTTCCCCAGAATAGCCAGATTCAAAGAGACAGAAAGTAGAATGTTGGTGGCCAGGGACTAGGGAGAGGAAGGGCCGGGGAGTTAATGTTTAAAGGGTGCAGGGTTTGTTTTGCAAGATGAAAGGCATTCTGTGGACGGACAGTGATGATGGCTGCAAGAGTGTGAATGTCCTTGGTACCATTAACTTGTACACTTGGAAATGGTGAGGATACCAAATGTTAGTTTTGTATATATTAATAAAATTTTTATAAAAGTAAATATTTAAAAATGGATCATAGACCTAAATGTAAAAACCTAAGCTTATAAAATTTCTAGATGAAACAGGAGAAAATCTTTGTGTCAGAGGAGTCAGATTTCTTATTACAACATCAGAAGAACAACATAAAAGAGGGAAAATAAACCCAATAAACTGAACTTCTTGAAAATTCAATTTCTGTTTTTTAAAAGAGGCTCTTAAGAGCATGGAAAGATAAGTCACAGACCGGAAGAAAATATTGCAAAAATTTGATTAAGGACTTATATCCAGAATATATAAAGAGCTCTCAAAACTCAATAATAAGGGGCACCTGGGTGGCTCAGTGGGTTAAAGCCTCTGCCTTCGGCTTGGGTCATGGTCCCAGGGTCCTGGGATCGAGCCCCGGATCTGGCTCTCTGCTTGGCGGGGAGCCTGCTTCCCTTCCTCTCTCTCTACCTGCCTCTCTGCCTACTTGGGATCTCTGTCTGTCAAATAAATGAATAAAATCTTTAAAAAAAAAAACTCAATAATAAGAAAAGACCACGATTTTTTAAAAATGAGTAGATGATTTGCACAGACTCTTTGCCAAGGAAGATAATAGTTGACAAATGAGCATATGCAAAAGGTATTCAGGCTCATGAGGCATGAGGGAAATGAAAGTTAATACCACATGAAATTCTATTACACATTTATGAGAGTGCCTAAAAGATAAAAGACTGACCATACCAAATTTGGGGGATGATGTGAAGTAACTGAACTTTCACGTACTTGTGGAAGGAATGTAAAATGGTATGGCCACTCTGAAAAACAGCTGGGCACTTTCTTACCAAATTAGACATATACCTACCATATGACCTGGTCATTCCACCTCTGGCTTTTTACCCAAGAGAAAAGGAAGCATGTGTTCATACAAAGACATATACGCAAACATTCATAACAGCTCCCAATTATAAATGATCCAAGTGTTCACCAATCAGAAAAAGGATTTTGTATGTGATACATACACACATACATATACTGTCATACAATGGGATACATACATGTGATACAGTCATACAATGGGATACATACATGTGATATAGTCATACAATGGGATACCAGCTCCGCAGTTGAAAAGAGGGGACCCCTGTTCCATGGGACAGCACAACCTCAAGGAGGGCCCGAGGGAATTCTCTTGGGGAATGGAAGTGTTTCCTGTGGTGGCTGGGGGTGTGGTTCTACAGGTGTGCACATCTGTCAGAACTCATTGAACTTGACACATTTATTGGTAGATTTTATTCTATGTAAATCATACCTCAGTAAAGTTGATTTTAAAAGAAACAAAGAACATGTCTAAGAAAAAACAGACGGCTTCTACATTTATAACAAAAATGTTTTATATATCCATATCTATAATGATTGCTTTGCCAAGTCATCCCTAATCATTAGGCAGCTGACTGTGGAGGAAGTGAGGCATCAAAGGACATTGCTCCCATTTCATGGAGGCGGACACTTGAAGCAATAAACTGGAGGGCCTTATGAGTCAGGGAAGGCATGTCTATAGGCAGTGTCTGGAGGACCACGCCAGTCCCTCAGATCTGATCCCTGCACTGCAGGCATTTTTTGTGTGTGTACATTGGGGGTGGAGAAGGGGAGCAAGCAGAAGAAAGAGGATGATGACTAATAGAAGCTCACCTCTTCCAGGGAGCCTACCAGGACATCTCTTCTCTCTGGGCTCCCTTAACACCTGTGTTAGTCTGCTCCAGCTGCCATCACAAATCCCCCAGGCTGGGTGGCTTCAGCAACCTTTATTTTCTTATACTTCCAGAGGCTGGAAGACGCAGATCAAGGTTTCAGCTGGGTTGGTTCCTTCTGAAGTTTCTGTCATTGGTTCATGGATAGTCATCCTCTCCCTGGGTCCTCACATGGTCGTTCTTCGCTACCTGTCCCTGTCCCAAGCTGCCCTTCTTAAAAGGAGTCATATTGAATTAGGACCTATCCTAATGACTTCATTTTAACTTAATTACATCTTTAAAGACTCTCTCCAAATATGGCCACATTTTGAGGTACCGGGGACTCGGATTTCAATATATAAATTGAGGGAGGACACCATTCAGCCATTGTCCACATGGCCCACAGCTACAGCCCACTAGAAAAACCAGACTTGGGAGTGACATTGGGTCTGATTAGCCCTCTGTTTGAGTTGTTTGACCCTTTAAAGTCCCACTAACCCCTCTGGAAGGGAGCAAATAGTACCAGCTTCTAAATTGTGCTTTGAGGAGGGAGTGAGAGCAAAGGCTTTGTGCAAGGGAAAGCATTATTATTTTCCACGGAGTTAATGGTGTATCCCTCTAAGCTAACCCTTTTACCAGGGCTCACAGGACCTGTGGGTCATATCAACAGTAAGAAATGCCTCTGGCTTATTATCCAGCCCATGTAAGTCAGAACCCCCTTGAGCTCCTAATTCCCAAATAAAGTCTTGCTGTTATTTCTGGGAGTCTCTGTAGGAGCCTTGGGAGCCCCAGGCTTCTCCTAGTCTTCTCTTCTGCTCCCCCATGTGACCTCCACAGCTGTTCATGGAGGTCTCAGCACCCCAAAGCTGCAGGCTCTCAGACACTCATTGGGGCCACCCCACCTTCCAGCCTCAGAGCCACTCTTGCTCTGCTCAGAGGAGGGGACATGCCTCCAGCTCCACACTGTGCCATGTCTGGTCTCCTCTGTCCCCTGGGACCCACCCCATGACCGTAGCCTAGGCCTGAAACTTCTATATGGCCCTCTCCATGGGGCTCCAGCCAAATCCCCCAAACAAATATCTTGGTATCCACAGTCATCCCCCCATTCTGACTCCTCAGGCAGATCAACTCACCTCCATCCAAATCATCTCATGTAAATTGGTAGGAGATCTCTATCCCCACCCGGAGTTGGGGCACCAGGGGTTGGCACAGCCCAGGTTCCAACCAGCTCCAAAGTGTCTGGTTGCTCTGGGGACATCATGAGTTCCTAGTGGGGATCTGCCTTACTCCTTTCTCTCTGCATCCTACCCAGCGTGCTGTGCATGCTGGCAGCTAGCATGTAGTAGGTACTCAGGAAATGCCTATCAAATTGAGCCATTTGCTGGTTTCCCACGGAATTTCTTGGAAGTGTGGTCTTTGCCTCCCGTAAGCTAATATCAATAACAACCCTGGCTGTCATTATGGAGAGCTTTCAGTGTATGAGCCAAGCACCACATATGCCCCTTGGAATCCTTCCAGAAACCCTGATGGGGCCCTTTCTCCTTTCCCTCCACTTCATTTAACAGATGAGGAAACAGATGAGCAGTGAGAATCCACATCAGGCCAGGTGGTCTGGCCCCACTTCCTTCTGAATGCCCAGGTTCTGCCACCTCCCAGGTTGGGGTGGTGCTGGAGGAAGGCAGCAGGGCCAAGGCTGGGGCTGGGAACAGAAGAACCTTCTGGCAATGACCACCACAAAGCTGCTGGCTGTGGGGATTTCAAGTGATTCTGAAAGTACATTCCATGGCCACTAGTCTGAGTTTAGGTCACTCTGAATGAACTGAGAGGTCAAAGTGGAAATCCCCCTGCTATGTGTGACCAGCCCTGTGTCATTTAGAAACAAGAGACTCTGTGTCTGAGACATGTGGGGAGGTCAGTTTGCCCAGCTCCTTGCTTTGGTCAGAACTTTAGATTCTTTCTTCCTAGGAGGAAGGGTCACCAGGTGCCATACATTTCCCAATCACCGCCTGTGTACCTGTATTCCCCATCATTCCACCTGAACTCATGACAGCAAGCCAGCAGGGGATGCATCGCTGGCCCCATTTCTCAGATGAAAAAGCTGAGGCTCAGAGAGATGAAGTAGTGGAATCAAGGTAATGCCATTGTTAAGCTGGAGTTCAAAGCCGCAGCAGTCTGATTGCAAAGATGTTGAAGGAATTTTCACAATATGAGCACGCCAATGTAAACAACACCCAGCCAACACAGGAGATCAGAGACAAAGCTCAGAGCCTCCAGGGAAGCACCCTTTCCTGCAAACCTTCGGTAACTCTGAGCTTCCTCTTTGATGCCTTCTGCATATTCTGGTGGATGGAACCCAGGCCATGGGACTGTGGCAGTGAGTGGAGCTTTGAAGCGAGGGATGGGAGGAGGGGAGGATTCCATCACTGGCTGAAAGGACAGGCTTCCCCCTTGGGGATACCCCTTAGGAGATGGGGTCCACCTTCTTCTCTTCTGCAGTGAGGTGGGGGAAGCCAGTTCCAAACTCAGGCCAATTCTCACTTCCACCTCCATCAGTGTGGGGAGGGCAAGAAAGTATGGTGGAGCCCCTGGGTCGAATAGTTCATCTGTAACATGGAGATTAGGGCAGTATCTACCCTTACGTTACGATGTGTGAACCATTTAGAGCAGTGCCCAGCTCACAATAAGGGTGACTCTGGCAGATCTGTGTTCAGACCCAAATTCCCTGTGTACCAGCTATGTGACCCTAGACAACTTTCTAACCTCTCTGAGCCTCACTTTCCTCACCTATAAAATGGGAATAGCAGTATCTTCCTCAAGGTGCAGTTGTGAAAATTAAATGAGATAGCAACCCAGTGCCCAACACACAGTAGAGTCTCAGCCAATGGTAAATATTCCTAACAGAATTTGCACGCCAGCATCTAAGGCCCTCCTGCTCCTTTCCACCTGCCACCAGGAGATCTTGACGGGTTGCAGTCTAATGGTATCATCAAGTGTTTTTCCTACCATTTCCAGGGAAGTAAAAGCACACAGAACTTACTAACAAGTCCCGAGGAATGACCAGGCCCAGTGGAAACTCCTATGTGCTGATGGGAACAGAAGCAAGAGAGTTTCTAAATTCCTACAGACTTCAGAGAATGGAAGAGGCTTAAAACCTTTCTCTGTTCCACCCCAGCAATTCCACTTCTGGATACCTATTTTAAAGCAAATACCCTTTGGGGCACCCGGGTAGCTCAGTGGGTTAAGCCTCTGCCTTCAGTCAGGTCATGATCTCAGGGTCCTGGGATCAAGCTCCGTGTTGGGCTCTCGACAGGGAGCCTGCTTTCCCCCTTTCTCTCTGCCTACTGCTTTGCCTACTTGTGATTTCTCTCTCTGTCAAATAAATAAATAAAATCTTAAAAAAATAATAAAGCAAATACCCTTTAAACATAGACAAAGCTTTAACATCCCAGTGTTAACCATAATAATGAGTGTGTGTGTGGAGGGGTGACCTGAAAGTCATGATAAGGAAAAAAACAATCAATAAAAACAGACCCAGAAATGACCCCAATGACAGAATTAGTAGATAGAGCTATTAGAACACTTATAATAACAATATTCCTTGTGCTTAAGACAGGAAAATCTAGAGATTTTTTTTTTTAAACCCAGATCAAATTTCTAGCGAAAAACAAATACACTCAGAGGAAAGGAACAGTGGATAGCACTAAGGCAGATTTGACAACACAGAAGAAAAGGCAAGTTGTTTTCTGTTCATTGAAGCAGGAATGGTACTGTTAAAGATGGTGGTGATGGTGGGAACCATCATAACTACCTTCTGTTGATCTCCAGCTTTGGACCAAGCCCCATTCACCTACCATGTTGTTTAATTCCTGCAACAGGCCTGTGAAGTAGGTACTGTCATTGTTCCCATTTTACACATGAGGAAGAGGAAGACATGATGTTCCAGGGAGGCAGCTGGAGCTCCAGGGAGTTTAGCCTTAACCCAGGTGGTCTGGATTTGAACACCACCTCCCACCCTCTTCACCTCCATGAAATGCTACACGGCCCGAGCTGTGGTCTCTGTGGTGGCCTTCTTTCCACAGGTGGGGCCCGGTACAGTGTGCTGGATGCACATGGTCTCTAAACCCCATAGGGATCAGAGAAGGGAGAGACTATTGTCCTCATATTGTCCCCACCAGCGAATGAGGAAACCAAGACTCATGTAGGGGGAGCAATTGGCTCAGAGTGCCTGTGTTGGTAAGAGAAGGAGCCAGAATTTGAAGCAGGTCCCTCTGGCCCCAAACCTATCCTTTCAGGTGTGCCCTGGGGTCTCAGGACATGTCAGAGACAGTGGTTCTGAGGCCTCTTTGTAGCATGAATGGTATGTCTTCTCTCCCATTAGGGAAAAGCCTCTGGAATCAACAAGGAACCTGTGGTCCTTGCTGGTTTTGCTCCTACCCAAATGATAACTAGATAGGGAGAAGCTGGAATTCTGAGAGGTACCCACATCCCCATCAGGAGCCTGTATCTGGAGGACAGTATGGTGAAGTCCCACACTGAGAGCAGTGTAAGGGAATGACCACAGAGCCCATGACAGGAAGGCATGTCGCAGAAAATGCCAGGACATATGGTGAGCTTACTGCTTGCTTATTTTGCATGAAGATTATTTTCTCACAGATGAAGTGGTCGGTTGGTGACTGAGTCAAGGAACAAAGGAAAAAAATTAGACTCGAGAAAGAACTCTCAGCAGTGACTCTAACTGGCACGTTTTTTTGGGTGAATTGGCAGCAAGGTCAGTCTGAGGACTATGTCCTTGAGAACCATTTAACAGGCATGGGAGAAAACGAATCTCTACTACCAGTGGACCCTCTATTAAAACTTGAAAGGTTACCAGTGGAGTGTTTGTGGGAGATCATCTCTAGAACGCCTGCCACCAGCACCTGCACCCTAGCTGGGCTGAGTCCATACCATCAGCCATGTTAGGATTCTTCTACACAAACAGAGGCAGACCCACAGAGTAAAATGTCAACACCCATCAACTGCCTTCAAATTGTGCCCATGCTGTGACGCTCAAGTTCACTTTAGGAACAGATCCTCTGAATTAATTCTGGACACGAACTGAGATCTAGCCTCCAAGATGTCTCTCACTGTACCCCTGTATGGACTAGAATAGTATTACAAAAATAAATGAGTGGAAACAACCCATATATCCATCAATAGGGGATTCATTAAATGTACAGCAGAGATGTGTAAAGGAATACAGAGTTGCCTTGCCAACTGTTACCACCAAAGAATCCTTAATGACATAGAAATAGGTTCAAGCTATATGGGTCAATGAAAAGACAAAGGACTACTTGTAACATTTTTCTAATCTGGAAAGGGAAAAGTGTGGAAAGGTCTGTAAAGCCATAGAACCAGAAGAACAGACACAAAAGGTTAATGGTAGAAATAACTCAGGTGCCTCTCAGTGGGTGAAGGAAGTTGATGGGGTAGAGATACCAAGATGAGATAGGATTTAGCCGTGAAAAGAAGGCCGTCTGGCCATTTGTGACAACATGAATGGACCTTGAGGACATTATGCTAAGTGAGATAAGTCAGAGAGAGAAAGACAAATACTGTTTGATCTCACTTATCTGTGGAGTCTGAAAAAGCCAAACGCAGGGGGCACCTGGTTGGCTCAGGCAGTAAAGCATGAAATTCTCAATCTCAAATCCAGGGTTAGTAGTTCAAGCCCACATGAGGCATGGAAACTACTTTAAAAAAAAAAAAAAAAAAAAAAAAACTTCATAAAAACAGAGAGTAAAATGGTGGTTACCAGGAGACAGGGAGGAGCGAAAATAGGACAGGTAATGTTACAAGCAAAAGCTTGCAAAAGTAGTAAATAAGTCCTAGAGATCAAATGCACAGTCTAGAGAATACAGACAACAATATTGCATTGTAATCACTCAACTTGCTAAAAGATTAGATCTTTATTCCAACCACTAAAAAGAAATTATAATTCTATGATGTGACGGAGGTACTAATTATTGCTAAATTGGCAGTCATGGTGTAATATATTAATGTATCCACTCAACATGTTATACACCTGAAATTTACACAATGTTATATGTCAAATAGATTTCAATCAAAAAAAAAAAAGGGGAATGGTGTATACCGGATTCACAAGCGATTTTAAATTGTTTTGTCTATGATTTTCAAGTCTCCTCCACTGAATGTGTTCATTTTGCAATCAAAAGGTTTAAAAAAAAAACTGGTATTAAAAATAAAACCCATAAAATTCCCCGTTGCTAAAAACAGGAAATGGAAAGAGTGTGCCAGATGCCAGAGCTGGGAAGGACAGGGGTGGGCTCTGCCGGGTGGGGTGACTCTGATATAAAAGTCTGCCTGTATGGAAAGGTACTTCCAGCAGCTGCATCCACTGCTCTGTGCTGGGACCATGGAGCTTCCCCTGCTGTGCACACTGCTGGTGTTTGCTGGTGAGCTGGGAAGGGAAGGTGGGACATGAGTGGGCGCTGTATCTTCTTCCTCAACTGAGCCTCTGCTCTGATCCCCTGTGCTGGTCCCCAGTCCTCAACCCTTCTGCCCCTGCAAGGAGCCAGCAGCAGTGGCTGGTCCCCTAGAACGCTGGCTTTGGCTGGGGAGCTCTGGGCTGCCACGCCGTGCAGCGTGCCTCTGGTCTGCCATGAGGCTCAGACATTGGGACCAGCTAAGCAGGTGCCTGCAGGACTTTGGACACAAGTCACGGAAAAGGATCTCCCCGCTTCACCCTGCTCCCCTTTGTCACCTTGACCAGATAATAATGATCTTTCACTTACACACAGCACCATGTACTTTTAGAACCCTTTCTTTCATGTTCATTGTCTCCTTCGAACCTGGGAAGAGGGTCCTGTTGATGGTGGTTGGGAGATGGGGCGGTTTCCATTCAATCTTGCACAGATCATGTAAAAATGTGCTTGCTAGCAAATCGGTGTTTTTGTTTCTCAATCCATCCAAGTATCCAGTGTTAGAAAGGATTTGTACTTTAAAGTGGGGCTTTATATAATCCTGGGACTACTAAATTTTTTTAGAGGAACACATCTCCAGGGCTACAGCAAAAACCATCGGAGGAAATCGCAGTCAAGCTACAGGAACTCATCTCTCAGACATAAAGAAGCAATACACTGGAGAGATAAAATACACAGGCGAGCCTGCATTCAAATGCTGTCTTCTGGCAGGATGACCTTAGCCAAGTCACCCCACCTTTCTATGTCCTCACCTATAAAATGGACACAATAACACCCTCTTCATAAGGTTGTTAGGACTTTGAAGAGACAATGTATCCAAAGGGTTTAGCAAGTGGGATTAATAATGAGCAAACAATAGCTTCACCCACGGCACGGCACGTGCGTGATGAGCTGATAGCCGTGTAACTCTTGGGGGAGGGGCGCCCATCCCCCTTGGTGGCAGCAAAGGATAGAAAGACTGCCAGGACAGGAATTACTGACAAGCTAAGCCAGTTCACCAAAGGCCTCATGACCCCACATGGAGCTCCTCGGGGTCTCAGAGCTGGTTTCTCCTGACTCTAAAATTATAAGAAATAAGACTATCATACCAAAGCATTCTGAACCAAAGCTCAACTTACAGCTTGCCTGGCAAGGAAAACTACGTCATTCAAGTGTGAGTTTATTTGTGTATTGCTAAGCTGACATGGAAAGAGCCAGACTTGGGGCAGAAAGAGGGACGAGGTAGACCAGAAAGGCAAGATTCTGAATTCAGGTCCCTGGTTCAATGCACAAGGTGGGTGGTAAGTCCGTTGTGGCTTGCCTCCGGTTTCCTTAGCCCACAAACTGGGCTTCCGGTGGGCCTGGGATAGGGGATGGGTCATTAGTCCCCTCAAGGCTTAGCAAGGGTGTCCAGTGGGAGCCACCGTGTCAAACAGGAGTAACAACATGGGTTCTTGTACATTGAGGGGACACACCGGGGACAGAACGGACCTGCAAGTACCGGACACCCCCGGTCACTTTTAGCTGCAGCCCAAGGCAACCTGCTGGGGATCTCACCCTTGGCCCATTGCACGATCCCCTCCCAAATCCCCTCTTCCCACCTCCCCCTCCCCCAATTTAGGGCTCACTCCCAGGTGAGCCACGGGAGTGCTTTTTTCTGTAGCTTTCTCTAAGGGAGGTGGGGGAGAGGGTGTGCAAGGCGGGATGCAGGGAGAAGGGTGAGTCTTCCTGTCACAGACTGGAAACTCAGTGCAGAAGCAGGAAATGGTGCCAAGCTGCCTGGGGTTTCAGTCCTAGCTCCTCCATGTACTGGCCACTGTGACCCAGTATGAGGCTCGAGCTGCTCATCTATAAAGTGGGCATTAAGCATAGTTCTTGTTGTACTAATGTCAGTTTCTTAGTTCCCAAAAGTACACCGTAATTACGTAAGCTGATCATAACTTCAAAGGGAAGGCGAGGGGTGTATAAGATCGCTTTGTAACTCCTTGCAACTTTTCTGTACCTCTAGAAAGTACCAAAATAAAAAGAGTATTTATTGGGTGGGGAGGATGAGTATTTATCTCACAGGCTGAATGAAGTCAGTAAATGACTACATGAGCACCTGGTTGGCTCAGTCGGTTAAGCATCCCAGGGTCCTGGGATCAAGTCCTGCTGTGGGCTTCTTGCTCAGCAGGAAGCCTGCTTCTCCCTCTGCCTCTCCCTCTGCCCCTTCCCCCTGCTCGAGCTCTCCCTCTCTCTTTAAAACAAAACAAAACAAAAAACATAATAAACACTCACTATTGTTGTATTTTTAACAGCCATAGTGCATAGTGGCTGTTGTCATTTTATTATCCAAGGTCACTGGTTTGGTCCAACCGGGCACAGGTGCCAGGCCTGTGGTCCGCTGGCCACCTCTGACGTCCATGTCCTCTCTTTGTTGCTGGGCTCTTTGGCAGGTGTGATTCCAACCCAGGGCGGGATCTTGAACCTGTACAAGATGATCAAACAGATGACCGGGATGACACCCCTCATCTCCTACTGGTCCTATGGCTGTCACTGTGGACCTGGGGGCAAAGGTCAACCCAAAGATGCCACAGACAGGTAATCCCTTCACAGGTAGGGCGGCGGTGGCCGTCCTGTCCTGTCTGCACCCCAGGACTCTCCCCTTTCCTGTTCTCCCATGTATTCATTCCATGAATTCATTTTGTGGTCTGTTCTAGCAACCCTGCTGAGGCCCGGTACCGTCCAGGCCTTCCTGGAGCTTGCCTTCTGGCTGGTTCTGCAGAGTCTCCGAAGGCCCCCTGCCCTTCCAACCCTGATCTAGTTAGAATACCCACACGCACTCCCTGCTGCCACTGCATGCTGTTTTTTTAAAAAAAATTCCTAAAAAAAAATTAAAAAATAAAAAATAAAAAAAAATTTAAAAAAATTCCTACTTTTTTGCCACTGTCTCGTGCAATCTTCACCAGGCCCCCTGGGGAATTGGCCAGGAGGGAAGAGAGCCATCCAGGTCCAGGGTCACTTCCCTCATCCACCACTTACAGGCTGTGTGGCCCTGGGCATGTGGCTTGACCTCCTTGAGTCTGTTTCTTCATTTGTGAAATGGGGATTATACTAGTGCCCCCATCACAGGGTAGTAGTGAAGATGAAGAGAGTATTCACACACGAAACACGTGCCTGGCTCACAGGAAGCCCTCAATAGGCCTTAGCTAGTGCACTCTCCATAGCATGCGCTCAGTTTCCCCCTCATGCAGCCGTGCTCCCTGTCTGACCCTCCTCCTGTCCTCTCTCTCCAGGTGCTGTCAGAACCATGACTGCTGCTATGCTAACCTGAGGCAGCACCGGTGCCATGTCCACACAGACCACTACAACTACACCTTCTCCCACGGAGACATCCAGTGCCGTGAGTGCCAGGGGTCTCGGGTTTGGAGTTAGAGGCTGAGGAAGGGAGGTCTGGCGCTTACTGCCTTCACGTGCTGTGTGACAGTACACAAGTCACTCAAGCTGTCTGTTTTTCTCGAATGTCCAGCGACAGTAGCGGGGCTCTGGAGGAATGGGGCTGGGAGTAGGGAGAGGTCCAATGGGCGTTTGGATCTGGAAGGGCGGCAGACCTCAGCTTGGATCCCAGAGCCACAATCAACCAGCTGTGTGACCTTGAACACATTGCTTAACCCCTCGGAGCATCAGTATTCTCATCCGTAAACTCAGGATGATAAGAGCATTCTACTCCCTAAAGGTAATTCCAGAGCTAAAATGAGAGCAGAAGGAATGAGCCTCACACAGGTCTGCTACCAGGCGCGTGCTCAGATCAATCACTTGGGCTAAGTAAGGTATCATTGTTACAACTTACATCGTTACTGGTCCTCAGAGCAGCCCGGCCACGAGCAGCATCACCCTGATGATCTCCATTTTACAGACAAGGAAATTGAGGCCAGAGGGAAGAAGTGTTTGTCCAGGGTCACCCAGCTGCAGGTGACAGAGCCTGGGCTAGACCTCGGGTCCCCCCCGCTCGCCCCGGCCCTGGGCCCCTGCCTGGAGACAGCGGGCAGCTCCCAGAGCTGGGAATCAAGTGGGCTTATCACATCACTGCCTATTCATTGAAGGCTTAATAATAATAGCAACAGGGGTGTTTCGGTGGCTCAGTCAGTTAAGCATCTGCCTTTGGCTCAGGTCATGGTCTCGGGGTCTGGAATCAACCCTCATGTCGGGCTCCCTGCTCAGCGGGTAGTCTGCTTGTCCCTCTCCCTCTGCCCCTCCTTCCCCTCATGCTCACTGTCACTCTATTCTCTCTCTCAAATAAATAAATAAAATCTTTCAATAATGACAATAGCAATAATAATAGCCAACATTAATTGAGCACCTACTGTGTGCTGAGCGCTTTGCTTCTCCTGTACTCTCAGCAGCCCCAAGGCCAGCCCTTACCTTCATCCCAAGGACAGATAGTGAAACTGATGCACCAAGGTCCGTTCAGCCTTAGTCTCTGCACATGCTGTCCTCTCTGCCTGGAGCACACCCCCTCGGCCGTCGTGGCTTTCCGCAGGGGGAGCAGACCCCTCCCACCTCAGCTCAAATGGCTCTTGGTGCTGAGTCCCCTTCCCCTATTTTACTGTCTTGTAGCCCCTGCGTCATCCCTTACTTCCGCAAGGAACAGGCCATGATCCCCATTTCTGTGCTTCTCGAATATCTGCCCCCCTCCGGAAGTGTAAACCGTATGCGTCAGTTCAGGTCAGTCCTGTCCCCCTAGGGCCTGCCACAGAATGGGTGCTCAATTGTCTAGTAAATGGATGAATAAATGAATAAAGGAGCAAGGCACCCAGGGAGGTCACCGTACGTGCCCAAGGTCATGCGGATAGAGCCCAAGCAGCTGGGCAGGGTACTCTAGCTGAGCAAAGACAGGGCTGCCTTCAGAAGCTCCCTCCAGGCACCCTAAGGCCACCCTGGGCTCTGCCTCGGGAAGGAATAGACACTGAGCTCTGTACTCCTCCACCTGCAGCGGACAAGGCGAGCTGGTGCGAGCAGCAGCTGTGCGCCTGTGACAAGATGGTGGCCCTCTGCCTGAAGCAGAACCTGGACACCTATCAGAAGCACCTGCGTTACTACTGGCGTCCCCGCTGCAAAGGCCAGACCCCCATGTGCTAGGAGTAGCCCAGCCTGCTGCCCTGCACTCCCTCCTCCGTTCCTCAGCATCTCTGGCTCTGGAACTCCACCCTTACCCCAGCATCAGACCCCCTCCACTGGCCTGGGAGGGTCTCAACCACACCTCACCCTCCTTCTTATTCTTGGACCTTCCAAATCTTTCTGGCTGAGGCAGACGCTCCTTCTGAGCGTGGATTAAGATCTGAGAAGAAGCCAAGTCCAGGAAGCCCCCTAGGGATGGTGTTTGTGCTGAAGCTGCAGGTGTTAGGGGTGGGGACTTGGGGGCCCTGGTGTGGCGGGTCCTCCCTGTCACTCGCCAGCCCGAGTCTCCCCCTGTCCGACACACTGTCCAAGCTGCAGCTGGGATGGCCTCTCTGAAGGGCAATGCTGATCCTTCTGTCCACATGGCTCTACTTCTTAAAACCCAAAGCCCCCCACTGCCCCCGCCCCAGGGAGGACCTCTCACAGAGTTTGGGACCCGCATTGTCCACCACTATGTCACTCTCCCAAACTAGGCTGGGCGGTCCTTGTGGGAAGCACCCATGACCGTTTTGGACTTGTTGCATCTGTGCACCCAAAGTCGTGCCCAGGATCAAGAAGGAACTCCATGAATCCCTCTGGAGCTAAAGGCCAGATGAAGCTGCCTGGTCCTCTTGCTCCAGACCCAGGTCCGCACACACACCTGGTGTCCTCTCCTGCTTCCAGGAGCTTTCTCAGGCTGGAACTTTGGCGGAGCTCTCCTCCTGCCATCCCCAGGTGGCCAAGCCCCACCAAGGCTCCTCAGGGTCCCAGGGCCACTTGCAACAGAAGCCTCCCCTGGCTGACTCCTCCTTGGCTCTGAGGGCTTGTTCCGTCCTCCAAACCCACATAGCACTTTACGGGTCTGTAATCTACCAGGTTTGATCTTAAGTGGGATATAACATCTGGCCTTTTCTGATCCCCTCCCACTGGACTAGAGCTCCTGGAGGACAGGGGCTTTGTCTCTCATCTTTATTTCCTCTGCTCCCTGAAATAGCAAAGGGGCTTGATTAATGCTCATAGACAAATGAGCCCATGATGGATGGATGGAGGTTGTGGTAGATGCTTCTAGTACCCCACCCAGATCCCCACCGGGCCCTTTCCCCAATATCCCCAGATGTTTGGCTGCTGTGTGCTCACATCTGTCTCCTCCTCCTTGTCTGCTGGGAGCTACCACCCCTCCCACCCTGCTCACCTCTAACCAGTGCCTAGAGAGTGTAATACCAGAAGGACGTAACTGACTAGCCCCAGCCTCCCTGCAGGACCACCGGGCGGCATGGAAGCAGGCTGAGGCCAGACGTCTGGAACAACTCTTTGCTTAGCTTCATAGCCTGGTCTGGCCTGTTTCCCTTGCTGCCTTACAGGTTTCTCCTGAGAGCATGCCCTCAATAAATCGCTCACTTGCACAAGAATCCTGTCTCAGGCTCAGCTTCTGGGGAAACTGACTTGTGATGGGGGGATGGATGGACGGGTGGATGAACAGACGGGTGGATGGATGGACGGGTGGATGAATGGACGGGTGGATGGATGGACGGGTGGATGGATGGATGGATGGATGGGAGGTTTCTTCATGTAAGGATCTGTCATGTATATGTAATTAGCTGTGTCCCCAGCAACAGGGCTGGAGTACCAGGAGCTTCTGGCCCTCCAGCCTGTGACACACATAAGTGAAACAACTGTCAAAGCACGTTTCCTACTTCCACATGAAGCTCAGCGTTTCATGTGAGGCAGGTAATTGAAATTAAGAACCATGGGCACTGGGTTCAAATACTAGTCATACCCCTGACTGGCCATGTGACCTCACCTAAGGAATCTTGGGTTTCCATGCATGTAAAGTATAGACAAAAGTTAGAAGAAATTAAGATGAGGTCAGCGGATTAAACAAGATTTATGTGTATGTAGCTGTCAGCACCATGCCCCACACGTGGTAATGCTTCTTTATTAAAAAAAAAAAAAAAAAAAGATGTATTTGTTTTAGGGAGAGAGCAGAGGAGAGGGGCAGAGGGAGAGAGACTCCCAAGCAGACTCCATACTAAGCAGGGAGCCCGTCTCCGGGTTCGATCTTATGACCCTGAGATCATGACCTGACCTGAAACCAGGAGTCCATCACTTCACCAACCAAGCCGCCCAGGTGTCCCAATAATGCCTCTTTAATGTTACCTGTAGTATTCATGCTCTTGTTATGTAATGACCACATCTGAAATCAAGACACATCAGGAAAAAATAGTTAATCAATGTCCCCCTTCTTTCCACCCAATTCCTCTCTCCCTTCCATGTGACAGTGCAAGCCGTGTCAGTAAGATCCTAGTGCACAATGTTCATTTATTTAAGAGCTGGTGACCTTGCTTGTCCATTAGCACTCCCGTGTGCCAGGCTCTGGGATGGTGACAAGATCAGTCTCGGCAGGCATGGTTACTGTCCTCATTTTACAACTTGAGGCTCAGAATGGGGACAGCAACCTCCGAGGTCCCACAACCAGCAAAAGGCGAAGCCAGGATTCCACCCCAGACTCTCCCCACTCGGCCCCCTGGCACCCTGTCCCATTTGTACTGGTCAGGAAGCTTCCTGTGACTTGATGGGCTTCAGCAATGACCTCACATGACAAGAAGTCCAGGGGTAAGGTGGCTTTTCGGTGACTTGGTGATGTCATCAGCACCGGGTGTCTCTCCAGCTCATGGACCACCTTGGCCGTGCTGCTTTGCCCCCCCACCCCGCACCCCAGGGGGCTCCTCCCAGCTTCCAGATCACATCTGTGGTCCAGACCCCAAACCTGGACATGATAACATCCAGCAGAGAGCATGCGGTCCCTGTTGTGTCTGTTTTCAATGAGCCCTACCACCACCCGTCGGACTGACCACCTCAAACCCTAGTGCCTCAAGGTGATGGGATTACTCTGGTCGGAGTCGATTCCTCAGGTTTTATTTACCCCTGAGAGGAGACCGGGTCAATGTCCCAGAGTTATGGGTAACGGCTACAATGAGAGCGGTTGGGGTTGTTGATAGGATGGCCTTGGGTGGGCAAGTCCAAGGCTGGGTCAGGAGCGGGACCGTGCCTGTAGCTAAGCACCTGGTGCAGGGCCTGGTGGTCACAGTTGCTTGGTGATCAACAGTTGTTTGTTATGAATGAATGAATGATGAATGAATGAATGATGAATAAATGAATAAATCCCAGGTTGGTAAAGACATGGGACTTTGGACCAAGAGGTTGGACGGGCATATGGGGTCTCAGGTCAGCCATGACTGAGTCCACAGAGTAAAGTAGGACCCCGCTCCCTCCCGTGCATTCTCATTCTGGGCCAATATCCAGTTCCTGGAATTGTTCCTGGAATTGGGTAAGAGACATGAAGGAAGGAGAGACTCACCGGCAGTTTCCGTTCTCCACGCCCATCTCTCAAGGAGCCTGGATGCAGGAGGCAGAAGGACACGAGTCACCGTGCTTCCCGTCCCTTCGGGATTCAGACTCACAAAGGGACAACCACAGGGGCAGGAGTGGAGCCAGCACAGAGCTGCCGACACTGAACACCTGGGGTGCCCACTCCCCCACTCCCCACCCTTCCCTGGGGCATGGTATTGCATCTTCTAGCTGCAGAAACTGAAACTTGAGGGTGAGTCACTTGCTGATAAGTGGCAGAGTCGGGACTTGAACCCAGTTCGCTCTGGCTCCGGGGCTGTGTCTCACCCTACCTCCCACACTCTTTCCTGGGAAAGTTGGTGAATAAGGGCCCTGGGTGCCCCTTAGTGGGTAAGAGGATGAGGAGGTAAGGAGGGATGTGGCCAGGCAGGAAGCAGCCTGGGGAGAGGGTTGAGGGTAATATTGTACTGAGAGGAGCCCATCACAGCAGGGCTCACATAGAGCCCTCACAGTGGGATCCCTTAATCCCATGGCTGGCTGGATCCACAGGCCACCTGGACCCAGGGTGCCACCTCCAGGGGGCAGGGGACCCAGCCTGGGGCATGAGGGGCAGCTGCCTTCACCACAGCTCTGCCTGTTTTCCCCGTAGGAACCTCTCCCAAACACCCATGCTCCTTTCACAGGTCCTCTCTGTTGCTGTGATGTGAGGGGGTGGGGAGTGGAGGGGTGAGGGGTTGGGGGGCGGCTGAGGCTCCTGTGTCAGTGCCCCCTGGAGGGGGCTTGGGGCTGTTCCCTCGGGGTGCAAGGTGTCCTTGCTCACTACTGAGGACAGCCCCGCACCAACCTCACTGGGACAGCCTGGACAACAGGGAGTGAGGGCCTGGCTGTCTCTAGAGCTCGGGGGTGGGGGAGGTCCTCTTTTTCTTTTTTTCCACTTAAAATAAAGGAGAGATTTAAAGTAGTCTGTGAAAACTCAAAGCAGGCCAGAAAAGGCAAGGCGGAGAGGTTGCTTCCTCTCTCTGCTTTAGGTTCCTGGCCAAGCCTTGCTTTGGGGCCTCTCCTGGATGGACTTTCCCGGGCTCTTTGCAAGACCGTAGACCATCCCCCCTTAGGTCATCCAGAGCTCCACCAGGAGTCACTCCCTGAGAAAGATTCGGGTCCTCCCAACCTAAAGCAACCCCCTCGCACCCTGACTTATCTCCATGCTTAATCATGGTTTTCTTAATCACTCATCCAGCCATTTGTTTATCTTAGATTGGAAAGACTTAGTTTATCACCTCCCAGCCCCTCCCTCAGAACGCTCAGAAATCAGCCCGTCCCTCAGCCCGGGACACGCCCCTCCTCCCAGGAGACCTTGCTGTCAGAGCTCATTCTCCAGGCCGCTATCTCTTTTTGGAGCCCCTCCCCTGGGCCCTGGCTGGCCTGGGGTGGGGCTCTCCTCTCTCCCCTGAAGCCCCAAGGTGAGTCTGCCCAGGGCCTGGCTCTACGGATCCCTGCTGTACATGAGCCTCCTCGGTCCCCCAAACCCCAAGTCTGGGAACCACAGAGCAGCAGGAAGAGGAAATAATTAAACCAGGTGGCTTCTGGCTTCTTAAGAGGGAGATGGGAAAAAGCCATTTTTCAGGGTTCCCCGGTGCTAAGAACCTTCTACACATGATCTCTTACACCTGCCCCCAGCCAGGTATTTTGACCTTCTTTTATAGGGGAGGAAGCAGCCTCTGATAAGTAAAATATCTTGCCCGAGGTCACTCAATCAGCAAGAAGCTGAGAGGCTGGGCCCGCGAGGCCAGACCACGCCAAGCTCTGCGTCCCAGGGCCACTCTCTCCAGCCCAGAAGGTGGGCTCCCGAAGGGGGAAGTTCTGAAACCTCACAGTGGACAAGAATTCCCAGGAGGAGAGTGTTTAAAATGCAGGTTCTTAGTCCAGAACCCAGACCCAGGAGGTCCGATTCTTTAAGTCTAAGATGGGACCCAGGAACCTGTATTTTTACCAAGTGCTGCTGGACATTTGGCTTCAACTGGCCCAGCAACATCTTTCAAAAAGGGTGCAGGCTGTCACCTCTATCCCCAGGTCCCCACTGCCCACTCCCCCTATGGCTAGCATCCAGAGCAGGCAGAGTCTGTCCCCATGGTCAACTGTGGGGCTGACCAGCCTGTTCATGCCAAGGTTGGTTCCTCCTGTGCCAGCACAGCTCCACGAGCTGGAAGACTGGAGACCCACCTTCTAGATAGACCCACCTTCTAGACTCCATACAAGCCCCGTGCTCTCGGCCCCCACTTCTTCCTCTGCCAGGTAGGAGGGGGCAAAACCTGCTTCCCAAACCTCAACCTTTCACACACCACCACCAGATGTCTGGTTTAATAATTCAATTTCCTTCTTCTTCTTCTTTTTTTTTTTTTAACTTTTCTTAACCTAAATAAATGTATTTAAGAAGGAAGTTCATTCCATTCTGGTATAGAGAAAACCAGTATCACTTGTCATCCACAGAAGGTGACTGTTTAAAAAAAAAAAAAAAGGCAATGGAAATAAAACTCTTATTGGAGAGAGAAACGCAGGACCAATAGTTGGGTCACCTAGCAGGCACGGGAGAGGTGCTGAGGATGCCTGGGCTCCACGCAGAGACTGCCTTCAACCGGATGTATTCTGAAGGACTAGAAAGAACTAGAGAGAGAGCAGGTCAGGTGCTCTGTGAGCAGCACTGTTTGTCCTCTTCTCTGGCGAGTCCCAAGCCAGGTGGGGGGTGGGGGGACACCAGCTGGTTGATGCTATAGAAGGTCTTGGAGACGAGGGAGGAGGAACACAGGATCTGCTCTTGGGGAGCACAGCACACAGGGGAAGAAGGTGGTCACGGAATGCTGGACCGGGAGCTAGGAGACCCCCCACTCTAAGCCAGCTTCTGTGATACTCTTGCTCCAAGGCCTCAAAAGGGATCAGAATATGTCATCCCAGAATATGCCACTTTGCATACAAATTATTTTGAGCTGAAGACAGTTGAGAATGCAAAGAGGCAAGAGTTCTCTGTCCATCCCTTATCTGCCTCAAAGCAGGACACAAATTTCCTTTTGAGGAAACTGCCCCCAACCTTGTACTTGCACAGAACAGCAGCTCTTATCATCAAAGCTGGGGAGTCAACACCCAGATTGGTTTGCATAAACAGACTTTTCTAAAATAGCCTTTCTTCCATTAGTTGCCCCCATATAGCTCTTAGTCATTTCCCCACAGGTTATGTTCCTTTAAGTCCAAACTCTCTCTCTGCTATAAAGGAATCCTCTGGGTCTTATCACTCAGAGTTTCACTTCTTTTCTGTGAACTCCTGTGCATGTCAATATGAATAAATATCATGTGGCTTTTCTCCTGTTAATCTGTCTTTTGTTAGTTTAATTCGCAGGCCTCCATGAACTACATCTAAGAGGGTAGAGAAAAGTTTTCTTCACCACCACTGGCCTGCAGTTCCCTGTTGACACCAAAGCGGTCAGGGTGAAAAGGCTCATGTTAAATGGAAAGGTGAATAAAACAAGATGAACAATTTGACTCTATGAGGAAATGCACTACATGAAAAGTTGGCAGGAAAAATGCTCTAATGTAGTGGTCAAGAGTGTGGGCTCAGAGTCCCACATATAAGGTCTGCCAGCTTTTGGGGTCTGTAGGATCTTGGGCACAAGTCACTGGACCTCTTTGAGCCTCTATTTATTTATCTATAAAATGGGAATTGTCATACTGTCTTTACAAGGTGTTGTCAGGGGTGAATGACAGACCTCTGGAAGGCACTTGGCACCCTAGAGACCAGCCTGTGGAACACATAGCAGTCACTGCCAGGCTCATTGTTGAAGGACTGTTAGCAGCAGTGGTCGTGGGTCCTGGTGGCGGCCCCATCATTATTTTACTGTTGTTTCTTTCCTTCTCCGCAGAGCTCACGCTCAGCCAGGCCTGCCTGTTGGAGCTCTATGGCATTGGCAGGCAGGCGGTGGAGAAGCGACCCCTCCTTAGTCACCTCATTGTGGCTGTCACTGTGGCTTGGGCGACCAGGGTAGCCTGCAGTGCCAGTGACTGGAAACCCATCCCTCCTGGGTCAGCAGGCATGCTGGCCAAGGTCTGAACTGAAACCTTGTCTGGGCATCGTTTAGAGCCGGGGACCGTTCATTTATTTATTTGTCTGTCAAATAAATAAAAATCTTTAAAAAAAAAAAAAAAGTAGATTCTAACCAGGAATGATTGCAATGGGAGACAAGAGCCTTCACTGATTCAGCACAGCTTTCCTGGGCGAAGATGGCGGGCTCTGGGGTTCATTCCCTTCTGTACTCTTACCAGCTCTGGTTCCTGGGGCAAGCTCCTTGACCTCCCCGTGCCTCAGTGTCCTCACATACAGGATAGGGTGTTTGCTGTACTTCCTTTGTAGGTTAATATGAGGATTCAGTGGAACCATGGCGAAGCACACTTAGGATACTGTCCACACTGGGATCTGCCCCACTGTGTCAGACACCAGGCAAGGCAGTGGGTGCTCATGAAGAGCCAGTCCCAGCCCCCAAGAGGTCCCTGTTCCCATGAGGGGGAGACTCCCCCAAACTTCGGCTTCTGAGAAGCTGGTTCAAGTCCTGACACCAATAACTTGGGTGGGATCTCAAGCAGGACCTTTTTCTCTCTATCCCTCAGTTGCCCACTCTATAAAATGGGGTGTTTTGAGGTTCTATTGGATCATGGATTCGACAACACTTTGCAAAGCATAAAATATTAGAAGGCTTTTAATATGGAGAGTTTTCTATGGAGAGTTCTACATAGAAAGGAAGTGTATAAGCTGAAACGCGTTAGAACTTGGACTGGATGCACAGTATGATAGCACAACTGTGTCCAGATACAGAGATCCTTAGAGAAGATAATAAGAGGTTGTAGGTTTATAATCAACACGTTTATTTGAAACCTGAGTAATCTTGGCGTCTGGAAGGAAACCAATTGTGCAACATTCCAGATTTATTAAATCAGCTGTTTAGAACTGATGATTCAAAGAGTTTTTAGGCACGGCAACCAAACAATTTTCAGATTCTCTGCCTCAGGGGTTCTCAAACCTGATAAATGAATTGTTTGCCAATTCCCAGAATCTCTCATTTTGGTGTTGATGGACTGATGAGTCTGAGATGTGATTTTTCTTGCTAGAAGATCCATCTCCTTTTCTCTCCAGCTCCTTGCTGGAGAAAGGATGGGGCAGCTGAAGTAGAATGAAAACATCAGTGCAGAAGAATTCACACAATGACCAGGAATCTTCTAGGAAAAGGTAAAGGCAAAGGAAACCCGAGGGGTCAGTAGTTAAAGGGGTAAAAGTAGATTCTAACTGGGGCGCCTGGGTGGCTCAGTGGGTTAAAGCCTCTACCTTCGGCTCAGGTCATGATCCAGGGTCCTGGGATCGAGCCCCGCATCGGGCTCTCTGCTCAGCAGGGAGCCTGCTTCCCCCTCTCTATCTGCCTGCCTCTCTGCCTACTTGTAATCTCTGTCTGTCAAATAAATAAAAATCTTCAAAAAAAAAAAAGTAGATTCTAAACAGGAATGATTGCAGTGGGAGACAAGAGCCTTCACATACAACGGGGCTCAGTTCAAAATACAGGATGGACACATGGGGATTTACAACCATGGAGCAGGTGGGCCTGGAAAATCACTAAAAGAATATACATCAGAAGTAAGTTGGGGGCGGGGGAGATTCCAGCTAAGCTGACCGAACAGGATTCTTGCCAAAAGAATCAGCCCTGGCTGATCAGACATCACCTCGAGGATGATGAGGGGTGAGGAACCTGATCAGATATCAAAGTGATCAGATATTGAGGGTGAGGGTTTTGGCTAAAGCTCCTTGGAAGGATTCTTTCTCTTAAGGATGTGGGCTGAGTCAAAAAAGGTCTTAGAAGAGCCTGACTCAGTTTGGACCAGGAGAATCTTCATCCGTCCCTCTTCTTGAACAAGGAAAGAAGAGACAATCTTTCCTTGGAACACCATGAGTCCTTTTATTATTTTGCTGCCTTTTGTTCATGAAGGATCAGATAACCCACCGCTTGGGACCTGGTCCTAGCAGCTAGCTGCTGGGTGGTCTGAGCAGTCAGGGATCAGATAGGGGAGTTTCTATGAAAATAATGGAGAGACAAAGGTTAGTTATGGGGAGCCCAGTTTCTGAGACCGGAAGGCAGCCAGTTGGAAGAGTTTGGAAGAGTTCTAGATGTGAGGCTGGAGACATCTACGGGATGGAGTGAGGACAGCAATGATGATACAACGACCTTGCCGGCTTGCAAGTTCGAATGTCTTTGGCAATGGCATCGGGCATTCCAGTGAACTTTCTGAGTGGCTCACACGACAGCAGAGACCATCTATCATGAGTTCTCTAGATTTTTTTTCAAGTCATCCAGCTTCTGTTTATAGGGCGTAGGAAAAACGGCAGTTTCAGTTCTCAGGGATGTGAGCCAGGGAGGTGGGAGAATAATTAGAAATTTCAATCTGGGGAATTATAGTCAGATATTGGAGAACCCCAAGGGTGAGCTGTTGTTTTCCGTTAAAACACGAAATTTCTCTCTGCAGTCAGCCCCCCTTTCTGACCAAAGATAATCTAAGCGCAGCTGATCTTGTTTACAGAATTATTCTGGTCTCATCCAACTGGGCATAATTATTTACATAAGGATGACAAAAACAGATTTTGACCACATATCCCTTTTTTAGTTTGCTCTGTCCTAGAAGTTTTCACAGGGAATCTCAGATTAGACACTTAAGAAAACTCTGGAGGCTGGGAAGTCTGGGAAATCTTCACCAGACTTTGCCTTCTGTATCCATAGATTTGGGTGACTTCCTCTCCTTTCAAGGTCCCCAAGATATCCTGTGGTCCCTTGGTCTGCCAGAAAGTTACCTTCCTTACTCATCTGCAAGGCTAGGAGCCCTATAAAGCCAGGGATTAGAGGGCTTCATGAGCATTGGTTCTATAAAGTCAACCTTAAGTTCTTAAAACTTTCTGGTCATATCTGATCCTATGCACATCGTTCTCAAACAGGACATTCCCATCAGAGCCTCAGTTACATAACCAATGTTTCCACTGAGGATCTGTTGCAGGGAGAACTGATTCTTAGTGAACTCAGGCAAATAATTATATTGCCATGGAAATAAGAAGACTAAGAATTTCCAAACGTTGGAGGGAGCAGGTAAGGAGAAGACATAAATATTTCATTTCCGTTTACAAAAGTAGAGTCTACTAAATTGTTATGAGCACAGACAACTTACAAGACAAGAAAAAGAGGCATGAAAAATAGAGCTGAAAAATAGAACGTTAGAGACCCAGCAATGTTCTAAGGATCCTTGCTAAAGTGACTTAACAGAATTCTTGCCATTGGGGAAAGAGACTCAGGGACAGAGCCCAGTCAAACAAGGGCTTAGAGGAGCCTGGGTAAAAGGTTGGGTAAGGAGAGCCTTTGTCAGTAACAAACTTACAGGGGTGTTCTTGGTTTAAACAGTGGAGAGGTGAGTAACACATTTTAAGAAAATATTCTATCATAAAAAATGAAATACGTTTTAAAGATTTATTAATTTATTTGGGACAGAGAGAGAGAGAGAGAGAGAGATCGGGGGAGAGGCAGAGAGAGAGGAAAGAATCTGGAGCAGACTCCCCACTGAGCACAGAGTCCCGTCTCACGACCCCGAGATCATGACCTGAACAGAAATAAAGAGTTAGATGCTTAGCGGACTGAGCCACCCAGGTGCCCCTCAAAAAAGAAAAATGTTTTAAGTAAATTTTTTTAATTAAAAGGGGAAGTTATGAAATGTACATGGGTTAAGTGGACTAGGATGGTCACCTCTAACTCAGTATTGTTAGGAGGGCACACCTCCTATACCTTTACCCCTGGAGGCACCATCTAGAAATGTACAAAAATAGGGCCAGGACTACAGGTCATCCCAGTCTCTGTGGATGTCAACAGGCTGTCCCCACAGGTATATGCAAGTGTACCAGATGGGTTTTGCTCATCTTTAGTGACCTGACCCTCCTCCCGCTTTCCCCACACCTGACTGCTTTGCACATCTGGGAGCAACTGGGAGCTTGTTTACAAACACAGATTTCTGGTCCCCAGCCTGAAAGTTGGGACCCAGTCTGGGGATTTGTTTTTGCAACAACAGGTAATTCAGAAGTAGGCCTTCCACCTGCCAGGCCAGAGGGCAACCCGAGAACACATCAGGTACCCGGGGCAGGGGTGGGGGGATGAGCTATCCCAGCTCCACTAGAACTAAACTCCTAACCCTTTCTATGCCAGCAGAGAAGATGCATGACGCTAGGAGGTCGAGCTAGAGTCACAGGGTGGTCTGGCGTGGTGGTCTGGCTCAGTGACCTCGACAAGCCTGAGCATGTGTGAACTGGGGCCTTCGTGTGCAAGCAGCACTGCTCTTTGCTGCTTTGGTAGAGATGGCGTCTAGCCGTCCGTGCCAGACCAAGAGGCTCTGTGGGGAAGGAGGCTGGTGGCAGCACCACCCACCACCTTCCTGCTTGGACAGTAGCCTCTTGGTTCGAAGCAAACTCCTTCATCGAGCGTCTCATTCTTGCCACGGTGGGGAGTGGCTGTCTCCTTCCCCGACTGAGCATCGTGAGGCAGAGGTTGATGTCGTGTTGTGATGGCTATTCTGTGTCCCCATGCCTCGCCCAGGTGGGCAGTGAAGACCTGGTGGGCGGCTTGAGTGGACAAATGACTGGTACTCCACAGGATCCCTGGAGAGGAATGGTGGCCTCTGCTGGAGACACTGGGACAGAGGTCACCTGGCAGGAGCACATAGCTGGCCTGGGCAGGTGGGAGGGATTTAGCTGGTGGGGTGGCCTCTACACCAGGAGGTCCAGGGTAGTGGGCAGACAGAGGCTGGAGGTGCAGAAAAGCGTGGCCTCTGACCGGATGCAAGGCTCACTGCCCCAGGCCCACAGGTGCGGCCTCACCTGTAAGTGCTGCTATGCCCGCCTGAGAGGTCACTGTGCTCCCCGTGGGGTCACCGCACCTGTGATGACAACATCACCGACACCCACATCGAATGTGGTAAGCACTTCACGGGGCAGCCTGGGGCCAGCTTCTGCCCTGGACACCAACCTCGGCCTCTAGTGCTTGTGTGTAGAACCAGCCGGTTGCAATCTAACTCTTGGACTTGGGTTTGGTGGTCCTCTCCCACAATAGGTGCCATTATTGAGTGCCTACTGTTTGCCGGGCACTGCAACAGGTAATTTACGTGCATCATGTCATCAAATATTCCCAACAGCCTAGTGAGAAAGGTATTATTAGCCTGTTTGACAGCTGAGAAACTGAGGCTTGGAAAATTAGAATCACAGGCCTGGGGTCACTCAGTGAGGAAAAACACAGAGCTACGCCCTTCAAGCCAAAGTCCTTGAACGCTGTCTCCCCAGGACTTAAACTCATGGCTTAGTTCTCTGGGTCCCAGCCAGGAGCCAAACACCTGTGTTTATGTCCAGTTCCTCTGCTGTGTAGTTCCAGAACGTTCAAGGACTCATGCCATCATGAGCTTGGAGATCCATGGCCAGAAGCCCCATTCCAATCTAATGCTTGAGGAGAAGGATGAGGGGGCCCAGGGGCACCAGACGCCAGGGGTGCCTTTTGGGGTTTGTGCATTTAAGGTTCAGACAGGGAAGCCACTCAGATGCCGGCAGCTTCAGACCCAGGCAGGTCTGTGAGCAAGGGTCTCTCAGATCCTTTTGATGGCAGCCCACAGAATTTAAGAAATTTCACACCTGGACCCAGCCAGCCCCCAGCACACACACACACACTCAAACACAGACACACATCTACCAGAGAGGCACAATTTGCTGAAGCAGCACTTTACTGCTTGTGATATATTAACACATGCACAAGCACACACACACGGCATACACACACACATGCATGCACGCACGCACATGCACACACCAGATGCAACCCTCAAAACTGATTTCATGACCCACTCATGGACCAGGGCTACGGTTAAAATTATCTGTCAAACTGCGGCCCAAGGTCACCCAAGATCTTTGCAGAGTCAGGACTAGAACCTGGTATCTAGTTCCCAATACTTCTCATTATTGAATTCCAATTAATAGAATGCTAGCCCAGTTGCGTGCAGAGGGAGCGTCTGATGGTCTGGGCACGAAGTCGCTACCGCTAGTCAGGGTCTAACTGCGCATTTCTCCGAGTGCTCAGGAGACAGAGCGGAGGCTCTGGGTCTCGGCTGTGGCCATCAGTTCTCACTGAGCCAGTGGTCTCAGGTAGCCAGGCTCCCCTCACGCCCAGGTTTTCTGTATTCACCTAAGTCTGCCTCCTGGCTGTGGTTCCCTGCTCACTCCCTGGGTGTCTCTGATGTAAGGCAGCGGGGACAGACACAGCAGCGTGCCTGGGGTCTTACACAGGGTACACTCACCGGGCACGCCCCCTGTGCCAGACCCTGTGCCAAGCAAGGAAAGGCGAGCCGGCAGCAGGGAGGCACAGGCCCCCTGTCCCGGGGAGCTCGGGCTCTGGGTCTGTATGGTCCCAGGTTCAAATTTCCACTCTGCTTCTCTTGGGTGTGTGGCCAAGGTTTCATGCTTGGCCTCAATGGACTTGTCCATGAAGCGGGATTGAGACACCTGCCTGTCAGGTTGTTGGGAGGATGAAGGGACATAACCTGTGGGAAGTCCCCGGCACGTGGCAGGTGGTCAGTAAGTGGTAGCTTTCGTGATTATTATGATTGATAAGAAAAAAAAGCAACTCACAGATAAAGGAGAGGAGACAACATCCCAGAAGAGAAGCAGCAGCAAGAGCAGAGGCAGAGTGGAACCCACAGGGCAAAATGGAAGGCGCGGAGATCTGGGGAAGTGGGGAATGGTTGGGAGATCGAGTGGAAGGGCAGCACAGCCAGCCGCGGAAAGACCTTGAACATCAGCCTGAAGAACACGGCAATGGGGAGCCACTGAGGGCCTTAGAGGGAGGGAGTGGCACAATTAGGAGTATGTGAAAGAAAAGATGGATTAAGGACCCTTGACTGATAGCAACAAACTCCACCAGGGCTTGGCTTATGCCATGGTGGTGAGCTTTCTGAGTTCAGCAGGGAAGGGTATGGTCACCATCCTAAGAGGCCTCCAAGAGGTGGCAGGACTTCAAGGGAGGCTCTTGCCACCTGAGTGGGATAGGATGGTTCTCTTTGACAGCAGCAGAGGGGAGCACTCTCATGCTGGCACAGGTCCGGAGAGCAAGTGTCAGAAACAGATGTGACAGGGCGACCAGAAGTTGGCCTCCTGTCTGGTCAGGTTCTGGACACATGGAGCAGTCTGGAACCTCATCCCAGGGGCAAGCCAAATGCAGGAAGACCACACCCCCTTGCTAGACATAGGGGCACTGAGCTATCTCCCCTGGCTCCTGACTGTGTCTCATTCATTCATCTGATCATTCAGCCCCTTACTCAGTCAGCATATACTTGTGATGCCCCTGCTGTGTGCCAGGCACGCCGCTATGCCCCGGGAAGCGGGCTCTATCAACCAGGATTTGATCGGAGCCCCAGAACAGCAAGAAGATTCCGATATAAAAAATCAGGAACTTTTAGGACACCTGGGTGGCTCAGTTGGTTAATCGGCTGCCTTTGGCTCAGGTCATGATCCCAGCGTCCTGGGATCGAGTCCTGCATCGGGGGGGGTCCTTGCTCAGCAGGGAGCCTGCTTCTCCCTCTGCCTCTGCTGCCACTGTGCCTGCCTGTGCTCTCTCTCTCTCTCTCTCTCTCTCTCTGACAAATAAATAAATAAATAAAATCTTTTTTAAAAATCAGGAACTTTTTACGGGGATTGGACTTCCATGATTGTGGGTGCCAGTAAAAAAACAAACAAACAAACAAACAAAAAAAAACGTTCTATGAGAGGCTGTTTCTTGTTCTGCTGGTGGCTGCTGTTGGAATCCTGTGGCCCAAGCGACAGGGCGAACTGAAACGGTGGGGATGAGTGGAACCCGTGAGGATAGTCCCAGATGCCCTTCACCATCTCATCGCCTCCAATGGGAGGAGCTAAAGCAGGTGGCCCGGCAGGACCCGGAGCGGCTGCGGTCCTGGTACTTACTGACACCGGCACCGTGAGGCAGCCCATACAGGACAACAGGTGTCAGCCGCGACAGGTGTTTATCTCACGCAGAACATCTCCAGAGACCCACACCAGCCTGGGATTCTGCGGGGATGGAATTTCTGGGAAATGCAGTTTCCACAGAGCCAAGGGACATATGATAGATCTAGGACAGTCTGCCCCTTGGGGGCGGCCTTGCCATTTTGAGACATGACTTCCCTGATGGTTCTCCTGTCACCCCAGAGCTAGTCAAATAAGAGAATTAGAGAGAACACTTCCTCCCAGGTTTTGGTGATTCCTGGATTTCATCATTTCCCCCAGAGATGTTCACGGCAGCGAGACGGGTTCTGAACCAGTCACCATGGAGGACCCCATGGGGTCCTCCTCTCCAGAGGATGAAGCTAGAGCTCCAACTGGCCTAACCACCCAGGGACGGCCTCTGTTTTCCAAGACAGTTAGAGCAGAGAGGAACCTGGCCCTCGGGTGGAATCCAGGGGACCATCCTGAGAACCTCTAATACGGACAAGTCCCTGAACCACCCAAGCTTCTGTGTTCTCTCTGTGTGGGCCGGAGTAGAAGACAGTGGAGTTAGCAATCAGAGTCTAGGGCTTAGAACCAAGATCTAAGGTCTAACTCTACCTTCTGCTGTTGATGTGCTGTGTGACTTTGGGAAAGTCTCCTAACCTCTCTGCACCTCAGTTTTCTAGTAGATTAAAAAAAGGTCCCCCCACGGGTCCTTCCAGTTCAAGCCCATCTCAGCCTGTGGTGTTGCTTCCCCAACCTCGCAGCCTCCCTTGTTCACAAACACCTGCCTGCGTCCGTCTGAACACTGGTGCCCCGAGCTGGGATGCCCAGAGAGGACAGCCTGCAGACAGCCTGTCCTGCAGGACCTAGCACCAAGGCCACCCCCGCCTGCCACCTGACCCTGACGGGAGGCAGGAGAAGCCAGGGCTAGGGTCTCTTCTCCATCAGCCAGGATATCGCAACTGGGGAGAGATGGCCTCAGAGCGAAGTTTCTGACTCTCCAACAGTCCTATTTAACTTTGGACTTAGGACGTGGTTTTGATTTAAAAAAAAATTATTTTTTGATGATCAAATGGGACGTTTGAACCCCATTCCGTGAAACTCTGTCAAATACAGACGCAAACTTTTCTAAGACATTAGGAGTCATTTCATAAAATTAAATTTTATTTTGGAAACGTTCAGCGTTGGAATTTTTAAATATAGATCCTATTTATCATGCGGTTATTTTGGGGCTTTTCAGCGTAAGGAAACCAAAGGTCCTTTCTTGGAAGGGACTCTCCTGTTTTGGAATGTGCGCTTTCTTCCTGCAATCTTGGCATTAGAACATCCTTTCTTTGATGAATCAATAGATGAGGTGTTTTTTTTGTTTTTTTTTTTTAAGAGTCCTTGCTTGGTAAAAATAAACCCCTCCTCTGAACCCTATTTTTTTTTTTTTTAGAAAAAAACAGATTCTTTTTTTTTTTTTAAGATTTATTTATTTATTTGACAGACAGAGATCACAAGTAGGCAGAGAGGCAGGCGGTGGGGGGTGGGAAGCAGGCTCCCTGCTGAGAGGAGAGCCTGATGCTGGGCTCGATCTCAGGACCCCAGGATCATGACCTGAGCCAAAGGCAGAGGCTTTAACCCACTGAGCCACCCAGGCGCCCCCCCCTATTTTTTTTTAATGTCCTTCTCTATGACATTCCAGAACCTCAGCGTTCCTGTGGCCTGTGGATTACCCACTTACATTACGTGAAACGTTCTCATTTCTTTCTTTCTTTCTTTCTTTTGATTTTTTTGATTTTTTGATAAACATATAATGTATTATTAGCCCCAGGGGTACAGGTCTGTGAATCTCCAGGTTTACACACTTCACAGCACTCACCATGGCACATACCCTCCCCAATGTCCATAACCCCACCACCCTCTCTCGACCCCCCTCCCCCCAGCAACGCTCAGTTTGTTTTGTAAGATTAAGAGTCTCTTATGGTTTGTCTCCCTCCTGATCCCATCTTATTTCATTTATTCTTTTCCTACCCCCCAAACCCCCTATGTTGCATCTCCACTTCCTCATATCAAGGAGCTCATTTCTTTTTTAAAACAAACTGGAAGTCAGAGAGGTTTGGTAACAAGCCTGAGACCACACGGCTGGAGAAGCCAGTGCTGGGATTTGACCGTGACCCTCGCTGGCCCAGAAGCCCAAGCTGGCATGATTCCCAAGCATCTTCTTCCCACCTCCTCAAGGAAGAATGAAACCCAGTGCTTGGCTGGAGAGGCCCTCCCAAGGAGTAAGGAGATGAACTCCAAAGGAGACTTGGATCTGGTCCCTGAAAAGCTTCTCTTTTTTTTTTTTTCTTTTTTTAAGATTTTATTTATTTTTTTGACAGAGAGAGAGATCACAAGCAGGCAGAGAGGCAGGCAGAGAGAGAGGGGGAAGCAGGCTCCCTGCTGAGCAGAGAGCCTGACACGGGCCTGGATCCCAGGACCCTGAGACCATGACCTAAGCTGAAGGCAGAGGCTTAACCCACTGAGCCACCCAGGTGCCCCTGGTCCCCTAAAAGCTTCTATTTATGAACCCATACTCTCTGTTCCTGAGAGTCTACAGTAGAGTTGGGTTCCAGAGCCCCAGTGGCAGAGGGAGAAGGGGTGCAGGCAATTCCCCGGAGCAGAGGAAAATGCCTGTGTGATTTTGTCTTAAGAATAAATTTTATTTAATATTTGTATGGCACACTCTCTAGAGGGTGGTGGTGAGAATCCAAGATTGCAGAAACTGAAAAGTAAATGCATCTTCCTGGATTGGGGGGTGGTGCTGTCTTCAGGGTAAGGGGGAGATAGCCGGCCCGGAGCTAGGGGTGAGCTCACAAGCGGAGGTCAGGGACCCTGACTTTACCATGTCCTACCAGCAGAGTCCCTCTCCTGGGACTCTGTGCAGCATGAAGAGTGGCCATGGGGCTCCTCTGAGCCCCGTGGGCCATGGAGAGAGAAGGAGGGCTGAGATCAGGAGCCTCTCTCAAGAGCCCAACAGCAAAGAGCCCAGCAGCATGAGTGAGCTCCGTGATATAGGAGAAGGGGAAAAAAGCCTCTATCAGCAGAAGACTTGGGGAAAGTATAAGTAGCAAGTGTTGTAGCTCCTCAGGTTCCTCTTTAGACAGTGGGCAAGCTTCTGGTCACAGGTGCAGAGCTGCTGTTGGCAGAAGGACCCAGACCCTGCAGACAGGACACCAAATGCACAGTGAGGAAGGGAAGGTGGGCTTGACCAGCAATGCCCCTCGGGCTTACTTCCAGTCTGAGCGGACTCCCCAGTCTGCTTCCTGGCCCAGGAAGCTCTCAGTCTGATGAGGGAGGCACAGCTTCCAAACTGGGAAATGTGGGATCTGATGGAAGAGGCACAGCTCCTGCCCCAGGGAGAGGTTTTGGCCCCCTGCCCTCCAGGAGTCCCCAGTCTGGTGGTAGAGACACCTTTTCTGCCCTTGGGAGTCCCCAGTCTGATGGTAGAGTCAGCCCCTGCTCCGGAGGAACTCCAGCTCTCCTAGAGGAGACACCACCCCCAGACTTAGCTCTGAACTCAGATGGACGTGAGCTTGAATCCCAGCTGTAGCTGTGTGCACTGGCAAGGCTCTGAGTTCCAGTTTCCTCATTTGTAAAACAGGAAGACTAAACACGCCTCAAAAGGTGTTTGGGGGAGCAAGTAAATGGAGGTATGCAAAGCATTTGACACCTGGTGAATGCTCAGTCTGCGACGTTTCAGCCCTTCCCCAGAGGTCAGATGTGGCTGCAATAATCCTGCCTCCCTCGTCCCCCAGCTCTGCCCTCCAAGGTATAGGCTGGCTAACATCTAGGGGCAGCTGAGCTCAGAACCAGAAAAGACCCAGGTTCCATCAGTGGCCCGAATGGGAAGCCCCAGTCTTACCGCAGGTGACCAGTCCCCGTGCAAATCTGTATGTATATGGCTGTGTCCAGATTTGGCAGCCTTTCTCCTCCAGCTGCCCATAACAGTGATCATGCACCCAACAGCACCTGTCATTGCAAGAGGCATAGATCCTGAGCAGAGGGGGCACGTCACTTTAGCAGGGGCCACCTAGGTAGGTGTGGTCTGGCAAAGAAAGAATCTAGGGATATGGCTAAATACTTCTCTGCTCTTCCACTGAGGCTGCCTGCCATCGGCAAGGGGTTCACTGACCCCCTCTTTCCTCCAGGAAAGCCTACGTGAGCCTACATTTCCCAGCCTTCCTTGCAATTGGGTGTGGCCACATGACTTGGCTCCCACCAGGGCATCACGGACAGAAGGGATGCCCACCACTTCCAGATCCACCCATGAAACCCTCCCACACTGTCCTCCATCTCTCAGCTGGATGGCAATAACCCTGCAGGGGACCCTGAGGCCACAGGGGATGGCAGATCCACAAGATGGAAGGAACCTGGGTCCTGGAATTCACACGTGATTCACATGGAACTGTTATGTGAGCAGAAAACAAACTTCCAGTATGTGAGGTGCGTCCAATGGCATTTTTCGTGTGTGTGTTGATTTACAGAAAAATAAACAAGGTCGTACAGAGTGTTCCCTTTTACCCCACACCCAGTTCTTCCCATCATTGACATCTTATACAATACACTTGTTACAAGTAACAAACCAATGTTGATGTCACTGACTAAATAATCAGCATTATTGATTCATTAATTATAAAAAGTCCATAGTTCATTTAGGTTTCCTTAGTTTTTACCTAATATATTTTCCTACGTGAGGATCCCATCCAGGATACCTCATTACGTTTAGTGGACATGTCTCATTAGGCTCCTCTTGGCTGTGACCGTTGCTCACACTCTCCTTGGCTTTGATAACCTTGATGTTTGGAGGATGATAGGGAGGTGTTTTGTAGGATGCCCCTCTATGGGGTTTGTCTCATGTTTTTCTCATGATAAGACTGGGGCGATGGGGCACCTGGGTGGCTCAGTGGGTTAAAGCCTCTGCTTTCGGCTCAGGTCATGATCCCAGGGTCCTGGGATCGAGCCCCACATCGGGCTCTCTGCTCAGCAGGGAGCCTGCTTTCCTTCCTCTCTCTCTGCCTGCGTCTCTGCCTACTTGTGGTCTCAGTCCGTCAAATAAATTTAAAAAAAAAATTTTAAAAAAAGTCTGGGGTGATGGGTTTATTTTGCTTCTCTAATTACTCCAGCTTCGACCAATGGGAGCCCTTCCCGTTGGCTCCTGTGCTCTCTCACCTATCTCTATCAAGGGAGAACTTCCTTATCGTTTGGCCTTATAGGAGACTCCAGACTCATCCTGTATATTTTCTGCCCTGGTCCTAGAACCAGTCAGGTCTCCAAGGAGCCTTGGCTCCCCTTTATGGCGAATAGTGTTAGAGACCGCGTCTGGGCACTAGGAGTTGCTGACTGCTCTTGGGATGCTGTTTCATTTAGTCCTCTCAGCTGCCAGAGCAAAATAAATGTGTCTCTATCAACCGTGTTTGTACACACATCTGTACCTATTTCTGTATGCAACCACCTGCTAAACAGGAGTTCATACCGACATCCTCATCTCCAATCCATTGCCCCAGAAGCGAACTCCAACAGTGGAAAACTTGGCTCCCACCATCTGCCATCCATTTGCTCAATGGACCTACGCCATCATCCACATCAGGAGTCTCAGAATTTTCCAAAGAACCGTCTCTCTGTCTCACATGTTCTAGAATTTGGACACTTCCCAATCAAGAAATGGAACCTAGGTCCCTTTCCTTCCAAAGTCTTTGTGACTGCCTCCACCAATGGACACCATAGAATTTCTGAGGCTAAACCCTTTTTCATGCAGTCTTGGGACACTCAGTCTTGGAACCCCATGGTCACTGTTCTGTGGGGAAGTCCCAACAGCCTTGGAGAGGCCTAAGTGACACGAATCGAGGCCCCCAGCCCACAGCCTCCACTGAGGCCCCAGCCAGCAGCCAGAAGACATGGGAGCGAGCCATCTGGAAACTAGATAGTGCAGCCTTGTTCGAGCTGCTCAAGCAGAAGCTGGGGGGAACAGGGACAAACTATCCCACCAAGCCCTGCCCCGAAGGCAGATTCGTAGCAAAATAAATGGTCATGGTCACTTACAGCCACTACACTTTGGGGTGATATGTACATAACAACGGACCAACTGACACTGAGAAGCATGACGTTTCTAGATGTGTCTTGGGCAAGTGAGTTAACCCCCCGGATACACAATTTTCTCCCATATAACATGGCCCTTGAACACTCATCTTCCAAAACTGACACGGAATTACTCGAGATCATGTGGGCACAGAGGCTGAGCATAAAGGATTATCATGGTAATCAGCTCACCAATCGGTGCCGTCCCTGGGGGTCCCCTGACCGCCCAAGCCGCAGTAGCAGCCATAGAAGCCATAGCTCATCAGGGCGTCCTTCTTGGTCACCTCCTCAATCATGGACTTGAGCTCCAGCAAGCCCCCGGGCACAGCAGGAACACCTGGAAGACAGCCCCGGACCCCCAGGGAACACGCTTATTATCGGGCATGCACCTGCCCCTGCCCCCACCCTGGGGCTTGTGGGGACCCAGGCATCTCCTTCTCCCCATTAGTGTGACAGGAGCAAGAAGGGAGAGGCACGCAGTAGAGCTAAATGTCTGGACTTGGAGAATGAGAACCGTGGGTTCAAAACCTGCCTCTGCCACTCATTTCACAGCATGAGGTTGAGTGTGTCACTGAATCTCTCAGAGCCTCTGACTCCTCATCTGGAAATGGGGTGGGGTGGGAGGGCCCAAAGTGAATGCCTACATTTTAGACTTATCCTAAGGGTTAAAATGAGAGAAAGTATGTGTCTTTTCTAGGCAGAGAAAGTATGTGAATTTCACTAGGCAGACACCTAGTGAACGACCAAGAAATAGGAGGTCTAATTAATAGGGTACCTTTCTCTCCTGATGATGCCATGTCCCTCCTCACAAATATACCATTTAGGACATAAGGCCCAGGACCTTAGCAAGGTGGGATCCCTCCAGATCATTGAAGCCAGCTCCCTTGCCTTCCAGATTGGGAAACAGTAGTTTGGAGGGAAAGGTTCAGGGTTTCACAGAGAGCCAAGGGTTCCCTCCCTGCACTAGATCTCCACCCTCCGCTCTCCAGCAGTCTCCAGGGATCTGGCAAGACATTAAAGATTAGGCCAGCCTGTTGGGGTGCTGTGCATGTGGTAACGGGGCTCCCCTGTGCTGTGCCAGTTCTCCCCAGCTGGGAGGTGGTAGCAGGGGGGACCAGCCTCTGCAGAGAATGACCCAGGACGGAACAGTTACAGATGGGTCTTGTTCTCATTTGGGTTTTATTTTGTTTCGTTTTGCACCAAAGGAAAAAATATGCCTCCCACATTTGCAAGCCGCCTGTTGTCCCCGTAGCACAGTCTTCACCTGTCACCACCCAAAATCGTGTGACAGCCCCATCCAGGGGCTGCATATCACCCTGGGTCACAGAGGAGGACACAGAGGCTCAGAGCCGAGATTCAAACTCAAGGCTCCCCAACCTCAAAGACTAGCCTCCTTTCCACTACCCTATTGTTCCTAGAGGTGAAAGGTCACAAGTTCAGAGGTCATGGGGCCAGCACTTACTACAAATGAGGAACCAAGCCAGTGGGAGAAGGCCGTTCATCTCTGGGGTTCTGGAAAAGAAAACACATCCCGTGACATGTCTCTCAGGGGATGCTTTCGGACCCTACCTCTGGGTCCCCGCCAGACCCTACACACTCCTGTTGGGCAGCATGTGGGTGACCTCAGTCAGGAAAGAGGCAAAAACCTTAAGGAGTTGATCCCAGGGTCCCGAGCCCTCATGGGGTACTGTCCCCCATAGAGGCAGGAGAGGACTTTCCCACCACAAAAGCCCCAACACAATAGTGCACTCCGCAGACCATGTGCCCACCCTTCGGGGCCTTGTTGTGGTTGGTGGGTCTAGAGCACTTTTGCCTTCACAGGCCCCTTCCTCCAAAAAAAAAAAATTCTTTCAAGTGCTATTTTACAACTGTGTTGGCATGGAAACGAACCCAGTCCAGGCTGAATGTGGTATTATTACCTATTCGTGACTCTTACATTCAGTTTTTTTTTCCTCCTGATTCTAAGAGTTCAAGTTCAGACATTTCCATGGGCCCCAGGCACTGTGCCTACCTAAGAAAGAAGTCGACCCGAGGTACGTATGAGGGCTTCAAAAGGTAGGTGTCCTTGTTCCCATTGAGAGCTCATATGGAGCTCGTGGAGAAAAAGGAGTCTCAAAGGGCTCATGGAACTTGCCAGAAGCCATGCAGCTAGTAAGAAGCAGAGGAAGGGCTCAAAGCCAGGCCCATGCACCTCTCATGGCAGGACACAGCCTCCTGTCATGGAGAGTGAGTTGCCCTTTGAGCCATGGAGCCTGGAGACCCCAGCTTCCCTCCCCAGCACCTGCCTTCGGCAAACATCTGAATCACCCACTTGAGTCCCGAAAAGTCACACCCAGAAGGCAGAAGAAATTCCATGTGTCTTGGGCCAGTGCCTGATTCAAACTTGGCCTCTCAGAGGTTCTTTACTGGCATCTGCCTGTTTCCCTTCCCTTCCCTTCCTTTCCCCAGAATCCTTGTTTATCCACAGCTGCTCATTTGGTTGATGGTTTGCCAGGATTTCCCTTTCGGTGCCCAGCTGTCTCTGATCCCTGAGTCTAGAGGTAACTTGTGCAGTGCTCGGCCCTGAGCCCCTGGTACCGCCCGAGGCCTGGCTGCAAGCACACACAAGCTTCTGCTCCCCAGGGCTTCTGGCTACCAGGCTGGCCTCTCCCGGCCGCCCTTTGTCCAGCAGCACCTCTGAGTTCCAAGAACATTCCTCAGGATTCTGTCCATCCATGGCCTCTGGCCCGAGAGCTCTAACCAGCCAAGGGAAAAGGCTCTAGATCCTATCCTTCCACACTAGTCTTCCTCGGCTGCTTCCCAGAGCAGCAATAGGAGGAGGGGGCCAGCCACCATGCACGGGGCATCCACAGCGTGCCGGGTTCTGTCCCCTGTCACTTCAAGCCTGCCGAGGACCCTGCCAGGTGACTATTGTTAAACCTTCTGGCACGGTGTCTGTCCCTTCAACTTGTTGAACTAAGGGATAGCAGTCGTTGATCCCACTGATGGGGAAAATGAGGCTCAGGCAGGGGGACGTGAGCTACCCAATGATTCAGCCCAGGACTGTGAATCTACTCTTCTCACTGCCTCTGAGCAGCCCCTGTGAACTATTCACGGTGTCCCTTTTCCATATTTGATGATGCTTTGATGTCCTGTGGATGCTTTGTGGCCCGGGAAGACACAGTCCCTCCCGGGAGTGGCTAATTCCTAGAGGAAACAGAAGACCCCTGGGAGCATGGCTTCCATACAAACAAACCAGCCAGTCCACAACTCACACCCGAACCCCTCTATCGAGCTCTTCCACTCCCAGCCAGCATTTCCATTGCCCTAAATCACCCCAGGGCCAGGAAGCAGGCAGCTGGGGATACCCCCACCCCTGCAGCCCAGAATCCTCTAAAATCCTTTGAGCCGGCCAGTCCCGAACTGTTTTCCCTGCTCTGCCCTGCCTTGCCCGTGGAAAACACAAGAAAGGCTCTGGGCTGAGCTTGCTCTCATTTCTTCTGCCTGCTGATCAGCCCTGGTGCTTCCCCATGTGGCCCTGACCATGCCGTGGGTCCCTTTCTTTCAGAAACCGTAAATAACAGACGGTCTTCTAAATGGCGCCCCGCTCCCCATCTCTTGGCCTCACCACACCTGAAAGGAACCAAACTCCCAGGCAGGTTTTAGAGCACCTTGGGACGGGGCCACTGGTGCAGGGAATAGCGCGAGGCCCCGTGGGAAGGGATCTGATGCAGAGAGGTCTCACCGAGGAGGCGACCGAGGCATGGACACAGCCGCCCCAGTGGCCAGGAAAGTGGCCCATCTCTGGAGCTCAGAGCCAGCCCCCAGGAGAAGGATGTGGAGCTGGCTATTTTTAATCAAGCGACCACAGAGGGAAATGAGCACAGCCGTGAGATAATTTTGGAGTACAGTGGTGGCTGAGGTCATGAGAGGTGGAGGGAGTGGAGACAGACAGCCTAACAGAAGCCCAAAAACGTGGGGGTCGGAAGTGGCCGGGTCCCTAGAAGGAGAGGATGGAGCAGCTGTCCCCCCCCCACCCCCACCATGGTCAGGTTTCTAACCACAAAGGATGGATAGCTCCAAGCCCCACAGCATAGCAGACATGTGAGAGACCTCCCCTCAATCTGGGGGGATCCACTGGGGGATCAGGGGCCTCCTCTCCCAGGCCCTCTCCCTCCCTGTGCCCTGCCCACCACCTCACCTCAAGCAAGGCAGCCCCCAGAATGAGATTCCTCACCAGGGAGACCTTCTCTCTGCCTCAGGCCTGCAGAAGACACAGGGGCTGGGCCCTTGGGTTTTAAAGGCCTCTCTGCACTCCTCCCACGCTCTGGCCTGGGCCGGATCCAGGAGTCCTGACGGCTCAAACAGGAAGGCCTATTTCTGCCCCTCAGGACCCTCAAGGACTTTTTGCCTCTTGTGTCCCGAAGCTGCGATTCCTTGGAGCGTGTCACAGTGCCCGGGCGATGTTCAGGAGAGACACCTAGGAGGGTCTAGCTAGGGCCACCCGTGGTCCAGGGCTCTCCAGCAGGGAAAGGAGAGCTGGAATCACCCTCCCAGGGTAGCCACCCTCCTCTGACTACCCTGCGTCCCCGTGGAGTCCTCAGCCCATGGCTCCTGCTCGTATCTCATTCTGTCTCCCTGGGGCTCAACTCAGGGACAGCCATGGCAGCCAGGCAGCACCCCCGCTTCCTGTCGCTCCTGACCTGCCAACCCCCGACTCTGGCCTGCTCCTGGGTTGGGGCGACCCAGGAGCCTGTGAGATCCCCACTCTGGAAATGCTGGGAACTGTCGCCGGTGCCTCCATTTTGGCACCGGACTCCTTATGGAATTCCTACACTCCTTCTCTCTGGGAAGGAGATCCCACCAGGCTTGCGGTCAGAGCCATGCAGGCCACCGTCCCCACTCAGCCACGCCGGAGCTGTGTGACTCAGGGCAATCACCACACTTCTCTGTTCCTGGTGATCTCGGAGAATAACGGCTCCCTGCCGCCCCAGAGGCTCATGGTGTGGAACGAACTGTATGAAATAAGGCCGAGCGGGAGGAGTGTGGCTCAGGGGTTGACATCACAGACTCTCAATGAGCTTCAAGTCCTGGGTTCTGATCCTGGCTTCCCCACCACAAGCGACATCTCCTCCAGGCTGGCTGGACCTGTCCTGCCTCAGAGAGTCCTTGTGAGGATGAAGTGAATGAAGGCATTTCTAACAGAGCAGTGGTCAAACAATGCGAATAAGTAAATGATGAGTAACCTTCTAGAATGTTCTTGAGGAACATGGCTAACTGTTATTATTCTCGATCCTCCACTTCTGTAAATCCCAAGTCCCGCCCCGTCCCTGACCCTCAGGTGCACACACTTTTCTGAGTCATGGGTGTGAGCTCCTCCTTCTCCTCCCTCTTGGCGTCTTTTCTCCCCTGTCTCCGCTCAGCTCACCGCAGCATCAGCGAGAAGCCCCTCCTTCCAGCCCTCACGAGCCCTTCTCTTCCTGAGACCTAACGGCCGGGCACCCCGTGAAACCCTGTGAACCCCAGTTCAATACAGAAAGGACCTACTGAGTATCTCCTACATGCAAGGCGCTCGGGGGTTCTGCTGTGAACAGGACAGAGGCCGGGCTCCCTCGCGCCCCACCTCAGGTTGAGGGAACAGATAGTAAAGGCGTCCGGGGGCACCAGCGGAGAGGTCGGGGGGACGCCTCTCTGTTCCTCGGGAACTTTTCTCTTTCCCTACCCGTTCCTTTCTCCACCTGCGGACACTCACAGGCCTCGCCGTCCAAAACTAAACAAAATGAGTGAGGAAAAGGAAGCCTTGCGTCTGCCGACCTGTCTCTCCAGCATTTTTTTTCCTCCAAAAGCCATGTTTCTGGGTATTTACCCCAAAGATACAGATGTAGTGAAAAGTAGGGCTATCTCTACCCCAATGTTCATAGCAGCAATGGCCACAATCACCAAGCTGTGGAAGGAGCCAAGATGCCCTTCAATGGACGAATGGATAAGGAAGATGTGGTCCATGGATACAATGGAGTATTATGCCTCCATCAGAAAGGATGAATGCCCAACTTTTGCATCAACATGGATGGGACTGGAGGAGATTATGCGGAGTGAATTAAGTCAAGCAGAGAGAGTCAATTATCATATGGTTTCACTTACTTGTGGAGCATAAGGAATAACACGGAGGACATTGGGAGAAGGAAAGGAAAAATGATTTGGGGGAAATCGGAGGGGGAGACAAACCATGAGAGACTGTGGACTCTGAGAAACAAAATGAGGGTTTTGGAGGTGAAAGGGGGTAGGTGGGGGGATGGGTGAGTCTGGTGGTGGGTATTAAGGAGGGCATGTACTGCATGGAGCACTGGGTGTGGTGCCTAAACAATGAATCTTGGAACACTGAAAAAATAAAATTTAATTAAGAAAAAATAAAAAAAAAAATAAAAGTCACGTTTCTGGACCAAAAAGTCTCCACTCGCTCATCACACACTTCCTTCTGAACGCGGGGCCACCTGAAGCCTCTGCTGTGTCCTGGAGCCGGCTCCCAGGGACCCCGCCCCAAAACACACACACAAAGCCTGGTGTTGCCCAAGCTTGGGCTTCACTCCCTATCCCCAACCCTGTCACTCTGTCTCTCTCTGGCTTTGGGAGGCCACACTCTGCCATCCGCCCTCTGCGGCTCACCGCCACCTCTGTGGGCCCCCCACTTACAGGTGTTTTCAAAGATCTGCCCTTGAAGTCTGCTCCTGTCTCTCTCCACCTCTCCCGGGCTGAGCTCAACCATGGTCAGGGACTTAGGGCTTATCTCTCTGCAAATGTCCAGGGGCTAGCCTGGCCAAACAGTGCCCAGCACCAACTTTGATGCTCCCTGAAATGAGTAGGGGAAGGAAGAGAAAGCACGAGGTCAGGTCCAAGCGTCTCAGTTTCCAGTCAGCCAGATTCAAATCTGGATGTCCCCTCCGACCACCAGCGTCCCCTGGTGCCCTCAGGTCTTGCTTTTACCAGCACCTGTAGAACGGGACAGTCACGGAACCAGCTTCATTCTGTAGCTGTGATCATTCGCTGAAGCGACGTGGACAGAGAGACTCAGCACAGTGCCTGGCACCTCGTGGGTGCTCCGTGAATCGTAACTATCATAAACACGATCGCTATTATGACATCGCGCTGAACTGAGAGCCATGCGCCGCCGAGGGCAGGTACTGTGTCTGCTTCCCGTCTGCGCTCCTGGCGCTTGGCACACAGCAGGTGCTAAGGTATGTTTGCCAAGGAAATGCATGCCTCCTCCGGCTCCAGCTTCATACCCAGGGCCGCGGCCCACACTTCATATATGGTGATTAAATATATACAATCATTACAGTTCAAATACCTGCCTGAGAGTGTAGCTCAGGTCCCGCAGGAACACCAGGACCAAACTCATGGTCTCCCCCACAATCCAGCCTCTCCCAGCACCCCCTTTTCTAGGTACCGGATCCAGTTAGTCATTCACACCTCAGTGATGAAAACACCCCAAGCACTTCCACCTCCACTGAGTGGAAGCCTCTGGAGGGCAGGATCCTTCTCCGATTCATTTCTGACCCCAGCACCTAGCGGGGCATCGGACACCTGCTCAGCCCTCAAAAAGGATCTGTGGGATAAATTAAACATCTCATAAAGGTGCTTGTTCTCTGGCACTTTCCTGAAGGCTCGTCCAGGGCCGAAGCCCCACAGAGGGCAGCCAGAAACAGCCGGGCACTCTCTCATCCCAAGACCAGAGCTGCCGAAGTGCCCTCGGTCTCATCAGAGGGTCTGTAGCCGCCCCCGCCCTGGAGGCGGGCACATAGAGCAGGATTGCCCCGAGCTCTCTAACTGATGAGCCATAGTGCATCCTCCTCCTCTAGGAAGTTCTCCTTGATTCCTCCTTCCACAGGAAGCTTGCCTGTCTCTGGAATGTTGTAGAACTCATCACACATACTGCCTACTCTAGCACTTCCATCTGGAGGGAGTCTCGAGGCTGATCAATCAGGAAGGAAGGAGGGAGGAACTCCATAGCTGGTGACCGTCCACAGTACCACCAGCACAAGGCGAGGTCACTATTTGGGATCTTGAAATCTCACAAAATCTTGTGAGGTATTAGGAGCCCAGACTGAGGGGCTGATGTTAGGTAGCTTATAAAAGGCGGACCCAAAGCCTACAGCCTGGCCTGTCACCTGGTCCATGTGGTTGCCACCCCCACAAAGGGGTTGACATCCAATAAAGACCTAATGATCATGATCTTCACAAGACCCCTGAGAAAAGTGTCATGTGGTTTCCTCATACTCTACATGGAGAAGTGAAAGCTGAGCTATAGTCAGAGCTCCTAATTCCTGATAATTGCTTAATGAGTGGAACTGGGTCTTGGGTTATAAACTTGCAGCCCTAAGCTAGCGCTGAGCTTGTCCTCCAACGATGCCTTTCAAAACATAGGAATTAGCCGCTCACTTGTGAGCCTTAAGAGATCTCAGACAGAAATCCAGATTGCCAGCTTCTCATTTAAGGACCTGGCAAGGGGCATCTGTCAGTCTTTGAGCGTCTGCCTTCGGCTCAGGTCATGATTCCAGGGTACTGGGATTGATCCCCGCACCCGGCTCCGTGCTCAGTGGGGAGCCTGCTTCTCCCTCTCCCACCCCCCTGCTTGTGTCCCTGCTCTCTATGTCTCTTGTGCTGTCAAACAAATAAATAAAATCTTAAAAAAAATTTTTTTTAATAAAATAAAAGACCTAGTGATCCCGGCTCTGGATTCCTACATGACAACAGCTGGCCAGAGAGGAGAAGGAGCTGACCCATCCACTGGACATGTGTTTAGCTTTGCCTGGGTCCTATGTGTTTAGCTTTGCCTGGGTCCTTACTGTCTTATCCCCCATCAATTGGTCCTTACTGTCTTATCCCGCACCAGCCTCACGGTTGCTCCCTGCCTGGAGGGCCCACTAGTGGCCTGTCATAGAACTCCAGTTTGAGTCCTACCCTCTCTCCGTCCCTCAGTAATAGGACAGGGAGCACCTTGAGAGCAGAGATCATCTCCTGCCCAAATTTATGCTTGAAGGGCTGAGCTCAGAGCCTAGCACACAGTAGGTCCTCAGTAAATGTACATTAGGGACACCTATCCCAGGACAAGGAGATCACGGAGGGCTTTCTAGAAGAAAAGACACCTGTAACTGAATCTTTAAAAGCAGGTTGGAGACATTGGAACTCTTGTACACTGTTGGTGGGAATGGGAAATGGCACAGTTGCTGCGGAAAGCAGTACAGTGAGTCCTTAAAAAATTAAAAGTAGCATCACCATATAACCCAGCAGTCCCGCCTGTAGGTATGTGCCCAAAGGAAAGAAAAGCAGGGTCTCAAAGAGAAATCTGTACACCTGTGTTGATAGCAGCATTATTCACAGTCTCTTGAATGTGGAAACAACCCACTGGACTGTACATTTAATATGGTTGAGATGGTAACTTCGAGGTTGTGTGTATTTTGCCACAAATTTAAAAATTGGGGAAAAGGAAAAAAAGCGGATCAGAGTTCACCGGGCAAGGATGCAAGAAAGGGCATCCCAGGTAGAAGGACCAGCCTATGCAGGGCTTGCAGGCATGCGTCATGAGGGCTCATTTGGGAAGCCATAAATGGATGAGGCTGGGGACGCCTGGGTGGCTCAGTTGGTTAAGCAGCTGCCTTCGGCTCAGGTCATGATCCCAGCGTCCTGGGATCGAGTCCCACATCGGGCTCCTTGCTTGGCGGGGAGCCTGCTTCTCCCTCTGCCTCTGCCTGCCATTCTGTCCGCCTGTGCTCGCTCTCTCTCCCTCTCTCTCTGACAAATAAAATCTTTTAAAAAAAAATGGATGAGGCTGAAGGCATTAGGCAGTGATATTTGAGTGAATATTTAATAACTGGATCTCGGGGGCAGGGGGGAGACAAGCCCTGATTTTTAACATCTGCCCATTGCCGTGTTGTAATAACTCACACCGTGGGCAATAGCATGTTCTTTTTTTTTTTTTTTTTTAAAGATTTTATTTATTTATTTATTTGACAGAGAGATCACAAGCAGGCAGAGAGGCAGGCAGAGAGAGAGGAGGAAGCAGGCTCCTTGCTGAGCAGAGAGCCCGATGCGGGGCTCGATCCCAGGACTCCGAGATCATGACCTGAGCCGAAGGCAGCAGCTTAACCCACTGAGCCACCCAGGCGCCCTGCAATAGCATGTTCTTAACAGAATGTTACCAATGCAGAGTCAGGAAGACGTGCAGGAAACTGACTGGGGCACACTGCCTGCTGATAAAGAGCCCATGTTCTGGAACCACTGCTCATTAGCTATGTGACCTTAAACAAGGTTTTTAACTGCTCTGTGCCTCGGTTTGCTAAGCTCAGTAATGGGGATAATCATCATACCCGCCACATCCCAATGTTCTGAGCTGATCGTGGCAGGTGTTCAGAATTGTGCTGTCACATCAGAAGGGCTCAGCAAACATTTGCTATTTTTAATAGGAAAGTGGGGCAGGCCCACGCTCGATTTCTCAGAAAAAGGAACTTTCTCTACGCGTTTAGTAGGAATTGAGGAATGGTGGAAGGGCTGGCTGAAGAGAAGCAGTTGGGTAGGTCCCAAAGAACCTTGGGGGTCAGGCTAAGGAGTTTGGACTTTTCTCTTGATGATGTCCCAGAACGGCCTTGATCAAGAGCAAGATGAACATGAGTTCAACAAGAGATGAATAAATCCTACACTGAGAACCCCAAAACGGAACCCTGCAACAACAGGGCGGGATAACACAACTCAGCCATCAGATCTGTGACCCCAAGCCTGGTAGCACTCAGATTACAGAGGCGGCGCCATCCTTGCCATGATGGGGCGGTGGGGGGGAGGCGGGCAGTGTGATGCCCTGAGTGAGGGATCCTAGCCAACCTCATCGGGAGGGATGCACCTGGTCCTGACCCCCGCTCTGAGAGCGCTTCCAGAAAACTGGGGGTGTCTGGGTCACAGGATACCTGTCGGATGGAGGGAACAGGGGCTGACTGGTGTTTGGAAGGGGGCTCAGGGTACCCAGCCTCTGTCTCCAAATTCGTGAAGGGCCATCGAGGCTAAAAAGGGACCACAGTTGTCCCACATGGTTCCAGATCTCAGAGCCAACCCCAGGTGAGGCTGCTGATTTGGGGTCAAGCCCAGGAAGTTTTTTTCCTAAAAGCCCAGGTGTCCTGGGAATAGAATGAACAGTCTTGAGGGTGGTGAGTTTCCCGTCCCCAGAGGCACTTTTTTTTTTTTTTTTATCGCATTTAGAGAACAAGAAATATAGTTCAAAAGGTGGGGACTGAGGAGGTGGGGTCGGCTGCCACATGCTCTTCTGGGAAAGGAACTTTAAGTTTTAGGAACACGAGAGACCAGTCAAAAGCACATGAAGTTAGCTAAGTCAATTATGAAGCAACAGTTCTAGCCTGTAAAAGTGGAAAAAAAAAGTGTAAAAAAATGACAATCTAGAGAAATTAAAAAACACACACCCAGAAAATTCAGGAGCCCTTCAGCTGCATGGGGAGAGCTGTCAAATAGTCTGTGCTCCCTGCCTCGTGGGGCTCCCCACACCCGACATTGATTCATACCACAGTCATGTTCAGAGCTGTTGCAAAAAGCAACCTGAATTGAGTGGGATAAGGACTGGATGAGCTCCAAGGTGCCCACCGGCTCTGACCTTCTACTGACAGTCCTGCCATCACATTAACCCTGAGCACTCCAAGCTTTTCTACTGAGGGCTTTGGCACTTGCCACTCCCCCTGCCTGGAATACTAATACTTAGCATTAGTATGAGCTCTAGGTCTCATAATGCCACCTCTTCCAGGAGGCCTTCCCTGACCACCAACCCAAGGTAGCTCTTCCTCTCCCTTCAAATTAAGCTTGGATCACTGTTTTTCCCCTTTGTGGCCCTGACCATCATCTTTACCTCTCATGGATTTCTTTCTTGACTTGTTTAGGACTTCTGTCTCCTGCCCCTTCCACTAGAGGCCAGGAAACCCATCAGTCTTGTTCATCGTATTTTCAGCAGCTAGCACAGAACCTAATACATAAGGGTGTTTGATATTTATCTGTGGGATAAAGAATAATTGGAGGGAATGAGCCAAGACCTGAGGGAGCAGCCAACCTCCCCGGATTTCAGTCATTCTCTAAGTTGGCAGCCTGCTCTAAAGACAGACACAGGGGCACCCGGCTGCCTCAGGTCTTTTGATGTCAGGGTCACAAGTTTGAGCCCCAAGTTGGGTGTAGAGATTCCTTAAATAAAAATAAAATAAAGTTACACACAGCTAGTCTTATCTGGGGCTCAATCTGTTCCTACATTGGTAATGGTTATTTTTCAATAACAAACTGAACTCTGATTCCACCAAAACCTTTGCTGAAAATGCAAAATCAAACACCTAGTCCATAACAAGTACCCACTTTGTTTTATCTTTGAGAAACCAAACTCCTCATTCTCAAGAAACATACTTTGAGCCAATCCTCCTTTCTGTCTTTGTTTCTGTTGTTCCCTGCGCCCCCAGAGTGTTCTTCGTTGTCTTTTTTGCCTTGTAAACGCCTACTTGTTTTTCCACACTGTAATGTCACTTCTTTTTTTAGAGAAACCCTAGAACAGACTCAGACTGGCAAGATCCAACGTGGTGCCCGAGATTCTAGGCTCATGATCCTGACACTTACAATCCCAGGCCCTTCCACTTGTCTCCCATCCCTGTCCAACCTAGCAATCATTTCTGGAGCAACTCCTATGGGCAGAGCTGCAGCTGGGCCCTGCTGGAGACAAAGGAAATCAGCCTCTGCACTCTAGCATCGAGAATCCAGCATCTGTCTGGTAGGATGGGGGAAATGAGACAAGGCCTTTAGAATGCCATAAACCTAGAATAACATATGGACTCCTTCCTCGGGCCTAACAGGCACCGTGCCCTCTTTGAGAGGCCTTTCCTGATACCTGCCAGCCTGGTCTCCTCCTCTGTTCCTGGATCAAGCTTCTTAACCTCTAGGTCAGCACATATCACCTGCTACCAAGGTCAAAGGTGCCTGTCTCCCCCCACAGGCATGGGACCCTTCATGATCTGGCCCCACTACCACCCTCTCCAGCCTCGCCTTATCTACCACCTGCTTCCCAGTACATTCCTGGGAAGAACACTTATGGTTCCCCAACTTATCCCCAAATATACCGCGTAAAAGATACAGCTTAGCAGGTGGTGATCCACAACAAAGCAGGGAAGGGAGAACAGAGGGCTGTGGACATGTGTTGGGACCGGGAGCTTGACAGTGGGCTCTGCTAGTTTAAATAGGGTGGCCAGGAAAGGTCCAACTGTGGAGGCGACATTGGACATAAGCAATGGAGGAGGTGAGGGAGCCATGGGGACATCCTGGAGAGGACCACCGCAGACAGAGAGGAGAGCATGTACAAAGGTCCTGGAGTAGAAGCGTGGCTGTGAGTTGGAGAAACAATAAGGAAACTGGGTCTTCCTTTGCCCTCCCCCGCCCCTCAAAAAAGGCTTTTAGTGAGCCCAACCCCACCCCGGACTGGATGTGTTCCCTTCTCTGTCCTCTGTGCCCCCTGAGCACCCTCATCCCAGGACAATCATGTTCAATCATAGCCTCTCCCCCACAAGACTGTGAGCAACCTGGGCACGGGGACTGTCCTTTATTTTGACCCCCTCAGTGCCCAGTGTTGGGTTTAATATACATTTATTGGCTGCCTGAGTGGATCCATCAATGAATGAATAAACTGGGCCATGAATCCATGAGGATGTCCTACTTCATCTCCATGATCTAACACACTGGCACAGACCGGGTCTGAGAAAAGAATGTTTGTGAAATGACTAATAGAAATAGCCAAGGCTCACTGAGCACAGATATCATGCTAAGCTCTTTATGTGCCTTCTCCCCTTTTACCCTTAAGGGGATCCTAGGAGGTGGCCACTGCCATTATCTGCCATTTATAGATGAGGACAGCAAGGATGGAAGGAACAGAAATGGCTTGCCCCTATCATGCAACTGGTAAGCAGCAAAGGCTTTTGAGTCAAATCTGATGGGTCTGATCCCCAAGGCTGCATAAATTCAGCCCAAAGCTAAACTGTCTTCCAGAGAGAGGGGGCGGGGCATGGGGGCAGAGAGAGGAGGGCTGCAGGGGGCCAGACGAAGAGCCCAGCGCCATTTCCCTATTGGGCTGGAATGGCACCCCACAGCTCTGCATTCCCACCCACGCGTACCCAAGTGTCTGCCTACAGGGGATGCTCAGAAAAGTTAAGGAATTGTTGATGATTCTTTTTCCCAAAGACGAATATTTTCTTGTGGTTTGAGTTCAGAAGAAATCCAGGCAAAGCCTCAGATTAAAGTAAACATAGATTCCAACTCTAACCCTCTTCCCAACTGTGCTGGCTTTGCGCCCCAGTGTTAGGGACAACCTTCTAGGTGATGTCCGGCTCCCTTCGGGTGGGCCTGGCCTCTGTGAGAACCGCACAGCATCCAGGGCTTGCCAACTTGTGGGAAAGGGACCCCAAGGCCCTAGTGAGACTCCTCCAGCAGGGTCTACGTCTTGCGAAACTCCCTGGGGATCCTCGTTGCTGTCCAGACCCCACCTTCTCCCATCTCTCCCACTCCAGCTGGTCTGCCCCTCCCCTATATGCAGCCTCATGCCTGTGACTGACCTTTCTGGCCTGGCCTCAGCTCCTGCTCCTGGGACCTGCTCTCACGAGCAGCCCCATGGGGCTCCAGGTCCTGCTGGCTCCCTGCCCACAGCCACAACATTGGGGTGCACAGGCTGCAAATCCCAATAGACTCCAGAATCTTAAAGGCCCGAATGGAAGCAAGTGATCAAGACAGGTCTGGAGGTGGTGAGAGAAACTTCTGCCTACACGAGCCAGGCTTTCTTCTGCTCCGGCCCCAACTGCTTTCACAGATGCAGGAAATCCAACAGAAAGCCAGAGCCTGGGGCTGGAGGTATTACCCAGGTGTTACGGTCTGTGGGCAGTGACCCAGAGAATTCCAGTGGCGGTGGCTTCAGAATGATCCAGGTCACAGCCTTATCCTTTGCTAATCCCCCTAGCCTAGAGGATTCACCCCCACCTTGGTGGCCCTGAGCTTAGCGCTCTCTCAAGGCTCTGACAGTCTGCTAAGTAACCTGGCTATTGGAGCATCCGGGGTCCTCAGTCTTGGCTGAGACAGGGGCATGAGCACAGAGCCCAGGGATGGGATGCCCAGGAGCACACGGGGAGGAGCAGGGTAGGGAGCAAGGTGTTGGAGCCATTGGGGAAGTAAATATACTGAAAGGGAGCTCTGAGAGTGGGGACCAGCGGCCAGACATGCAGTGGTGTCAATACTCACTCAAAGCCAATGTCCTGAGTACCCACTCTGTGCCAGTCGCCAGATACAGAGATGAATGGGAGCAGGAGACTCCTTGCTTGGAGTTTAAAGGTAGAGACAGCATGAGAATGAACACACCACCCAAAACAGTGCAGAAGTGCAGAGATGGATAAGCCCAGAGCAGCAGCCTAGAGAGGGACTCCCTGCCCTGGCCAGTGGGGGCTGGGGAATAATAATACAGCGGCCACTGCAGTAATAGTAGTGGTGTTAATGCTTACCGGACGCTTACTGTGCGCCAGGAGCTATGTTAAGTGCAACACATGATTTACCCCCTTTGAATACAGACATTAACTCCATGGGGAAACGTGCTATTCAGACAGGGGGTTCAGGAAAGTGGCCAAGGTCACACAGCTAACCAGAGGCTCCCAGGAGCTTAGAAGGACTCTGTTTGTCCAGACTGGCAACTCCTACTTTGACTGCTATAATCCGTGACACAATACAGATATTAAATCTTATTTTTCTTCATGATCAGAGAGGAGGAAAAAAAATCATTAAAAAAAAACTAGAAATGTGAAACTTCCCCATATTCACCCCCAAGAGAATTTTTCTTTTTCTTCCTGTTTGTTTTTGTCTAAATTGGCTTTTTGTATTTGTTTCGTGTTTTTGTTATTTCTTTCGTGTGTGTGTGTGTGTGTGTGTGTGTTTAGTTAGCTTTGGTTTTTGTTTTTTGGGTTTTTTTCTTTCCTTCAAAATTAATGCCTTACAGATTAAATGGAACTGCCTCATTGCCCTTTTTCCCAACCCATCTCCATATCTCCTTCCCCTTCCACAGGCAACCAGATTCTGAAATTGATGTGTATCCAGTGCACAGTTTATGCTCCTGCTGCATACATGTATCCATAAACAATATACATTATTTCTTGTTGTTGTTATTTATTTTTCTACAAATGGAATGATAGCATACTTAACATCACACAACTTGCTTTGTTCACTCAATCCATATTGGTCCCTCTGGGTCTGATTTCTTCTTAGGTATGTATTGAAAAGGGCAATGTTGGGTCATAGAGTTTTCACATTTTTTCCTAAAATTTTATTTTGAAAAATTAAAATTTGAAATCTATAGAAAAGTTGCAATATTCATACAGTGAACACCCATAAACCCTTCGGTTCACCAACTGTTAACATTTTGCTACAATTGCTCTGCTTCCCTTTTATACACACACACACATTTGAGGATAAATTGCAGATACTTTATCCTAAAGAATTCAGCATCTGCCATCTAAGGACAAGACATTTTCTTAAATAACCCTATACAACTATGGTAGATAATTGTATGGCAGGTAACACTATTATCTGGTGGACATTAAAAATGTCTAATATTCTATTTTCTCCTATTGCCAAAATAGCATCCTTTAAGATTTTATTTATTTATTTTACAAAGATCACAAGTAGTCAGAGAGGCAGGCAGAGAGAGAGAGGAGGAAGCAGGCTCCCTGCTGAGCAGAGAGCCAGGACCCTGAGATCATGAAGTGAGCCGAAGGCAGAGGCTTAACCACTGAGCCACCCAGGTGCCCCCAAAATAGCATCCTTTAGGTCCAATTTTTTTTTTTTTTTTGCTTTTTTTCCATACAGAATCCAAACAAGAATCAGGCATTGCATTTAGTTGTAATCTGTTATGCTTCTTTAATCTTCTTTAATAATCTACCAAGTTCCTCAATCTTTTTTTTTTATTTAGTCTTTTATGACATTGACATTTTTTAATCTAGGCCATTTGCCTTGCAGAATACCTTTCAATTTAGATTGGTCTGGTTGTTTCCTCGTGGTTATCAGGTTAAGCATGTTTGGCAAGGATGCTACCCAGGTCAGGCAGGGGCCATGCACATTTTCCACTTTACTAGTCACATTTGTCAATTTTTCCCAATCTGATGAGCATGAAGTGGCGTATTAACACCATTAGGGCAGTCATGCCGTTTTGCATACTCTTAGCGACCATTTGGACCTCCTCTTCCATGAATGGTCTGTTCATATCTGTGTTACTTCATGTGCCCCAGCTCCATCCCTTCCTCAGGCACTATGCTCAGCTCTATTTGGGGACAGGGGTGCAGTGAAGGGGCACACTTCCTGTATCAGATGCTTCCAGGAAGCAGAAGATTGGCAAGACATCAATCTTTTGCTACCTATGTGGCAAATATATGCTCTAAGCATGCCAATTGTCTTTCAGCTTTATTTATGGCATCTTTTATAGTATAAAAACGTTTGACTCTTATGTAATAAGTTGCCAGTCCGCTTTGGTAGATTGTTTGCAAAGTTGCTCATGACTCTGAGGTCAAAATAAGAGTTTTCTGCATTTTCTTCTGTCAGAGTTTGCTTGTGAGCATGACAGGAGTCAGGAAGTGAGTGTCTCCATAAAGGTCAAATATTTCAACCCCTTTGGTTGAATGATCCAACCTTTCCCCTCCGATTTTAATATTTCCTCTACGACAAAGGCTTATACCTACACCTAGATCTCTTTCTGGACTTTCCTTATTTCACGTTCATCTACCTGTGAATACTTGCCCTGGTATCACTCTACCTGATGTCTACGACTGTTTAAGCCTTCACGTATCCCAAAGAAAATCTCTTACCTTCCTTCTTCTTTAGAAAGGTTTTGGTTATTCCCAAAGGATTTGGTTAAACACTACCTCCTTCACGTGAATTTTAGAAGAAGGTTTTTCAAATTCCATGACAACTTCCATTGGCATTTTGTTGGGATTACATTGAATTTTGCATATGGCTTGACGATCTTTCATCCCACCAAGTCTGAACATAACATAGTCTTACTATTTATTTGGGTCTTCTTATATGTTCTTTGATAAAGTTGTATGATTTTTCTTCTAAAAAATAGGACAAGGGGATTTTTCTTCAAAAGAAAAAAATCTACTAACTATATAGTAGATTTCCTGTAGAAATTCTGTATTTTTTGCTGTTTATTGTAAATGGAATTTTTTCCCATTATATTTCCTAAATGGCTCTTGGTGGTATGTGGATATGACTTCAGATTGTTTGGTATATTGTTATATTTAGCAACTTTGTCAAATTCTCTTAGTCTCTAATGCTAATTGTCTCTGCAAAGAGAATTATAGTGTCTGCAAACAATGATATTGTCTTCTTAGCCTAAATTTTATACCTTTTTTTTAAGATTTTATTTATTTATTTGACAGACAAAGATCACAAGTAGGCAGAGGGGCAGGCGGGGCAGGGTTGGGGGAAGCAGGCTCCCTGCCGAGCAGAGAGCCCAATGCCCAGCTCGATCCTAGGACCCTGGGATCATGACCTGAGCTGAAGGCAGAGGCTTTAACCCACTGAGCCACCCAGATGACCCTATACCTATTTATTTTGATATCTTATTCCATTGGTTTAGACTTCTAGTAAAATAATGAATTGCTGTTGTGATAGCAGGTATCTGTCTTATTGCTGACTTTAATTGTAGTTTTAACATATATTTATTGAGTGCCTCCCTTATGACAAAAACTTCACCAAGTATGCAGCAAAGCAAAGTAGGAGGTCTGTCTTGTCAAATTGCACTTAGCTCTTTAAATTAAATTCCAAAAATTCACTATATAACTATTGCTTATACTTTGAATGATTTTAGATATGTTGAAAAAAATCAGTTATCTGAAGTTAAAAAAGCTCCTTGTCTCCTTTATTGAGTTGGTCTGTTATTTGTGATTATTCATTTTAGATATAAACTTGGGAGTTTTTTGGAAGATTTTATTTATTTATTTGACACACAGAGAGAGAGAGAAAGCAAGAGAGGGAACACAAACAGGGGGAGAGGTAGAGGCAGGCTTCCCGCTGAGCAGGAAAACCAATTCGGGGCTCAATCCCAGGACCCTGGGATCATGACCTGAGCTGAAGGCAGACGCTTAACGACTGAGCCACCCAGGCATCCCCAAACTAGTTGTTCTTAAACTAATAATCATTTGTGATGACATTACATCAATAGTCAGAACTCAGTCTAATTATTAATATCAATGTCATTTATAAACAAATAAGAGTAAAAATTGAGGATTAAAAACCACCAGTTTGTAGGGGTACCTGGGTGGCATAGTTGGTTAAGCATCTGACTCTTGATTTCAATTCAAGTCATGATCTCAGGGTCGTGGGATTGAGCCTCATCTCAGGCACTGTGCTAAGCATGGAGTCTGATTCTCTCTCTTCCTCTGCCCCTCCCCACTAGTCTAAATAAATAAATAGATCTTTTTAAAAAATTGATATTATTTAGGATGAAAAAAATCCCTGGATAAGAAATGACCATCACCATATCTCCTATGTTAGGGGGGAACATATGAAAATTAAGAGCAATTAAACAAAAAGAAAGAGAAAATACCAATATTTTACCTACATACACAAAACAGAAAAACTTCTATGGCACACAGAAAAAAATGACTAGAAAAGTCATAGAACAATTGGAATGATTCAATAAACAGCAAGAGGCAGCGGTTTGCCTGCAAATGTTCTACAACCAGCTCTTGAGGCGGAAAAAAGACAAAACAAAACTTGCTGTGTAGAGTTCACCAGTTCCAAAGGGTGGTGAGTATTCCCACTATGACCGATTTCAAGCTACCAATGTGACACCACCAAGTGTGGAATTGTTAAGTTGGACTTTATTAATATTAAAAACTTCTGCTCTGTGAAAGACACAAGCCGCAGGCTGGAAGGAAATGCTTGCAAAACACACATCTGGTAAAGGACTTGTGTCTAAAATACACAAAGAACCCCTGAAACTCAACAGTAAGAAAACAACCCAGTTACAAAATGGGCAAAAGATCTGAGCAGACACCTCATCAGAGAAGATATACAGATGGCAAATAAGCAGATGAAAAGATGCTTCATACCATATGTCTTCGGGAAATAAAACAAAAACTGTGACACACCTATTACAATGGCTAAAATCCAAAACATGTACAACACCAAATGCTGGTGCGGGTGGTGGAAATTGACGGTGGAAATGCAAAATGGTACAACCACTTTGGAAGACAGTTTGGCTTCCCAATTTTTTTACAAAGCTAAATATAGTCTTACCATATGATCCAGAAATTGTACTCCTAGGTCTTTCCTCCATTGAGTTGAAAATTTACTCCCACACAAAAACCTGCACATGAATGTTTATAGCAGCTTTATTCATAATTGCCAGACACTGGAAACAACCAAGATGTCCTTCAGTAGTAAACAGATAAACAAACTGTGGTACATCCATACAGTCGGATATTATTCAGCGACAAGAGATATGAATCATCAAGCCACAAAAAGACATATGGAGAAGTCCTCAAGACAGATTACTAAATGAAAGAAACCAATCTGGAAAGTCTACATATTATATGATTTCAGCAATATGACATTCTGGAATAAGCAAAACTAATGAAAACAGTAACCAGATCAGTGGTTGCACGAATGTGGGATGGGGAGAGTGGATATCTAGGTGAAATGCAGGATGTGGGGTGGCCTTAGGGCCTGAAACCATCTTGTAAGATATGATCATGGTAGATACACGACGTAACATTATACATCTGTCAAAACCCATAGAACATACCACACACAGAGTCCCTCTTCCATAAACTATGGGCTTTGGTTAATAATTGTATTGATTCCTTCACTGTCACAAGCAACCATACTAATACAAGATGTTACCAATAGAGGAAACTTTGTGCACATCCAGACTGAGAGGAGGTATATGGAAATCCTGTGCAAATCTGGAACTGCTCTAAAAAGCACAAAGCCTATTAATTTTAAAAGAACCATTTTTGCAAGAAATACTTTTATATGATCACATATATTCTCGATTACAACACAAGCATGATCAAGATTTTCTTTTCTTTCTTTGTTCAGAGCCTGTTTTGTGTTTGACTGGCTTTCATGCTCTAGGGAAGTGCTTCTCAAATCTTTCTGTGCCTACAGATTACCCCAGGGATTGAGTCAAGATGCAGATTTTGATCCACAGGTCTGGGGAGAGGCTCGAGACTTCACATTTCTAACAAGCTCCCTGGAGATCCCAATGTTGCTGGTATGTGGTCTACACTCTGCTACACAGAGTAGCAGGACATGCAAACAAACAACTTAACGGGACCAGAAAACCCAGTCTCAAACCTCTGTAATCTGCCTCCTAAATAAAAGGGAAGGAAGAAATATCTAATTTCACAGCAACGCTAATCAGTGTTTTTAGGGGTAATTTTTAGATCCATCTTTAAAAGGCTGTTTTCCCTGCCCTTTCTCTCAGCATCATATGTATTTTCCATTTCCAAAGGCATTGGAACTTTTTCTCTCAACTAAACGAAGCAGCTGAGATTAGAAATTCATATGTCTGAGTGAAACTCAACAAAAGGCCAATTACACTCTAATGGCCGCCCATAGGGCCACCAGATATGCGTGTCTTCACAAGCCAAGTGCATATAACATTCTAGATGCTTTGAAGGTCACTCCTGGGGTTGCCCAGACAACGGCTACTTTGGGGTTAGTAAGGACATGCTGCTTACTTGAAGGAGAGTCTTGAGTCAGGGGACAAACACTGTGAGAGGGAGGTGGTTGCATTGTACAAAGTCTATGTTTCCAGCTAGCCATGGCACAGTGCAGCAACCAGGAGGACTCTGCCCGGTTCTGTCCCAGTTCTGCCAGGAACTCTCTGAACCTCAGCTTCCCCATCTGTAAAGTGAGATGCTTGAGCTCTACCCTCATTAAGGGCCCTCCCAGCACTGCATCCTCTACTTTCATTCTGAACATGTTCCTTCCAAATCAAGGTGTGGCTCTCCTTTTTCCAGAGCGAGGATTTCAGACTTCTAGCTGTATCACTCCCCACCCCAACCCCATGCTGATTTCTCCCTTGGTCCATTGAGCAGCAGTCGGACAAGGCTCCAGCCATCCAGCTGCCTGACTTCACATCTCAGAGCTAAGGGAGAATCCCTTTCTGGGACAGACAGCCTCTCCTGGGCACCAATAGAACACCTTCTTCCCCCAACTTCTGGCTGTAGCCTCCATTGACCTCAGATGGCCCTGGGGACAGCTGGCTGGAGACATTCCTGGCTCTTTTCTGGAGCCTAAGAAGATTTCACTGCAGTTGAAACAGATGCAGAAAGTCAGCTAAGGGGGCGCCTGGGTGGCTCAGTGGGTTAAAGCCTCTGCCTTCGGCTCAGGTCATGATCCCAGGGTCCTGGGATCCAGCCCCACATCGGGGTCTCTGCTCAGCAGGGAGCCTGCTTCCTCCTCTCTCTCTCTCTCTCTCTATCTGCCTGCCTCTCTGCCTACTTGTGATCTCTATCTGTCAAATAAATATATAAAATCTTTAAAAAAAGAAAGAAAGAAAGAAGGAAAGAAAGAAAGTCAGCTAAGAAAATGACTAAGTAAGTGGCCAGTACTATCCAGAGCACCTACTTACCATGAGGAAATCAAACTCTTGACCTAAACCAAACACAAACTTTGAGAAGCCATGAGTGGACACTGGCTCTTCTTAGCTGCAGGTTCTAGGGCTCTGGAAACTACAGATCACAGTTCTTTCCAGACACAAGCCAGACAAGCAGCTTATCTGCCAGTTCAGTGGCTTCCAAAGGTGGGGTCGTGTTGACCAAGTACATGGTGTCTGAGATAAGCACTCTATATCCACATATTTATAATCCATTCACTCAACACACACTTATGAGCCCTTTCCATTCCATTCCTGAGCCATGTGCTAGGAACAAGATGCAGGTCAATTACTACCTTGCCCTGTCAGCCCACAGCAAGTGCCCTCTGAGTGTTCAGCTCTGAAGAGGGGGGGGGGGATATCCTTGACCTCTACTATGATGAGATTTTCCTCTGCAGTGGCCTTCCTCGTTCACCTCGCCAGTGTCCTGGCACCATCTGTGTGGTTTGACTTAAAGGAACAAGTTTTTTACAGCTTCTTAGAGTGTGACATGGGGTAACCGAGCTATATGAGAGGGAAGGAATTTCCTGTCTGATGGGAAAGAGATGGCACGGCTTGATGCTTGGAGAGCCCCCAGACTTTGAAGACCTCCTTGTCTGGCGGGTGGATTGGACACACAAATACTAAGATCCATAGTCTTGCACATCTTATCAAAGAGCGGTGGGCTGGCTTATTGCCAAGGGAAGGGAGGGAGATGGCTTCCACCCAGGAGAGGTCCGTTGACATAAGATATGTGACAAGAAGGATTCTCTGAAGCCCTGCTCATTTCCAGCACGAAGGAGAAGCCCACGTTCATAGTTATGCTGAGAGATTTGCGTGAGTGCAGCCCTCACACCGGCGTGGGGCGAGTGTGAGGAGGCCCCACCAGGTGCCAAGTCTTCATAGTGGAAAACAGAATGAAGGACGACACTCTGGCAAAGATGGAGACGTGGTTTTATTTGCGTCCCTGGATCGCCTCCCAGAGAGAGGTGTGAGCAAGGAGACACACAGCCAAGTTGGAAGGGAGGAATGGAATCACCAGGCTGCATAGTCCACAAAGGGTCATTACAAGTCCAACCTGTACGACAGTGAAAGACTTGCTCCCAACTGGGCTCATGGTTTGTTCCTAAAGGTCATTCCAACACTAGCCTCTGGTTGCCTGTGGGTCTTAAAATTATCTCCAAATGAGGTCCTCTTTAGTAAGCCTAAACTGCCACAATACTCTCTCTCTCTCTCTCTAGAAAATATTGAATTGATTGAAGATAAGGGCTGATGAATAAGAGTCGATCTTTCACAATATGGCTTCACAGTGCCAGAGGTTGAGCTGAGAAGGCTGGAACACCTGCAGTAACCTGGACCTTCTGCCTTTCCCACCAGCACTCCAGCCTCTGGGCTCCGTTGGCCTTTTCTCACTTCCTCCAACAGCACACTTTCTCTCATAGCCAGCCACAGGACTTACAGCTTCCTCTGCCTAGAATGCCCCCAACAAACTTCCTCTAGGGCACCACTCAGAGCTGGAGGTCCAGCTTATTTAGAAGAAAAATAGTTACAGGGGGGCAGCGAATCCTACAGAATCCCTGGGAGTGCCGAAAGGCAGGCTGAGTTTCCAAAACAAACCCCCAGACTCACCTCACAGAACTGACCTGCCATGGGAGCCGTTGCTCTGGCAACAACATGATCGGTGCTCCTTCACCAGCCATGAAGCTGGTGTCACAGCTCCCATCACAGAGTCATGCCTCTACCAGCCAAGTGAGGCTCCATGTCCTGTCCCTCTTCCCATCCACTCAGACCCCAAACAGATACATCTGATAAGCAGAATCTTAAGCTATATGGAATCTTACCTGCAAACAAGTCTTATAAACAAGTTTTAAGCTTTCCAGCCTCAGCAGTACAGGAAGATACAACAGAAGGATTTGGAGTAGATGTTGAACAAGCCAGTCCATAGAACTCTTTGTTTATTCAAGTGTCATACACATTCTTCTTCCCATATTTGTACCTCACTTCCAACTAAGTGGTCCCTCTTTGAGCTGATTTTCCCAATGGCATGAGCTATCCAACATGGCTATATGGTAATTCCATGTGAAATTCACTTTCAGTTTAACTAAACCAATTTTGCATACCCTAATGAAGGTCAATATCTATTAAGGAAATTGAATAAATAATTAGTAACCTCCTTAAACCTTTCTAAACAGAAACTACCAGACCCAGATGAGGTAATTGGTGAATTCCACTAAATATTTAAGGAAGGAGTTAGACCAATTCTCTACAATCTCTTCCAGAAAACAGAAACAGAAGAAATATTCCTTTTCTTTAATAAGGTCAGCATTCTGACACCAAAACCAAAAACATTGTAAGAACGGAAAACTACAGATTGACATTTCCCATGAACATAAGTGTGAAAATCCTCAAAAATGTTAACAAATGAAATCCAATAATGTATAAAAAGAACTATCCCTCACAAGCAAGTGGAATTTATTCCAAATATAAAAAGTTGGTTCAACATTTGAAAACCAATTAAAGTATTCCATCACATCAACAAGTTAAAGAAGAAAACCACATGACCATAACAATAGATGCAGAAAGAGCATTTGACAAAATCCAACACCATGCATGGTAAAAATTCTTAGCACCTGGGAATAGAAGGGAACTTCTTCATCTTGATAAAGAACATTTACAAAGAAACCTACAGCTGAAGTCATACTTAGGTGAGAAACTAGATGCTTTCCTACTAAGATCAGGACAAGACAAAGATGCCCCCTCTTACCACTCCTATTCAACATCATTCTGGGGATCCTAACTAATATAACAAGGCAAGAAAAGGAAACAAAATATACTGATTGGGAAGAAAGAAATAAAACTGTCTTTTTCCATTGTCTATGTACACTGTCTATGTACAAAACCCCAAATAATCAATAACAACAAAAAGACCCCGGAACTGAGAAGCAATTACAGCAAGATCATAGACTAAAAAGTTAATCTACCAGAGTTAATTGATTTCCTATATGGTAATAATGAACAATTGAAACTTGAAATTAAAAACAATATCATTTACATTAGCACCACAAAAAATGAAATACTTAGGTATAACTCTTACAAAAATGTATAAGATCTATATGACAAAAGCTATAAAACTCTGATGAAAGAAACCAAAGAACTTTAAAAATGGAGAAATAGTCCATGTTCATGGATATGTAGACTTAATATTGCTAAGATGTCCGTTCTTCCCAACTTGATCTATAGATTCAGCATAATCCCAATCAAAATCCCAGTAAGTTATTTTGTGGGTATTGATGAACAGATTCTAAACTTCATGCAGAGAGGCAAAAGATATAAGCCCACACAAATAGAATCAACTGATCTTTGATAAAGGAACAAGGCAACTCAGTGGAGAAAGGATAGTCTTTTTAACAAATGGTGCTTACACAACCAGACATCTACATGCAAGAAAGAAAGAAAAAAAGAATCTAGACACAGACCTTACATGCTTCACAAAAATTCACTCAAAATGGATTATAGACCTAAATGCAAAACACAAAATCATGAAACTCCTAGAAAACAAGATAAGAGAAAATCTAGATGACTTTGGCTTTAAATGACTTGTGAGATACCTTGGACAACTTCATTAAAATTAAAAATTTCTGTGCTGCAAAAGACACAGTCAAGAGAAAAGACACAGACCAGGAGAAAATATGTATAGAACTTCATAAATCTGTTTCTCACAGAGGCATGGGTTTATGATTCTGAAAGTACTGTACTTGTCCTAAAACTGAACAAATAGGTAAATATGTGGTGAGTAATGAAACTCCTTTCAGAAAAAGTTCTAAGGGCACCTGGGCGACTCAGCTGGTTAGGCACCTGCTTTCCACTCAGGTCATGATCCTGGAGTCCTGGAATCGAGTCCTGCATCAGGGTCCCCGCTCAGTAGGTCCAAAGTTTCTCCCTCTCCCTCTGCCCCTCCCTGCCATGCTCTCTCTCTCTCTCTCTCTCTCTCAAATAAATAAAAAAAATATTTTTTTAAAGTTCTAAATAGGGAAGGTAGAGTGTTAGAATGAACCCTGTGGTGTTAGTTTGGAATTGGAGGCATTAGTGTAAAGTCACTGTGCAAGTGCTTATGAGTGTGTGTGTGTGTGTGTGTGTGTGTGTCTACTTCCAGCTTTGACTGCTGAGAAAGCCCTGAGGCAGTGACACCCCAGTAGCAATGAGCACCCCTGGCTCTTGGATATCTGTTCCTAAATACTGTCCTCAAAAAGAGGGAGGGCGGTGTGGGAGGAAAAGAACCAGGACTCCTTGGAGAAATGGCTGATTCTAGAGCTTGGAAAGGCAAAATATAAGACAAGCTTGGGACATCTTGTGGTGTCAGAAAGAAAGGAAATGCTAAGAAAAAAAAAATGATGAGGGCATACCAAAAGACATAGGTTTCAACTTGAATGTGCTCTCCATGGCCAAGATGGAACAATATGAGAGACAGAAAGAAAGAATGATGTCATTAAATTATAACCCATAGATGAAAATGATGACTGCATAGAATATAAATAAATAATTGAATAAGGAATACAGGAAAAGTTCTTGCCTATAACAGAATTCGAATTCCTCATGAAAAAGGGATAATAAAAAATACCAGTTTTAATTATTGCAGGTAAGAGACATGGGGTCATGCCAAAATTAGTGAGTGAAAGTATGATGAGAAAAAGATATTTGCATTGTCTCTAAGTATCTCTCTTCAAGATAACTACTAGTTACAAAGAGAAAAATAGTCACTTTCCACTGGGAAAACCTGGCAGATACCACCTTAACCAACTGATCGAGGTGATCAATATCATGGACCATTGATTAGACTCTCTAAGAAGAGCTATAGATTAATGAATCATGTTCATTTCCTGGGCTCCATGTTGTCCCATGGTTCCATGGAGGAGGATAACATTCAGGGAAGCTGGAGGAGGGAGATACAAGAACTCTCCTTCTGCAACTTTCCTGTAAGGGCGAATGTATTTCAACATAAAAAGAATTTCCCTCCAGCAAAAAAAAAAAAAAAAAAGGAACAGTGAGTAATTTTTTCTCACAAAGGAAAAATCAGGAAACAGCAGAGATTCGTAGAAAAATTTCAACCACAGTCCTGACACCGAAAACCACCATTGCCAATACGCTGACTCTTAATTATTAATAATTTGAGAAAACTTTCCTGAGTGCTGAGTATGCTCAAAGCACATTGCCTTAGATCCCATCTGTCCTAGGAAACATTGCAACCCACCTCTCACCATGCACTCCAGCAGCCCCTTCTTGCCGCATTGCATTGTCCCCACCTGATAGGCCATCTGATTTACCTACGGTGTCTTGTGTTTATTGTCTGTCTTTCCACTACAGGGGAAGCCGCAGAAAGAGAGCAATGATGCTTTTGTTTGTTGATGTCCTCCAAGTGTTTATATTAGTCCTTGGATGAAGGACAAAAGGACAAATTGTGGACTTGGAATTCTTGGGGAAAATCCTGAAAAGATGGGACCAGGAGAAGCCACACTTGACATCACCAGAGTCCTTGAGTTTTGGGGCCTGGATGTGACAGCAGGGGCCACCAGAAATGTCACAGTTCTGGAGACAGAGGTCAAGGTCTCAGTGCCATTGGTTCCTCTGGGGGCGAGGAGGGACAATCTGTGCCAGGCCTCTGCCCTGGCTTCCGGGGGTTTTCTGGCAACCTTTAGCATCCCTTAGTTTATAGAAACATCCCCCAATCTCTGCCTTCATGTTCACATGGCCTTCTCCCTAGGCACACATCTCCTTGTCCAATTTCCTCTTCTTAGAAGGACACCAGTCATATTAGCTTAGGGCCCGTCCTAATAACCTTGCCTTAATTGATCACTTCCACAAACACCCTGTTTCCAAACAAGGTCACATTCTAAGGGACTGGAAGTTAGGACCTCATCACAGGAATTTGGAGGGGCACACAACCCAGCTCATAACCAGCTCTAGCACCCAAAGTGAATTACATCTTCGAGATGAAAGCAGCCTAGAGGGTCATTAGGATAGATTCGGTTATCTTGGTGTGAACCCCCAAGGTTGGGTTTTCTCTTTTTTGTAACTCAAGTGCCTGACTTGAGCTTTGCTTCCAAGGCATCCACAGCAAAGACCATCTCAATTAGCTGTGTCCATAAACACATTGCCAGCCACTAGTTAAAGAGCTAGGGCACCCACACCCGTCCATTCTGCTTCTTTTGTTTTAGAAATCTTGGTTGGTTTGGATAATTGACCATTCCGTAGCTTGTTTTTTTCTCTTCCTGCTCTTTAAATTTCCACTCTTATGTTTTGGGGTTTTTTTTTTTAAGTTTTTTTTTTTTTTTTTTTTTAGGTATCTTTACAGCCAGCATGAAGCTGTAACACACAAACCCAAGATGGAAGGTTGCACGCTCCACTGGCTGAGCCAGCCAGGCACTTCACCCACCCCCTGGTTTTATTTTTTTTAAGATTTTATTTATTTATTTGACAGAGAAAGATCACAAGTAGGCAGAGAGGTAAGCAGAGAGAGCGAGAGAGGGAAGCAGGCTCTCTGCTAAGCAGAGAGTCCGATGCAGTACTCCATCCCAGGACCCTAAGATCATGACCCAAGCCGAAGGCAGAGGCTTAACCTACTGGGCCACCCAGGAGCCCTGCTCTTAGGTTTTAAATTCACCAATAAAGAATGAGCCTACAAAATCCTAGGTCCTCACCCCCAAGAAATGCAGAACCCCAGGCCAACACACACTCTCTCTATCCATGACCTCGCTGTGTGGCCCCGGGTGTGCTATGTAATTCCCAAGTCCTAGAAGTAATAAACCCTTATTGTTGAAAAGTTTCCCGATGGTTATTGCTGAAGGGCATCTTACCATTGCAGTAAGAACCACAAGGCCTGGTCCTGTCTATTGAGAGGTACCTGCCGTCACTTCCAATCTCAATGATCAGTGGCCTCAAATAGCAAGTGTTTCTGTGTGGCTCACACTAACACCCCTGGGTCTAGAGAGCGCTCCAGGACAGGTGCCTCAGGGCCGTGACTCACAGATCCAAGCCTCTTTCATCTTCTGCTGCTGCCATGAGGGGCTGAGAAAGGCTGAGTCTTGGCACGTGGTTTTTACCTTGTTTCAGCCTGGACCTGGCCCTTGGCATGGATGCCCGGGTTCTGACAGTCAGAGCCGGTCTCCTGGGCCTGTGTACCTGGAGGGAGACCTGGCGAAGGTGGGAAGCAGATGGAGTGTATGTGAGCACCACAACATTTCTCGGCCACACTGATTTTGGGGGACTGGTATCAAGGAGTGTTTGTTTAAGGCCACAGAAACTAAATTCTTAGCAAGTATTGCAGGGCAGGGAAAACTATTTGCTTCACAAATGAAAGCTGGTGTCCCTGTGTCCCTAAAAGCTGAAAAAGAAAGAGCAACAGACCCAGAAAGCATTAAGCAGCCCCATCGGCAAGCATGTGAGGCCTGGGGATTAGGTGGCAGGAGTACTTCGGGGGGGACTCCAGGACAGTATCTGACTTTTTCCAGAAGGGAGGGAGGGGGAAGGAGGAGAAGAAAGGTAGGCAAGAAGAGAAAGTGGAGGTACTGGCCCAAATCACTGGGCAGGGACCCTCTGCCCCCCTGCATCCCATTCCCTGCTGAGGGCTCCCAGAGGCAAGTCCTCCTCACCTCCCGAGAGGCTCTCATGTGTCTGGAACTTCCTAGAGGCTTAATATGTACTTTCTGTGAATGAGTGATTGATTGAATGAATGAGTCACACAAAAGGCCCCATTTCCTAGTCCCAACTGCCACATTTAGCGGAAGAGAAGAGTGGTCCTCACTCAGTCAAAGGCCCTGTGGGCCCCGAGAATGGCAGCCAGCTTCCACCCTCTCCCGGAAGCGCGGGCAGGGAGATGACTGGCTGCGACTCCCAGAGCCAGTCATGAGAAGTCACTCAGTCAGGAGTGAGGTCCGCCGGAAATATTTTAAAATAATCTAAGGTTTGGGCATCAGCTCATAGCACCTACAATTCTTCCATCCTCCTCTCTGTCCTGCCAGCTGGTGAGGGGAAGGAGCAAGGGCAGTGTGGAGGCCAAGAGAAACAAGGCTGTACCCACCTCGAGTCTAGCCCTGACGTAAGTACCGCCATCTTGACAAAGCAAAAGCCGGCACCTTGCACCCCCTCTCCACCCGCTCCCCTCCCTTCGATAGGATGTGTGAACAAATATTTAACTTGCAGAAATCACAATCCTGCAAGACAGGAGTCTCCCTCGGTTTACAAATGTCCCAGTGCTAAATCTCACTAACAAGGATGCTTGATAGGAGGAATGTGACATTCCACCAGGAAACTCCCAGCTGTCTTCATGTTAGTGCCTCATTAGAGGGAAAAACGGCCTTGGCTTGATAATAACCAGGCCTCCAATATCCTGACAGTCTTCTTTACCCTGATAGCCCTTCTAAATATCGCCTTTGTCCTCACCCACCGCCGAGTCCACCCCTACTCTGCCTTTAAAAACTCTGACTGTAATCTGGTTTGGGGTCCAAGTCCCTACTCCGCTGTGTCGGGTATACTTGGGCCCAAGCTTAAGCTTGCTGAATAAACCCTTGTGTGTTTACATCGGTGTTCGCTCCTTGGTGGTCTCTCGGACGCGAAAACTCGGGCATAACAGGCAGTCCACTCCCCAGCCCCACACACCCCCATTCTCCTTCCTGCCCAGCCCCCAACTTCTCAGAGGCAGCGGCTGCTTAAGCAGGGCTGGAGTTCAGAATAAATGAGGCTGCCGCTTGGGGATACCAACTCTTGCAGCCTCTAAAGGGTAAATACCTGGAAATTAATGCTCTGTCAGGAGTATAAGTCCCTGCTCATTGGCTGCCTTCGCAAGGGGCTGTGTTGTACATGCGTGTGTGTGTGTGTGTGTGTGTGAGCATTCGTGTGTAGGTATCTATGAGCATGAACTTGCATGCACATGATTTGCTATGTACAGAGGGTTCATAACAAATCATATGTGCCCACACGTGTTGTGTGCGTATGGGGATATATTGTATGAAAGGAGGTCTGCACTAGTGGGTGAGCTCTGAGTGTGTGTACGCATATATATGTATGTGGGGAGGGGATGTTTGTGCTTGTTTTTATGTGTAAAGCATTGGAGAGTCTTGCATAAGAAGGTTGCTGCTTTAATTCTAAAGAAAAACATTGGGGATCCAGTTCCATGAGTGGAATTTCCAAGCCTTGAATCCAGGGTGAGGATGAGTTTAATGGGGGACATATCACCAATGATCTCAGAGATTCCCCCTTGCCCCAGTCTCTTGAGATGACCCCCTTGCAACCTTCCAGAAACTTCAGTCAGATGAGGAGTATGGAGGTCTCTTTAGGACATCATGGGGAGGTCTTGAAGGATCGGAGGCCTGCATGCGTGTGAGATGTTTACTGGGATGGGAAGGGCCAGGAGCTCATGTGAGTGCACACTCCTTGTGTCCTCTGTGTGTGATGAAAGTTGTCACCCTGGACCCCACCTGGCATGGAGGAGCATGTCGGGAACACTCCCTTCTCCAGGGGTACTGAGTGTGAGCAGGAGGCCAGGTGCCGGGACAGATGTTGGCATCACCTGGTCAAGGAGTCTAGGCCTGTTCCTCTACAGGACTCTCAACATGTAGTCCTTCCTGTTGTTGGCCACAGTCTTGACCTTCAGTGAGAGCTGACCCCAATCTCTGACCCAAGGAGGGACACGTCCTCATCTCTCAGTTTCTGGTCTCATGGCAGCAGGCTGTCTCTCAGCAGGTGAAAGAGAGAGGCCACTGGAGGGAGTTGGGGGTACCAGAGAGGGAGGACACAGGGGCCCAACCCCATCATAAGGCGATGTCCTCCTAGGTCTGGGGATTTGCTGACTTCTTGGGAAATGACCCCACTGGCAACAGAAAGGAAGCTGTGCCCTGTTATGCCATCTATGCCTGCTACCAACAGCGAAGGTCCCCCAGGGATGCAGAGAAACAATGAGTGTGCCCCATCTGTCCCTTCCCTTGGCCTACTTGTGGCCCCAGCAGGGCTGGGAGGTGCAAGGGTAATGGCGGGGCTCCATCAGCACAGAACCCCAGCCAACATGTTAGAAACTCTGCTCTAGACTGTTCCAAAGGTACTGGGTCTCAGCCCAGGGTCAAGTGGGTGAGAGAACAGGGAACCAGGCAGTTGAGGTGGGGGTGGTGAGCCTCAGTAAGGTGTTCTTGTCACAGGGGCTGCCCCACAGAAAACTGCCCCACAGTTTCTGCACAGCTGTGCAGAAACACAGCTGTGGCACCAAATTTCTGAGCTTTGAGTTTGCTTACCACAAGGGAAAACTTGCGTGTGGAATCAAGAGTCCAACAACGCCACCCAGTCCCCCTTGTTGGCTTTGCTGAGGGTCTGCTGTGCCAGGCACTATGCTAGACACCAGTACAAGGGGACAGGAACCCTGCTGCATGTAAGAGGCTTAGAGCAAAGTGAAGTAAAGAGAATGAGACACTATATGGTGGACTCCAGGAGGAAGAAAGCAAAAGGGGAGGGGGGTACCCACACACAGCCTGAGGTTCCAGGAAGATTCAGTCTTAAGGGAGTCAGAGGAAAGGAAGGCTGGGGCACTGTGATGAAAGAGCACAGCACGGTCTAGTGCACCCTTGTAGGGATGCGGTGCAATCCAGAGGAGGAGTGGGTGGAGGGGATGATTCTGGGAAGAGGAGAAGGAGGAAGGATCTTGACCGAGCTTAGCCTTCAAGGCCATATGGCATTTAGACTTTGTCCTAAAGCAGCAGGGGCCTCTTAAGTAAAGCAGTGACCTGATCAGATTTGGTGGTCAGAGGACTGACTCTGGCTACAGGGAGGTTGGAGACAAGGTGGAGGGTGACCAGGAGAAGACCATTGCCACAGCAGTCAAGAGATAGTAAGAGCTTGACCCCTACACAGTGGTCTTCGGGACCACCTCACACCCGTCGCCATCAGAATGGCTGCTATTGAGAAGACAAGAAACAACAGGTGTTGGTGAGGATGTGGGCTGCCCCATTGGGGGGAATGTATATTTGGTGCAGCCACAATGGAAAACAGTGCGGAGATTCCGCAAAAAAAAAAAAAAAAAAAAAAAAAAATAGAACTACCATAAGATCCAGAAATTCCTGTTCTGGATATTTATGAAGAAAATGAAAAAACTAATTCGAAAAGATATCTGAACCTCTCCCCTGCCCTGTTCATTGCGGCATTATCTACAATAGCCAAGACACAGAAGCTACCTATGTGGCCATCGATGGATGAACGGATATAGAAGATGCGGTGTGTGCACATCTGTGGGAGAGATGCACACAGATTCAGAAATCGGCAACAGACCTGAAAGCTTGAAGCTCTCACCCCTTTGATGTTTAAAGGGCCAGAAAGAAGACAGAGGGGGAGATGGTCAGAGAGGGAGGAGGAGAGCTGAGAGAGGTCAAGGTGTTGGCAAGGAGGGGGTGACCCACAGCAGCCAATGCAGCAGAGAAGTCCTCCAGGAAAAGCGCTGACAAGCCTGCTTGGGTTTGAGGCAGGAAGGCCACCAAGGATCTCGGAAGGGGCCATTTCCATGGGGTGGCGAGGACAAAGTCAGAGTAGAGCGGGCAGGGGAGCGTGTGGGGAGTGAGACAGAGACAGTTAGTGTAGACAACTTCCTGGAGAAACGTGGGCTCAGAAGGGGCAGATAGAGGTGAGTGGTGCTGGCAAGGTTTGCTCAGTGCTCCCGGACAACAAATCCATGAGTAGAATCTTGAGGGAGCATGGCTCCTGCCCAACAGTCCTTACTTAAGAGCAAAAATTGTGCTCCCTGTCATGACCCCTTCATGGGATCAAAGTGCCCAGTGAAAAGAGGTTTGGACAACGAGGAAGCCTGACTCTCACATGACAGGAGTCTGGAAAGAGGGCAGCTTCCCAACCGTGTCGGCAAGGACTCAGCTTCCCCGACCGTCAGCTCTGCCATATTGGCCATCTCTACATTCGTGATGCCAAGACTCATGCTGCAGCTCCAAGCATCATAACCTAAAAATGGAGGGCTTTGCACCTGGACACATCTGCCAGTAGGAAGAAAAAGGCAATGGCTGCTAGGAAGGCCTTTAGTAGAGTGTCCCCGTGCTTGGCTGTTGTCTGCCCCTATCAGATCAGGGCTGGCTGCCCAAGGGCAGGAATTCTGTCTCCCCATCAGCTAGAAATATCTGGCACCTAGGCACTTATCTCAGATAGAAGCTTCTGGAAGACAGGGGCTGTCTTCTCCCCCAGGGTTCCCCCCAAAGCCATAGAATATTAACCCCCCCCCCAATCTGGCGTTTATTTCTTAAAATTTCAACTTAACAGGACCACTGTAGGAGTCAGCTGTGTCAACATGGTAAAACTGATGCCTACGGTTCTGCAAGATGCCAGAAGACCTCCCATAAGAGGGACCCCCATGGTGCAGAGGGAGGGCCCTGGGTGCCAAGAGCCCCCTTCCCCTAGAAGCTTCCCACCCGATACTGAGTTTCCTTCTCTAGCACCCCACTCCCTGCCCTAGCCAAGTTCCCTGGAAAGAAGAGTACACCCTTCTTCCATTCTAGAGACAAGCCAGGAGCCCTTCTATCCTCAGACAGAGGTCTTCTATCCAGAGTGAGAAGCCCAAAGCCTGGGCCATGTATGCCTTGGCCCCTTCCCCCCTGCCTCCTTGAGCAGTAGATGTCCCCATTTCCACCGTCTCCAAACCCAACTTCCTGCTCAGCAGCAGCAGCTCCACTCCTGGAACCTCCTCTGAATAGAGCGATTCATGGGTCACTTGTGTGTGTGTGTGTGTGTGTGTGTGTCTGTGTGTGTGCATGTGTATGCTGTTGGCATGCAAACCAGCCAGTACAAAGCAATATAGTATAAGGGGTGAAAAGACAGACTGGGGTCACACGAGCTGAGTCCAAGCCCCCTCCACCCACAACCCGAGCCTTAGTTTCTTCATCCCAACACAGACAATATTGACGTCCAAGTGCACAGGGTCACTGGAGCATTAAAAGAGACAACAGATACCAAGGACCGGGTCTGGCCTGTCTGTGGCTGTCATTATGATTACCCATGGATTACCCCTTCCCAGGGTGAGAGCAGCTTCTGCTGGCCTGCTGGGAGGAAACAGCCATCGGTCTTGTTCCAGGGATCTACAGTCTGCATCCTCTGCGTGGTACCTTCCTCTCCAGTGTGGCCAATCGCATGCGGGTGGGTCAGGATAATGTTGGCCCCCAGCTGGACACTCCGCTCAGGACATCATTCCCCCTGCCCCCAGAGCCAGCTTCCTGGGTCCAGAACCTCCAGCCCAGTGCTCGGAATGGCGCTACACCTAGTTTAATGACCTCCTGCAGCCATCTTCAAATCGTTCATAACAAGAGGTCCCATTTTTATTTTGTAAAGGGACCCACAAACTAGGTAGCTGGTCCTACCTTCACCTGGATGCTTCTCCCCTTGGGGTCATCCAGGGTTCAGGGTTCCTCTAGGCTGTTCCCACCTGTTTCTTGAACCATCAGGGCTGCTGGGTGTGGATCCCTATACAAAGGCACCCTACTTACGGGGCGCCATGGGAGCTAAATTTGACCCATGCACAGCTCAGCCAGCTCTGCATTCACCCAGACGTGGTGCCTTTCTGTAATGCCCAGAAGGGTGACTTGTTCTAATTCTGCCCCAAAATGCTTTGTTTGTGGGCAGTATTCCTTATCATGTTCACCCTTACTCATAATTAGAGAAATGCCAATTAAGCTCCACTGGGGTACCATCTGTATCTGTTAGAATAGATAAAAATCCCGAACACCCAACGGGGGCTGCTGGGAGAGCAAAATGCCCAGAAAGGGCAAATTGAAAATAGCTACCAAAACGATAAATGCATTTATTCTTTGGCTCAGTGACCCCACTTCTGGGTGCTTCCCCTGTGAAGGCGCACACATACACACACACGCACACGCACAAGCACTTACCCAGTGATACATGAGCAAGTTTTTTTTTTATTGCCACATTGTTTTGAATTGGGTTGCAAATAACCCAAGTATGCATGGAGAAAGGACTAGTTAAATAAACAAGCATACAATCTCAAACACAAGAGACTGTATCTGTTCAATATTCCTCTGTTGCAACATAGTGAATCTCCTTCCTCTGTTGCAACATAGCATATCTCCGGGATATGGTGGCAAGGGAAGCAGACCACACGATAACCAGTGTGCAGTGTGCTACATGTACATAGGGGAGCGCGAAAGGGTGAGCATGTATTTGCCAATATTGCCAGAAACACTTCACACACAAGAAGCTAATTTAAGTGATGACCTTACCTGGGGAGCAGGGCTGGTGGGGAGATGAGTGGACACAGATGTGGTGCAAGGGAGATTTCTCAATATATAATTTTTAATTTAAAAAATTAGCCTATGAATATAGTTCTGATTCAAAACAAAATTAGCGTCATCAAACACACACAAACTTTCTCCTCTCCCTAAATCAGACGCTAATTCTCAGAGACAATAGAGTCTAATCCAGGGATTAGGCTTGCTGGCTAAATCTATCTGCTGCCTGTTTTTATATAGCTTGCAAACTAAGAACGGTTTTTACATTTTTTAAATGGTTGGGGGAAAAGCCAAAAGAAGGATAATACCTTGAGACACAGTAAATGCTCCAAAAAAAAAAAAAAAATGTTTTAGGGCTCCAAAATTTAAATTGCAATGGCAATAAATCAAGTTTTATTGGCACGCAACCGTGACCTTTGGTTTACATGTTGTTTATGACGGCTTTGAGTTACAATAGCAGAATTGAATAGTGTGACAGAGAACGTATGGCCTTTTATAGGAAAAGTTCACTCGTTCCTGGTTAACAGGGTGCTTCTCAAACTGTCCCTGGTAAAGTACCAATTCTTTTTGTCTTTAACCTGCCTCAGATCGCTATTTTGGCAGAACAAAAGACAGATGAAATAGGAACTCATGTGTTTCATTATTTGATTCAATGAACATAATAAACTCATTTTATCAAATGGCTTTGAAATTTCTAAACACTCTCAATCTCTAGACGTACCTCCCTGTAGGTGGGAAACGACCCACACTGGCCAGTGGACCCCACTTTAGGAAGCACTTGTTGAACCTGTATTGAAGAAAGACAGATGCTGTTCACAACTTCATAACTAGCGATAAACGTGTCTGTCCTTTGACTTAAAGTAAGAGACTTACTGCTGTGTAGGTAAAATTATTTCCTTTCCTATATATATTTTTTAAAGATTTTATTTATTCGATGGAGAGAGAGAGCACAAGCTGAAGTTGCTGCAGAAAGAGTGGGAGAAGCAGGTTAACCCTGACCCCAGTGAGTATGGAGCTTGCTGGGGCGCTCGAACCTAGGACCCTGGGATCATGACCCGAGCCGAAGAGAGACACTGAACTGACTGAGCCACCCAGGTGCCCCAACTTTTCTTCCTTTCCTGTTACTCTTCAGCCCTGGTGGGAGGAGTAAGGATGTGACCACATTATTCCTCTGTATCTGCTTTTCAGTTTCAAGGGAGACCCAAAAGGGCCCTTTGTAAAAAGCCACAATTCAATGCTTACCAAGAGCTTTTCTTTCCTCTCAGTGCCTCGCTCTGGTCGGGAAAGGAAGGGAGGGACTTACATTCTTCCCAGAATATTTTCAGTGTAAGTTTTTGTGTGCAAAAAATCTGGAGGCCTTCCATTCCTGAGAACATTGCTTTTACAACCTCACCTGGAATGACGTTTTGAAAGGATATGTTCTTCCGCTCAGGATTTCATCATTAAACACCTGGGAAGGAGCAGAACTGGCAGGAAGCCATGTCCCGAGATTGAAATCAGTGAGATTGAAATGGGCAGTCCCTGAGACTGCGGGCTTGGGAGGGGAAGGAGAGGAACAAATGCAGGGCTGAGGGCAGCCGAGCAGTCTACACTGTTTTCAACAGTTCCTCCTCCAGCAGGGCTTTGGACAGTTCTCATATTTGCCTCCAGAGCTTAAGCATCTCAGGGTGAAGAAGCAAAGGGACAGGAAAAAGAGCATTCCGGAAGATTCCTGCCATCTTAGCCAGTCATTGCCAAAAGAGGCAGTCCTCTGCCCCGGGGCATGGCCGGTCCCTTCTCCCCAACAACCATCCCCAGCAGTGGAGATCAGATCCCTCTCTCCCTGAAAAACCCAAGCTTCTCTCTCAAATCTGGCTTGGCCACATTGGCTTTGGCTAAGGGAGCCAGACACCTAGGCCAGTTTGCAAAATTGACAGAAGAGAAAAGGGAATGTATATCACAATACCTTGTGTATAATTTGAGAGCACACACAGAGACACTAAATATCTTTCAAGCAACCATATGTCTAAATAAACATATGAAGAATAAATCCCTAGGGGAGAGAAAGAATGAAATTAATAAAATAAAACGTGTCTTGCACAAACCAATAATAACAGCATGCTGGGAGGGAGAAGTGTGGTGTAACAGGATAAGCAACTGGTCAACTACAAATGCCTTTGCCCTTTGACTTAGCAAACCTACTCCTGGAAATGTAGCCCACCATGCACATACGCACGCACAATGTGCACAAGCAGTGTGTAAGGAACAGGGAGAATTCAAACCCAGAGCTGTCGAGATCCAGAGTCTGTTGTTTTACTGCCCCTGATGTTAAAAGCTTGACCAGAATGTCTGGAAATTGTATAGAAAAGTAGGATGGTCAAATTTTAGAGAGAAAAATAGAAAGAAAGACAACTAAATAATGGTGCTAAGTAAGTTTGCTGGTTCTATTTCTGCTTTTCATACCTTCCTGGTAGATCTTTTATCAGAAGCAGAAATAGAATCAGTAAAATTTTTTGGAAAGAATGCAAAAGAGTAAAGAATTCAATAAAGAGGTTGTGGTAGACATTTAAAAACTCTTTAAAAATTAAAATAAAAATAAATAATGAAATGAAATGATCAATATGTCAAAGTGACATATTTGGGGGAAGCCTGCCCTTGGCCCCTGCACTATTTCTCAGCTATCTTAACAGAAATCACACATAAGCCAAAAATCATTTTTGTTTGGCCTTGGTCCTGAGTTTTAGGACAGAGTTCAATGGACGCAAGTAGAATAAAGTCAGGTGCATGCCAAGTGGCAGGAAGGGGACCGACTGAGACTAAAAGTCTTCTATACACGATACAGTGAGATGTAATTAGGTGGGTGAATCAGTGAAGAGCAGACTGGGAGAAGCTCAAGGATAGAAACCACACCTGGTTCATCACCTGAAGCCTGGCTTGGATGCAGGTTGCTGAGGGTCCAGGACACAGGTGGGGCCTCAAGATTCAGGGGGCACCTGGGTGGCTCAGTCCATTAAGCATCTGCCTTCAGCTCAGGTCGTGATCCCAGCATCCTGGTATCCCCCACTCTTGTGTGCTCTCTCTCTCTCAAATAAATAAATAAAAACTTTTTTAAATATTAAAAAAAGAATATATATATTCATATATATAAAGAACTTGGGGAGACACGTCAATGGTGTCTAACACAGTCCTCCCCTTGAGCCAATGAGCTCTTCTCAAGTCTTCCCATTCTACCCAGCTTCCACTGTAAACATGGGGCCTCCATCATCTCGTGGTAACAAGGTGCCCTCCTCACTCCTACACTGAGAAGGAGGCATAAGGCCAACGGGTCACAGAGTCTTTTTCAAGAGCCAGTCCATACCTCCTAAAAGATTTTAATCAAGAAGGTTAGTGATATCCCCACATCCCTGCTCTTTCGGCTGCTCCTAAAGCCTTAGCTAATACTCACATCTGCTTCCTCCCACACTCATTCCAGATTCCTCTCATTCTCAAGCTAACACAGTGGCTTATTTCTTGCTCATATAGCATGGCATCCGTCACCTTCATTCAAGAAGATGGACTTGGGCAAACAACCCACAGGGGCCCTGGAGGTGACTCAGGGTCATTTGGGCAAGGAAATTTCAGAGTCGCAAGCACCCAGATCACAGTCTAGAAGGGGAACCACAGGCACCAGGCAGGCACAACCTTGGCCTGCACAGTCCTCACCCCAGGGCAGGGGCACTAGCTCTCTGGGTCTGAGAATGGTACTGCTGCTCTCTTGGTTCAAGAAACTCTGAGAATGGACTCTTAGAGAGATCTGCCCCCAAAGAGGAAGCTATTTCAGGAAGGGCTAAGCCTTTGGAAGAAGCCAAACTTTCTAGACACCTTCCCACAAGCATATCTTTATTTGATTTCCACGATTTTATTTGGCCAGTGAAGCAAGGAGACTTTCACTGGTCTCTGAAGACCTTGACAATGAAATCCAGACCATCTGAGCTTCCCACATTTAGTTCAAACCTAGCCCCAGAGACTTTTCAAGGGCAAAGCTACTGATGAATTCCCTTCCCTAAGGGAAATAAATCACATCAACCACTTTATGTTGCATGGATGAGATGAAAAAGCCAGCTGGCTGACCAAGGGACTTTCCCACTTTTCAACTGGGTCATGGCCTGGGAGTAATTTCCATCAGAATGAGAGTGTGATGGAGAGAGGTGCTTAGAAATTGGGATATTGACAACAGCAGCAACAACAGTGTGTCTGAAAAACTCCCACTCCCCTGCACGCACTTTTTGGCAGGCCCCAGGCCAAGTCTCCCCGCCCCCCCCTTTTAATTGAAGTGTAATTGACATACAATATCTTACAGGTTTCAGGTGCATAGTATGGTGATCTAATAGCTACATCCATTACAAAATGCTCACCCCAATAAGTGTCTTCACCCTCTGTCTCTGCACAAAATTACTAAAGTGTTACTGATATTCCTTAATATGTACTTTTCATTTCAAATGCATTTCTTGCATTCAACCCACTTAGCAATACTATGAGGTAGATTATATTGTTTTTCCTGCTTTCCATTCATTCATTCAATAGGGTATTTATCACAAGAACTTTTAATGTCTCAGGTGTAAAACCAGGCACTGGCAAAAAAAAAAAAAAAAAAAAAAAAAAAAGCCTGACAGGCAAAGTCCCTGTCTCTTGGACTTACAAGTCCCTGGGAGGAGACAGAGATAGCCAATAAACAAAGTAAAAGGGAAAAAAGATAGTCATAAGTGATATAAATAAAATAAAGCAGGAGAATAAGAGAAGGCAGGATAGGAATTTGAGAGAGAGTGGCCAGGAAAGACATTGCACAGGTGAAGATTTCTGAAATGAGGCCTTCATGATATGAGGAAGTCAGTCCTAAGATGATCAAGGAAAAATCAAGCCAGGCAGAGGAAGCAGCTAATGCCAGGGCAAAGAGACAGAACTGAGCTTGACATATTTGAGAACAGAAGAAAGAAAAATGTGGTGCAGAACAGAAGCATAAGGAACCCAAAGAGGAGCAGTTAGCAAGCAGGAGAGTAGAGGAAATAAAATCGAGACTGCTTAATCCTACCTATGTGGAAAATGTTTTCTCAGACAGATAAGCAAACAGGGAAAAAAGGAAAAGAAAAAAGTCTTAGATATCTGGAATAAAATATGGTTAAATGTATATAGAGATCTCGAGGATTTCAGAATTGATAATGACAATAATAATAATAAGCTTGTGTCTCTGGATCAAACTGTACCTGAAAGCCTCTAATCTTTTTTCTTTACAGAAGTCAATAGATTTCCTTTATTATTTAAACCAGTTCAAGTCAGGTTTCCATTTACTTGCATTAAATCATCCTAAATTATTTGCATACATCCTTATGTTTAATATTTTTCAACTTCTTTAATGAAGTAGCTGTAATTAACTCCACTGTATAGGTGAAAAACTGAGAATGAAAAAGGTCAAATGATTAACACAAGTTCTTATTTCATTAGTGGCAGTTGGAATGAGTGCTTAATCTCTCTGATACGTCAGGGCTATGGAACCACGGTGACAAGTCTTCACAAAGCTTGAATCCCAGGATCCTTCCACACCTCAACCAGTCCCTTAGAAGGGCAGAAGAGAGAGCCAGGAAGTCCACCACCAGAAAGGAAGAGAGAGAAGAGAGCATCACTTCCGTGTGCTTTACTGTTTTATTTCAGGCTTTTGATTTTTGAAAATGTCTGACATATACAAAGTAAACAAAATTATATCATGAACTCCTCTGTGCTCATCACCATGCCTCAACATTTATCAGCATCCTGCCTTCTTTTATCATCCATCCCTCCACCCACTCTGCACCTGCACTCAGCTCTCATCATCATCATTATATTTATGGTTCTTTCTTAGAGGGAAAATATACATATGCTGAAATGCGCAAATTTTAGCCGGACAAGTTTGACAAGTGGATACACCCACGTAACCCACATCCCATCATAGTATAGAACATTTCCGCTTCCCAGAAAGTTCCCTCCTGTCTCTGCCCAGTCGGATCCCCAGATTGGGTATATTAGTCTGCTCAGTCTACCATAACAAAGTGCCACAGACTGGGTGCCTTGAATAATAATTTGGAAAGCTGGAAATCCAAGATCAAGGCCTCAGTGGGGTTGGGATCTTCTTGTTGGCTTGGGTATGGTTGACTTCTCCCTGTATCTTCACAGGGTCTCAGGGTAAATCCCCGGCCACTCCCTTGTGGGTATTTGTCCTGCTTCCACCCCAGAAAGAGTAGAGTTTTATCCTCCAGGACTTGGGGCCTTTTTGCTGTTGTGTTTTTGTGTCTTTCAACCCCAAATACTCTCACTTTACAACAATGGCGCCTTGTGGCATATACAGAGTAAATGGACTTCTCCAATCCTGGCTCTGCCACTAAGAACAAATATCTTAACTTCTCCAAGCCTCCCATTTCGTAGGAGAAAAGGACACGAATACCTAGGGACTTTTTGTTAAGATTTAGGTGTAATACCACTCCTCTCCTGGGGGTGGAGCTCCAGCACAACAGATGGACGAGGGTTGCCCAGGAACTCACTCCGGAGGGCGCTGCCCCAGCCCTACTCAGGGAAGGTCCCTCCAGGGAGCTTCAGGGGAAGAGGGTGCTTACTTCTGCAGCATGCAGTATGGAGGAAGAGAAGGGGTCTGTGGTGGGACAGGGCAGAGCTAGTGGGGGGACCCTTGTCCCTATGGGACTGTCCACCCATAACAGTCCTGCCCAAGAAAAGAATGAGCTGCACAGCGCACACTGGGCACCCCCACCTTTGGCAGCCGGGGGCTCACGGTAGATAAGGGCAGGCGTCGGGACAAAAACAACTTGAACATCCTTGGGAAAAGCAAGCTGAACTTCTCAAAGTTATCCAGGTCCTGATCCCTGGAAACCATGACTGTCACCTAATGTGGTAAAAGAACGTGGCAGCTGTGATCAAAACAGGAATCTGAGATGGGGACGTTATCCTGAATTATCCAGGTTAGTCCTAAATGGAATCACAAAGTTGTCCTTCATTGCAAGAGGAAAGCAAAGTGAAGGCTAATACCACAGAAGAAGAAAGCAGAGTGACCACTGCAGCAAGACTCCTTCTTGCTGGCTTTGCAGACCAAGGAAGGCGCCACGAGCCAAGGAATGCAGCTCCTGAGGCCAGAAAAGACCAGGAGACAGATTCTGCCCGGAGCCTTCAGAAGGGAGACCAGCTCTGACTACACCTGCATTTCCACACAATGAGACTGACTTGGGACTTCTGCCGCTGATTCAGTAAGAGAATCCCACGTGTTCTTTCAAGCCACCAACTTTGTGGTAAGTTTAGAGCAGGCATAGGAAGCCAAAACGGAGACTAGTAAACAGAGGTGAATTGGGGAGGACTTGGACCACCAAGTGGGAGGAGCCTGTGCTTGACTGGCAGCTGACCCTAGGGCAGCCTTGGGCACCCGAACAGACCACCAACTCCAGATGTTTTTGCCCGCAGAATAACATGTGGGCAGGAAGGGGTGCTGACACCAGAGAAAGTTCCTGGCTTGGCAGCTCAGAGCTAGGGCCTTGCAGAAGACTTTGGAAGCAGCCCCAGCATGACTGGTGACACACTGACCAATGACCTTACCACTGATCAATGACCTTGCCACTGTACAAAGCTCACCTAAAAGGCACTGGACCTGCCCCTGCTTTGCCTCTTCTTCCACTGTCACTAATAGCCTCATTCTGGTCTTGGACACGGGTTCCAATTCTGAGTGCTCTGCCTTAAGGGCTGAAAAGGGGACTTCCTGATTTCCAGAACCACTGAGCAGGTCTTGAACACCCCAAACCAGGTGACTCTCACTGGGTTCCCCTTCTCAGGCATCTTCCCTCTCTCCAACCCTATAGACCAGTTCATTCATCCTCCACCACCTCCTTGAAGAACTGCGGGAAATCGACCCATTCCCAAGAGAGGAACAACCAGGATCAGATAAATAGGTGAACCAAGCCAGGCCAGAGAGGACCTCCACTTGCCCCCTCACTCAGAGACAAGAAGACAGTGGCAGGTGGATGGACACGGGCTGCTGTCTGCAGGGTGGAAACCGAGTGACATCTCTTGGAGACTTCAGGACCCTGGTCAGTGGTTCTGGGAATCTGGAAGCCCCCTCCCTCAGACCTTAAGGTGGGGGACTCAGGATTTGAGTCCATATCAAAGACCAGAGTGAGACCAATAGACACCATAAAAGAAGGGCACAGGAGATGGGCAGTTTTGGTGTTGCAAATGGAAGATCCAAGCAGACACAGTTAACTTCAACAGGCAGTGAGAGGTCTACTCCATGTTGCAGCTGACCGGTAAGGAGCTTGGCTACCTCATCTCAGTGGTTCGGCTGTGGTTCAGCTGTGCCCATCCCCCGTGCCCTGGGAGAGGACAACATGGATGCTGATACCACCAACACCTCCGAAGTGATTTCTTGTCTCCTCCTAATTCTGCACATTTGTGCTGCTCTCCCTTTCTCAGGATCAAGCTGACTACAGATTATGTTATTTCTGATTTTTTTTGCTCTTGAATCGGCTCTTTGTCAGTTCTGCTTTTTTTCTGTATTATCTATTATCGTATTTTCTTGTCTCTCGCTTTCTTCCCACTTATTCTGTCCTCCTTTTTCTAACTTCCTGCATCAAATAATTCATTCACTTCTCATATTCTTCCTGATTTATTATAAATACCTCAAAGGCAGTAAGCTTTCTGTGTGCGGTTTGACCTGTAACCCTGAAATGTGAAATGTCGCGTGTTCATTGTTATGTTTTTCACTATCCTGTAAGACTAAAACTGTCTTCATGTTTGTACCAGTCGTTTAGAAGGATTACCTGTCCAGGTGGCTGGGGACTCTCCTGTCTTTTATTAATTATTACTGCTTCTTTGTGCCTTAGAGACCAAATCCACCCTCTTTTTGCTTTTTTTTTTATTTATTTATAGGGCACAGAATTAGACCAATTAGATTCTTTATAGCATCATCTAATAAACATTGACCGAAAATTGACTATGTTTCAGCACTGTTCCATATGCTCAGAGCACATCACAAACAAAAGTAAACTAAACTAAACTAAACACAGATGTCTGACCAAGGTCCTGGGGTAGCCACGGGGAGCAAAGAGGAGGGAGGAGACAATCAATCCTCAACAAGCCTAATTAATAAGTAAGTTACGTAGTATGTTAGAAAGTGACAAGAAAAAGTACAGCAGGGGGAGAGGAAATCCGGTCAGGGGAAAGGATTGTCATTGTAAGTAGGGTTGGCGGGTGGGGAACCTCAGAGAAAGTGACATTTGAATAGATAACTGCAGGAGACCAGGGTGTGGACCATGGGGATATCTGGGAGGGGACACCTGCCAGGCAGAGGGAACCAGCAGGGCCGAAGCCCCAAGGCAGGGCGACCAGAGCCGGAGTAGAAGGAGCAAGAAAGCATCCCAGGGATTGGGATCAGGGGGTTGGACCACGTGGGGCGCCGACCGCCACCATGAGACTGTGCCTTTCACTCTGTGACAGAGTGCGATGACATGACTTGCACATGACATGATTCACTCCGGCCGGTGTGTGGAGAAGAGCCTGTAGGAAGCAAGGAGGAGGGAGCTCGTGGCAGCCATCCAGGTGAGGACTTGCGGTGACAGCGCAGATGAGGCGGTTTCCGTGGAGGCTCTGAGAAGCCATCAGTGGCTCCATGCCACTGGAAAGCAGAGCCAGCAGGACCTCCTGACAGACCGGATCACCGGAGTCAAGGATGAGACCAGGTGTTGAGTCCGAGCTCCAGCAAAGAGGCGTTGCCGCCCGCTGAGCCGGGCAAAGGCGGAGGGGAGCGGTTCTCTGAGGGCAGGGCAGGAGTTGGCAGCGCATCTCGCGGAGTTTGAGACGCCCACGGGACATCCGAGTAGAGAGGTCGGGCAGACAGTCGAATACATGCCCCTCGAGCGGCCGGGCTGTAGGGATAGACTTGGGACTCACCAGGCACACAGAGCGGCGCTGGGAAGAGGATTGCAAAACTGGGCGGGGGGGGGGGGGGGGGGGGTCGGTTGTAGCACCCTAGGAAGGAGTAGGAATCCATGCCCCATGGGGTTAATGAGGCTGAAACCCGCAGAAAGTTTAAAGCATGTTTTTCATCGAACTGTTTCTCCCTAATCAGCTACTGTGTCTTTTCAGACCTCACTAACTAGCTCTCTCTGCAGAAGCCTGGACTCAGGGTCAGCTGGTAGGGTTCTGGCCTGGGAAGGAGGGAGGCCCTGCCTTCCCTCCCCGAGATAAGGAGACATGGAGCCCAAGACCCCAGCCAGTTTGCACCAGCTCTCAGAGCGCGCCCATAGCCCTTCTCCTCATCCTGAGAACCTCTGGAAGGCTGGGCTGAATAGGGCCTGGTTCCAATGTCAAGTCTCCCCCGGCCCTGGTGAACGTGGAGTGTTAACATGGATGCCACTCCATGCACATGCTCCGTCCTTTGTCGTGAATGCCCCCCAGTTTCCCGGCCCTTTTCATCAGTATGTGTGCTATCTCAACCCCTGTGATTATAAAAACCTGTTCTCTCCCCTTCAAAGGCAGATTTGAAGTTTGTCCTCTAGTCCCCTCCTTCAGCTGCCTCTGGAATAAACCCTTTCCTTGCTGCAGACCTGATGTCTCAGTGACTGGCTTTGCTGCCCATCAGGCGGAAGGACTGGGGTTTGCTTGCCGGTCAGAAGAGAACAGGTTCAAAGACAGCCTGGGACACCCCAGTGGGAGGGATGGGGAAGGAAGACTCAGAGCAGCCAGCAAAAGGGACTGGGGGTGGCCAGGAGGTGGGAGGGCGACCTGGAGAGGAGAGGTCCTTTCGGCAAGGATGAGCCTGGGCTTGGTAGGTGGGGGAAGGATCAGCGTGTTCAGTGCTGGGACAGGTCCGCTAAGATGAGTGTTGAGAATGAGCCACAGGACCGGCAGCATGATAGTCATCAGCGACCTGGGGAAGGGCCAGGTGAAGCCCTGGGAGGGAGGCAGACTGACCAGAGTTGCATTTTTAATTCCATGGTGCCCGATATGAACAAGAGCTGCACAAGAAAGAAGTACACACTCGGGACTTCCTAAAGGGAAAGACCGTTTTTTCAGTTGAAATGATGAGGTCATGAGAAATGTTTTGTGTTTTTGTGGGACGGATCTTTCAAATGAATGTTTCTAAAGAATACAGAGTAAATCATATGACAAGAGAAAAACCACAGTGGCCCTGATCAGAATAAGAATGAGAAGCCCTCATGCTGCTTCCTCAAACTCTCCCCTCCTTTCTATCCACACTCTCCTGATTTCCCCCTCACCCCCTCACTGGCTGCTTTCTCTATCTCCAGGGCAGGCATCCTCCTTTATTTGACCAGAGTTCCCCTGAGGTTGGCCCTCATCCTTCTCCCTAAGTGGAATGTGAACACAATAGCTGGCACTCAAGCAACCATATTGAACCATGAGGTCCTACACTTAGTACAGCAGAGCAGCAAGAGGGAGGACACCCAGTCCTCAGTGCTTATGAACTCGTTTTTACACTCAAGAGCCTCTACTTCCAGACTTCTTTTCTGCGAGGGAAATAAACTTCCATCTTGTTTAAGTCATCATTATCTGGGGTTTCTGTCATTACAGCTGAACCTAGTTCTGATATACCACCTTGAACCCAAAGCTGAAAATATACTCCACATTCTGTTTCCCATTTCATGTTCAGCCTCATTGTCCAACACAGCCTATTAGGTTCGACAATGAGTTCAGATGACATCAGAACGATACTCTAACGACAAATTCCTCCATTGAAATGAACCCTCTTCTGTTAGTCAAACCCCCAGGAAGAAAGTGAGGTCTGAAAATTACCATAATACATTTATTCTAAAATGCAAATTTCTCACTCATGTTAATGCATCCAGACTTGATGCATTAATACCACCCAGACACAATGACAAAAAAACAATGACAATTGACAATTGTCTGACAGGGAGCATTTTCTTGACCCAGTTGTGTACAAATCTTCTGTTGACCACTTCAGGTAAGATCAAAGAAGAACCAACATCAAAGCATATTAGATTAAAGAGAGTATAATTTTCCCTTGCATGCTAAAATCCAAGGAAATTATGTTTCAAAATGTGTCCTCCCCAACTCCTCATTGGCTCAGTCTTAGCGGCAGATCTCAACTTCCCCAGTGTTTCTACCTTTCTAGCTTGTTCCCTGATATCTCAGCCTTTCTCCCAAGGCAGTGGTTCTCCAAACAGCATGAGCAGCGGAATTACCTGAAAAACTTCTAAAAATGAGTTCCAGGGCCCTTGCCCTAGAGTTTCTAGTTCAGAAGGTCTGGTTTGGGGCCTAAGATTTTGCATTTCCAGCAGGTTCCCAGTGCTGCTGCTGCTGCTGCTGCTAAGAACCATAATTCGAAGGAAAGCTCTCCCCCAAATTCACCTGCCTGTTTTTATTTTGTTTCCCTTCTTCTACTGCTCTTATTGAGATTAAAAAACAAACAAACAAACAAACCAACAAAAAACCGAGGTAACTTCTCAAATAATTCTGATTCTTAAAAATTTCCTGTATCCCGGAGTAGTTGCATCATTTCTATACTCAGTACAAGTGGGTGGTGTGTTATGTTTATAATAAGGGTGCCTGCTCCTTTCTCATTATTTTCTGTTATAGAACCTACCCTCTGTCCATCGGTGAATCCAGTGTTTGGCCATGATCTGACTTCTGTAATTGATAAATTGGAAATAATAAAACCTAACTTGAGACTTCCCTGGGACTGACCACATTGGACAAGCCATCGAGATACAAGGCTGGTCCTTCCGCAGGAGGGTTTTTCAACCTTAGCACTATCAACAGTTGGGGCGGGATCATTCTCAACTGTGGGGCCGTCATGGGCATCATGGGATGGTTAGCAGCTGGCCTGGCCTGGCCCTGCTGGATCCCAGTAGCTTCCTGCCAGTTGTGACTGTCAAATTCATCTCCAGACATTGTCAAATAACCCCTGGGAGCCCACAGCCCCCTTGGTTGAGAGCAGTCCTCTATACCATTCTGTCCCTTGGCTTTGAAACAACACAAATGGAAAGGAATTTGGTCAGTCCATCTACGCCAAGCAGACAGGCCTTTAATGCTAAAAGCTAAAAGCCTCGTGCCCTAGAGTGGCACTTCTCCAAATTTAACATGCCCCCAAATCACAGGCAATCTTGTTACAATGCAGATCCTGATTCCAAGGTCTGGGTGGGACCTACCTGGATGCCCAAAGCATGGTCCAATCCAGACTAAGTGAATCAGAATCCACATTTGAACATGATCCCCAGGTGATTCATATGCAAGTTACAGTACGAGAAGCACTGCTGTATAAAAACACTCGAATTTTGCCGAAGCTAAAGTCCTGGCCTGCGGGCCTGGCCGAAGAGACAAGAAAGGCACCCAGTCATCCTTCTGCCCCCAGCCTCTGCAGGACTTGCCTGGGCAAGCCTCTCTCCCCCGTCCAACCCCCTCTTAAAGGAATCATGACTCAGCTGCCCAGGTTCCCCGAGGCTCTCACAGCCCTGGGACATCTGCCAAAGACCCCTGCTATCCCTTGCACTATGCTAGGGCTGACCTCTTCTGATTCAAAGTCAAGTTGAAGTAGTCTATATATACCCCAAGGCCTGCACGGCCCATGCTCCCACTAAGTCCCTCCCAGGAACCCGCCCATGTCTGCTAAGACTGTCCCCCAAAGCTTCAGCTATAGGCGAGCAGCAGCTTGTCACAGATGTCCCTCACGTGTTCCTCCCCGCAGCGCTCCTCCTTACACATTTCTTAAATTCCTAGCCAACATCCAATTTGGGATTTGCAGTCATTAAGTAATATGTTTTCCCCTTCCCATGTTAGGTGGCTGTTGCAGCGGGCCTTAAACTTTCTTTTGTTAACCCATTCCAGAAGACCATCTTATCTTTTTTAACATTTTAACACAAATACTACAGAATTACATTTCTAGGGGTGCCTGGGTGGCTCAGTCAGTTAAGCATCTGCCTTCAGCTCAGGTTGTGATCCCAGGGTCCTGGGATCAAACCTCATGTCACTCAGCCAGGTGTCTGCTTCTCCCTCTCCCTCTTCCCCTCCCCCTGCTTGTGCTCTTTCTCTCTCTCTCTTCTGTGTCAAATAAGTAAATACAAATCTTAAAAAAAAAAAAAAAGAATGACATCTCCACCTCTCCTAAACCTCTCCTAAGCTGTTTATCAGCTTCTACTGAGAGTTAAAGTTATTTCTGCACCTGCTTATCTCCTCTTTGGGACAACAAACTTGGAAGACAGGCTACCTATTTGATTCCTTTTTGCACCCAGGGAAAGCTTGCACATAAGAGATGCTCAGTAAACATTTGTCTCATGAATGATTGTGACTGTTTTCACTATGCCCCTTGGTCCATTTAACTTATGAATTAGGTAATTTTTCAACTCCTTCCAGATGTGACATAGAGCCTGGTTCTCTGGGTTAGACCACCCAGAAGAGATCCGCTCCCACACACCGGAAGTCTGACATTTCCATCTTATAGATCATATGCCACGTTGTCTGATTTGCTGATTGATTTCTCCTTGTATTTTTCACTGCTAGCCTTTAGCTAATGTTTGAAGTCCCTTGTCTGCTTTCATCTGTTCTCAGATCACCTTAGCTCCATTACCTAGGCAAAGGTTGTGATTAACGAATTATTTCAGATCTAGATCTGAAAATGTTCTCTGCCTAACATCAAAGTATAACAAGGTGACTCTGGGTAGGAAAAGACTCAAAGCTGTTTTAGTCCTTGGTGAGGAAAAATGAGACAGGGATGGGCCTGAGCTTGGCTGTTGGTATCTCCCACATGGGCAGGTGGGAAACATGACAAGGACGATGAAAATGACCGGATAGAAGGGAGAGTCATCAGGATGATTTCTTCCACGACACTCAAGTATAAAGAATGTCTAAAACAGATCAATTTGGCTCACCTTGCCCAGGTTGGTATACTATGGCTGCACTTCCTGGTGGTCAATCAGTCTGTTTGAAAGGTGGGGGCTATACCCTCTATGAGCCAAGGTTGGGCCCAAGGATCTTTGCTGAGGTTTCCATCCACAGCACCCGGTGTTCAGGCTTACCTCCATACACCACCCAGGGGTCTCCTGATTATGAGTAGACTAGATTTCCCAGATGAATCTGTATCCTTTATCAGTTTCAAATGGCAGACCCAAGTCAAGCGAGCCTAAGTCATAAAGAGAATTTACTGGGTCACATGATTTGAAGGTTCAGAGTGGAAGTCAAACAATGGTGGATCCAAGGGTCTCTGTCTCTGGGAATCCCTCTCTGCCTCTGATAGCCCATTAGCTTCCTTCTACAGGCAGCTTCTTCCAGGTAGGTAATAAAGGTGGTCACAGGCAGCTCCAGACTTGTATGGTCCTTATAGCCAAGGCTCCAGAGAAAAAGAAGACTTGTAATCAAAATCTAATGAAATGTTCTGAGTGGTACCATTTGGATGCTTACACCTGGAGATTTCCCCCACGGTTAGGAGAAACGAAACTAGAGTTTGGACATCATGGGTCACAAGCCGACCTTTGTGGCAAGTGCAGGGCCCCATGACAAAACCCTGCAGGATCCCATACTATGGAGCAGAGTGATGGTTTTTCAAGGAAAAAAAAAAAAATGGTTACTACCAACAAGATGGACAGAAGGTATTGACACGAATTGCTCACTACACCATACACACACACACACACACACACACACACACACACACAGAAAGCCTAGTGCCTGGGAAGCCATTCTCCCCATGCCCTACTGTACTACCACCACTAAACTCCAAGCAAAAAATCATAGGACTTTTCTCTATATATGATAGCTGGAATTCTTTAAATCAAGAAAGGGTTGGAAGATAAAGTCAAGGTATTTCTCAGAAAGTAGAGCAAAAAGACTGTAAAAAAGAAAATATTACAGAAAAGATAACAGACTCAGAGGATCAGTCCAAGAAGTCCAACAGTCAACTTTAAGGAAATCCAAAAAGAGAAAACAGAGCAACAGGAATTCTCAAAGAAACATGAGTATTCCCCAAAACTGAAGAATAACAGTCCTCAGACTGAATGACCCCACTGAGTGCTAACCACTCAGGTGGGAAAAAACACTTATGCCCAACCCCATCACTGTAAGCTTTTAGAACAATAAAGACAAAGCAGGGATCCTAAAAGCTTCCATGAAAGAGGGGGAAATATACAGTTTGTCTACAAAAGAACAAGAATTGGGCACAAGGTCCATGGGCCCTAGTGTGCCAACCGCTGGGCTGGACTTCTCCATCCAGAAAAAGTATAAGGGAGCCACGATATTTTGGGACACAGAAAGATTCAGATGTTTGCTTCTTTTTCCCAGAAAATTATCTGAGAATGCATTCCAACAAAATAAGAAGGTAAGCTAAGACAAAGATATAAAGTCAAAAAAACAGTGCATCAAACTCAGAAAGATACTAAAAGGAAGTCCTACAATGAATGACAGCTGTGTCTGATAGAAATTCAATGCCAGTCTGACTCTCTTCTGACAGGCTCCTGGACTCTAGGGGATTTCATTCGGCTCATTCAGATGTGTCAATCACACAAATCAAACGAAACTCAGAGGGTCACTGGCCCCACCCATGCTCTGAGATCTCATCACCTCACCCACTGACTACCTGTCATGATGACCCCACTCATTTGTCCTGGTGATTGCCTGCTGCCTCCTGGCTGTGCATCCCTGGCCATCCCTCAACGCCTCTGAAATAATTTCAGCTGCAGCCCTTCCACCAACATCTCTGGTCAAGAAAGAAAAGCCCAGGATAAGCTTTCTTAAAGTTATGACACACACCCCCCCCCAATCAGGTTCTCAAAGTGAGAGTGACGGAAGAGAAATCTGGACCCTAGGAGGTTCATTGGGGTGATGAGTGAGAGAAAAGCCAGGGAGAACGGGATAGAGAACAATCAGAAATTCCTGTCTCCTCCCCGTGCATCAAGACAATGAATCTGGCTTTCCATGCTGTGTAGCATATACGAATATTTGAGCTTGCCAACCCGGGCAATATTAGACTCAGAAGGCTGCCCAAATTCTCACCCTGAATTGCAGAACCATGGCCAGGGCACCCATAGTCATATGTCCAGCCTGACCCAACATTTCATTCTTGATAGAGGAGCCCCAACATCTATGCTCACGATTTCTCCCCAGATTTTGGATAACATGAATTAGCAAATCCCTTGGATTCTTCCTGGGATAACCCTTTGCTTCTTGCTCTGGAAATCCTCAACTTGAGCTAGATGTTTATTCCCACGTGCATTTGCCCATCGAATGCTGACATGCCTACTGGGTGCCAGGCATTGTTCTAGGGCTGGAGACAGAGCTGTGCTCACGACAAAGCGTTTGTCTTCAAGGAACCCACATTCTCTTCGGGAAGAACAGAAAAAATAAATAAAAAGAAACCTGACATGGATTGTGTAAGGCGGTGCCAGGTATGATAAATATCTCCCTCTTTAATTACCCTTATTTTGTCAAAGCAACCATCCCATCATGAGGCCTTCCCATTCTTCATCCGCTTTAAATTGTTCTATGTCAGCAACCACCCAGTCCTCCAATGTCGGTATCCCGGTCCCACCTCTGCCTAGTTCCACCTCTCCCCTCCGGGCCTGAGGCCTACAACCTTCTTCCTGGTATCACTTAAATATCTTTGCCAACCGTAGAAGCTTCTGCCCAACCAAAGCAAAAAAAGAATTGGGTTAAAGGAAGTTGGGTGTCTCGTGAAATAGGAGGGAAAGCTGATCCAGCAGGCCTTGGGAAAGACAGAAGGCAAGAAATCACCAGCGAGACCACGTTAGTGTCTTTAGGACACTAAGGACAGGGGCACCTGGGTGGCTCAGTCAGCTGAACATCCGACTCAGGCTCGGGTCATGATCCCAGTGTTGTGGGATGGAGCCCCAGATCAGCTCAGCACGAGTCTGAGATTCTTTCCCTCTGTCTCTGCCTCAACTTCCCCTACCCCACACTTTTTTTTTTTTTTTTAAAGACATTAAGGGCAGAATGGCTCTGTCCATCTGCCCCAAGCTAGGGCCTGGTTCCGCGGAGGAAGCGGAGTTCCTGTCCGATTGGTCGGTTTGGGCCATGCACCTCCCCTTGAGGGTGGGGCCTCACTGTGATTGGCAGCTCCACCAGGACCACCTAGAATTTGAGGCGGAAATTGGGATGATGGTATCCGACGGGAGGAAGGGTTCCGGGCAGGGGAAAGCAAAGACGTCCACAGGACTCCTGAGCCCCTGGGGGTCTGCACCCACCGCTCGCACTGCGTTTCCCTCCTCGGGGCTTCCATCCGCTGGACCCAGTTCGCCCTTCAAGGCCCAGCTCAGGTGACAGCTCCTCTCCGTGCTCGGTCCTCCACGGCTCCTTGGCGCTCTCCACCAGCCTGCTGCAGGGGCGGCCAGCGCATTTGCTCGTCTGTGCCCTGGGGTCCGCGGTGGGGCCTGTTCCTCTCGGTGGTGGACACGTGTGAGGGCCCTACACGGTGGCCAAGTGGAAGGTGTTGGATTCTTTTCTCTTGTCGCGGGGACTTGGTAACCATTAATTTGCACCTACTTGGGGAGCCCCAGGCGACCCTGGGGGGTCCGTTCGCTGCTGCCCTGGCAGTTTCTCTGACTTCTGGCAGCTCCTTTATTTCTGCTGGGAGCCTCCCTAGGAGCCTCTAAGCTTTGTTTCTGAGATGTGCTCTTTGTCCTTGCATTTGACCTTGCCGGGCGATCTTCCTAAGGCCAGCATTTCTCTGTAAGGAAATCCAATTGTTTGCTTTGGGTTCTGGCTGCCGGGGAGGCATCCCAGCCTCCGAGATCCTCCGTGCGCGGACTTCCTGGATATCACACACGCCTCTTCCAGCGACTTCCGACAGCAAGATTCATGTCCTTGGCAGTCAGACTCTGGGGCTTAGAGAAAATACCTCCAGAATTACCCAGCCCCATCAGGGGTCCTCCTGGATTTTCTCTGCCTCACCAGGTTACTGAATCGACTTGGATTTGGTTCAGGGGTTAGTGGCAGAGCCCGAAGCCTGAGCTCTCACCTCCTTGTTTGGAATTCTTTCCTCTCGCCTCTGTCTCGGGCCCCTTACGTTCTGAGGAGCAGCACGCCGGAGCACTGGGTCCCTGGGGATGTCAGACGCCGGATCTCAATCAGAGGAGGAAGTTCTCAGTTTCAAGGAATCCAGGTCAGGAGCCAAAGAAACCCTAAGGATTGGGTTCTGGGTACCTGGGTAGCTCGAGGGAGGGCAAAGCAGCAGGCTGGTGGAAAACCAAAGTGCAAATGGTCAGACGAGGCCACCGAAGTCAGCTTCAGTGTCTCCACGGAACTAGACACCAGCTTCCAGGACCCCCCACCGAGGGCACCTGAGTGAGCAAGGACGGCAGGCCTGTTCCTAAACTCACCACTGGGAGGCAGCATGGAGCAACAGCAGGAGACCGGCTTGGGAGCCATCCCGGGAATTGGGCAGTCTGTGGCCTTGGTTGGTTCCTTTCTTGGCAGGGCTCTAAGCCTAAGTCTCGCTATCTGTAAAACAGCAACAACAATGCCCACTTCACAGCGTTGGGGTGAAGGTTAAATGTAAAGTCCCTAGAACACACAGGAGGTGCTGAAAGGATGGGGGCATCATTACACCAGGCCCACCGTGGCTCCCGTGCTCCAGAGGACCCACGCTTCACACACAGATGCACACACAAGCACACACAGACACACACATGCACACATATGCATACACACAGATGCACGTACACACACACACGCACACACACCAAATTTGTTGGAAGGCCCTTGAGTGCCTCTGGCCCCTGCCAGCACCCAGCTCTAGGTCAGCGCCGTCCCTGGCCTCTTGGCTCCTCGTTTGCAATTTTCTCCTCTGTTCTCATAATTAACACTGTTCGGCCTGGTGAACCACTTCCTGGCATCTCCTGCCCCGTGTCCTGGCAACGAAAGGCACCCGCATGGAAATCTCAGAAGGCTGTGAGCCGTGGCTGCTGCCTCGTGGTCACGTGGTTGTTGGGGACCATGGGTGGGCAGTGGGCGCTCCAGGACGCATGACCTCATCAGAGCCTTCCTCTGGAAGACACACCAGATCTTGCCTAGCAAATAGCACTTCCCACCTGTTCCAAACACCCATTTTCTTGTGCATGTTCATTTCCAGTTCACGGTGTCGAGGCATATGTGGGCCCCAGTTTCACAGGGTCACTGAGGACCCCTGGGCTCTATCAAACAATGCCTGTCACTGGGAAATGTATTTCAGGCAGGTTGATGCAAACACTGTGTAGTGAGAGCAGTGTCTTTCATTGGCAGCTGCGTGACACCAAACGCCTGAATGGCTAATAGTCTCATTTTTTAAAAAGTATTTGGCAAGGGGCACCTGGGTGGCTCAGTGGTTAAGCGACTGCCTTTGGCTCAGGTCATGATCCTGGAGTCCTGGGATTGAGTTCCATATCAGGCTCCCTGCTTGGTTGGGGAGTCTGCTTCTCCCTCTGCCCCTCCCATCTCTTGTGCTCTCTCTCATTCTCTTTCTTTCAAATAAATAAAATCTTTAAAAAATATATATTTAGCAAGATGTGATTCAACAAAAATGCTTCCAAAGAGCCAGCTTTATTCAAATCATTTAAAATTTTTTATATTCATTGCCTATAATTTATATTTTGCCTATTAATTGTAATAGAAAGTTCAGAGTATTTTAGAAGGCCTTTTTGCAAGCAACAAAATATTTTGAATTTTTCTCCTTAGATTTACTTTTTCTTTAGATTTACTTTGTTTTTTATGAAACAGAATTTTTTTGTTTTGAATATTGTATTGAAATTTATATTTGATATTGTATTAAATTGGAACTTAATATTTGTATTTAATATTGTATAAATAAATAAATTATATAAATAAATAAGTCTATTTAATATTGTATTAAAATTTTATTTGAATATTGTATTCAAAGCGAATTGTATTCACTTTGAATACAATTACATTTTAAAAATCGTTTCAATCATTATGGTCAGAGGAGCAAAAACTACGTAAAAATTCGATTATAATGTATTTGATTATAATGTAATTGGAGATTTTGCTGAAATGAAAGCAAGAAAAAGGTACAATCATTTATGAAACATGTTTGTCTATATTCCATAAGTGATTCAAACATGACAAGCCCATCAACAAAACACCCAGACACATACAATAATAATTAAACTTGAGTGACTTGGACATGTCTGACTTGATTCATGTAAGAGCTGTGACTTTCCATATATTCTTTAGCCTGTTGTTAGGAAAGCATATTCAGATAGAAGGATAGAACATATTTTATTTCCCACCTTGACAGCTTGATTATAACTTTTAAATATTTAGACATATGACATGGGGATCCTCACATGTACTCTTTTTTTTTTTTTTTTTTTTTTAAATTTGAAGGAATGAGAATAGCACAGTTTCCTGAGATTCCTCATGGTTAGTATTTGGAATATTCTTTTTCTGAGACACACGCGTCTACACTGTGTCCCTTTACCTGGGAATACTTCAGTGCGTGTTTGCTGAGAATACGGCTGTTCTTTTAAAGATTTTATTTATTTGTCAGAGAGAGAGGAGAGTGAGCGAGCACAGGCAGACAGAATGGCAGGCAGAGGCAGAGGGAGAAGCAGGCTCCCCGCCAAGCAAGGAGCCCGATGTGGGACTCGATCCCAGGACGCTGGGATCATGACCTGAGCCGAAGGCAGCTGCCCAACCAACTGAGCCACCCAGGCGTCCCCTCACATGTACTCTTGACCCAGACCCCCTAAACTTTAAAGTCTAAGGGGTGAGCCCCACCACCACTACCCAGAACAGGTTCTGGAGGCTTCTGGGAAAGAAAGGATGGGGAGATGGCTCCAAACAAGAAGGAGTTTTACAGGAGAGGCCCGCTAGTTAATCTGTGTTAACTAGTATGACGGCTCCGAACAGGTTCCTCTTCTAGACACTTCGCAGGTCCTGTTGGATTAACTCCCAACCATATCAGGAACGGGTGCCATTATTATCCCCATTGTACAGGTGGAGAAACTGAAATCATGGGAAGTGAGGTTGTTTGCCCAAGAGTATCTGGTTAGCCAATGGTAAAGTCAGGCAGCCTAACCCTAGAGCCCAGAATGTCCTCTCAATCGGGACACTAGTGCACTCAGGAGCAAAGGGGTCCCCCACAGTGGGTGGGGGTCTACATATCCCCAACATCCAGGCGCTCAGAGACACAAGGCAACCCAGCAAAATGCATGGATGCTTGTGCCTCATCAGACACCTGCCTGCACCTCTGGGGGCATCCCTACTCCCCTGGGCCTTCCCGCTCCCTCTACCTCCCTGGATCAGCCTCGGGCAGTAGAACTTTCACGGGACAAGGGTCTGCTGTTTCCTGTCCCTCCCCCACGACCCCCACATCCATGAAGCCGCAATGAACAGGGTGGTAGCCCCCTACACTCCCACCATCTCTCAGATGCCACTACCCACCTGGTCTGTCCCAGCACAGCCCCTCTGTCAACCGATACCAGCAGCCCACACCATCCTGGAGCTGGCCATACCTGCGAACTGGGTTTCTCTTCCCGGCTGGGGTCCCTCCTGTTGGATCCCTCCGTGGCCAGCGCCATCCTGTCCAAACGCGGCTATGAGCAGGACGCCTCCTGGTATAAAACCCTTCATTGGTGTTGCATTGTTCCCTGGACGAAGACCAACAAGGCACAGCTGTACCATTTTACAAGGACGTTGGCGACCTTATAAAAGATGACAGCAGGCCCACGCCGAAGAGTCTTGTTCTTTCCTCTCCATCACAAATGGGAGAACCCAGCTGTGTAATGACAACTGTACAAAACCTGTTCCCAGCGGAGGGGACTAGTCTCCCTGGACTTCGGGTGCCCACAGTGTCTCCCCATTGGGATGAAAAGACCAGAGATCTCCTTCTGAGAGGGGCCTCATCTTCATAGGGGACTCCAGGGTCCTCTCCAGCATTCTTCAAGCTCTAGACCACCTGCCCCTCAGGCTCAAGCAAAAGGCATACCGTGGGGTGAACAGGAGGTCAAGTTCCTGGGGTCAGCTTCCCAGTGAATCATGCCCTTTGAGGCACGCCCACCAGTAAGTAGCACAGCAACCTCTGCCGCCTCTCAGCCCTTCCTGGATGCATTTCCCTCAGACCACGGGACCTTTGCACAGGCTGTCTCCCTATCTAAACTCTCTCTGCCTTCCTCTTCACCCGATTAAATTCTTGAGACTCCTGCTAAACAATTTTTTCCTCAGAGGAGCCCTCCCTGGCCCCCTGCCTGGATCAGACACCCCCATAAACGCTCCCATAGGCCCATGGAACATCCTGTCAAACCACTTATGCCCACTTGTAAGTTTCCCTTCAGTGTGTAATTACTAATGTCTGTCTCCCTGCTGGACTGTGAGCTCCACGAGGGCCAGAATCTCAGCGTGTGGCTCTTTGGTGTCTGCCCAGCACATAGGAAGTCCCCCATGGAGGTGACTGACTAAAGAGGCTACAAGTCCTTTCAGGAATCCGGTTCCCCCCACTCCACTGGGAGACGTCTGCGGGAGTCACCAGACTCTGAGGGAAGCCACAGAAGTGATGAGATCAAGCCTTCAGTCTGGTGCCTGCAGCACGTCTGGAGCTTAGGAGATGGTGAGATGATGACAGTGATGGTGGTGGTGGTGACAGCTTCTAAGCTACAAGGAACTCACTTACACCACAAGAAAGAAGACTTTGCTTTGAGACTGGGCTCTGTTCCTTCTACTCACCTCCCCCCGACCACCCTCCATCGAGGAAGTTAAAATCTATCAAGTGGGGACCATCATCCTATCCGAGGGCTGGGAGCCCTGGCCTAGCCACCTGTGCTCCACCCCAGCGGGGGTAGGTGCTCGGAGCTCCTGGGACAGCGACCGTCTCCCCTGTGGCCAGGTAAGGAGGAAAGGAAGGAGGAACCCAACATCTGTGGGTGCCTCCTGTGGGCGCGGCATCCCGCAGAGAACTCTACACCCTTCATTTCCTTTCCATCCAGTCCCAAACTCTGCAAGGTAGGGCCAATGATCCCCCTATTATGGATGACGAAGCTAGGCTCAGAGAGGTGACAGGCCCGGCCAAGGTCACACAGCCCCTACGGGGCAGAGCAAACACTCCAGTCCTAATCCTGTGGGTGCAGAGACCCTGGCCCTTTCAACCACATGGTGTCACTGTGTGAAAACTATAAAACCAACCACATGTCCCGAATCCTGAAACTCTCCTCCACATCCGAGTCCTCCCCAGAACCTCAGCCGCAGACACCTCTGCCTGCAAGCCCACCTAGATTTCTCCGCCTGGCTCTGCAACCCACCCCGTACCCCAGTCCTTGATTTTCTGCTCCAGGCACACATGGGAAGAGCTGGCAGGGGCCCCATCCTGGCCAGGCCAGGAGTCAAAATGGCTCACCCAAGGAACTGCCTCAGAAACTCGGCCCTTCCTGGGAAACACCCTTATGCTGCTGCAGGAAGGGCTAGGGGCCAAACCTCCCAGGAATCAAAGCTCCTTTTCAGTTGTTTAGACTTAGCTCCTCAATGACTCACTGTTTGGGCTCTGATGACCCAGGCCAGGAGCCAGGGGCTGCCAGGAGGGGCCCTTGTTAAAATCAAAAGGCAGTGGTGAGCCACGGGGAGCCCCCTCTTTGGAGCCCATGACTCACAGCTGCTGGGTGATCCTGGCCAGGTACACGCACCTCCCTGACCCTTCCCCACCCCCTAGTCTCATGAGGTGGGGGAGGGGGTGTGAGTTCCCAGAGGATCGGGAGCAGGAAATGGGAGGGGTGCGAGGCAAGCCTGAACCCCAGCTCGGCCAGTGTTCACCCGGCCTTACCTTGCATTAAAAACTTTTAATCCCATATCGTTGGCCAAGATCCCGTCACCCAGATGTCTCTTCCCCTCCGCAGGTGGCACCCGCCCCGGGCCTGGACCCCTGACCTGCACCCCCCAACCACAGCGTCACAGATCTTGTCGGGAAGTCCTTCCTGTCTGCAGGCGTGAGACTCAGACTCTGCACCCAACCAGCTACTGAGCAGCTGGCCTTCTGCCTGGGGTCAGTCTCACATGGCAACTTTCCTCTAAAGGCATCTTCCTCCATTAAAAAAAAAAGTGAAAAGCATATGTATGACCGCATTGGTAGGAAGGCAAATATAATCTAGGCTGTGTTATAGTCATTCTGATTTTAAAGAAATTCATGCATTTTGGGAGCCCTTAAAACTACCATGCATGCTAGGCACCAGCCTTACTAGAAGCACGAGGTAGGCCCTTTAAACTGTCTGGGCCCATATTCTGGCTCACCGTGGACTCAGTTTACCTCTCTGTAAAGTGGGGATGATGGGAGCAGCAGCATCATGGGGCTCTTTGAAGCCTCCTTGAGATCTTGCCTAAGAAGTGTTTTTGGCACCATCCTGGCCATAAAAGGGGCTTCAGAGGGGGCAAGCTGCCTGGTGGCATTTGAGCTTCCCATCCTGCCAGGAAGGAGGCAAGCTGGGATGCCTTCCGTCCCCATAATACAGACAGGAAAACTAAGGAGACGAGCAAGGCAAAGGACCTGCCTAAGTGGTGGAAGCAGGACCACGAGGCTGCAGATCAGGCAGCTCCCAGGTGCTGCGCTGACGGAAATCGCTGGTCAAGTTACCCCCACTCCAGATCAGGAACAGGGAGGGCAGGGCACGAGGAATCCCAGGCCAGGACAGGGGGCATCTTGCTTCCCCTTCTGCCGCCGTGGACTCAGGGGTGTGGGCAGCAACCAGCCCACGAGGCCATGGTGCACCCGTGACTGGTGGGACTTTGCAATCTCCTAGCACAACAGAGCTGGACCCTCCTTCCCATCCCCCGGTCCCTCCCGACCTCTAGCCAAGCTCTGAAGCCTGGCCTCTGTGTTCTGACCTAACCATGGGGACGGCAGCTCATGCTGGGAGACAAGCTGGGCCAGGGGGTACTGTCTCCCCAACCCATTCCCTAAGATAACATCAAAAGGATGGAAGTTTCCAGTCCATGCTGGAATGTGGGTTTTCCAGCTGACTCAGACAGAGTCTATTTCTATGGCTACACACTACACCACTGCCTGGGGATCTAGGGAGACAGAAGTCACACCTGGGAGCATTTTCACTGCTTGTCAAACGAGCAGGAGCCTGTCCAGGAAAGAACAATGAAGAAAAATCCCTAAGCTCAGCTGGCTGAGCTCCCAGCCTCTGGCCTATTCGATTTTGGACAAATGGCCCTCCAGGTCCCCAGGGTCCTGCCTCCTGGTCAAGCTACACTCAGCGCTCTCCTACTGGGTAACACAGAGCAGGGGACACGGAGCAGGGGACAGGGAGCAGAGGGCTTGCTGCAGTAGCTAACGGCATGGAAACAGGACAGACTTGGCCATGTGGACATCATTTTCTCAGCTTCTCGGGGCCTCACTTGCTGCATCAGTAAAATGGGGGTGAGAAAAAGATGCCACGAATGAGAAGCCTTTGGTACAGCCCCTAGCTCACAGCCCAGCCGGTGAGAGCTAGCACCATGGTTTTTGGAAAGGGGTAGGTGAAGGGAGAGGCAGGGAAAAGAGAGAGCCACAGACTGCTCCCCAAAACCCCTTGGGAACCAAGTCCATAGGCCCCCGGCTGGCCCCTCCCCTGGGGAATTGACCAAAGACCTGGAAGTATAGTTGCATCACTGCACATTCGGGGGTTAATGATGGGGAGTGGACAGGACCCAGTATTTAACTAATTGGGGAGGTGCCCTGAGATCAGAAGCACCCCGCTCACTTCCTTCTCCCGCAGCCCAGCTCCTCTGCCCCCTGCTCACCTCCCCTCCCCTCGGGATGAAGCCTCCCCCTCTTCTGACCTTCCTCTGCCTCCTGGGTAAGTGACCTATGTGACCTTCTCTCTTCCTCCTCCCCAGCTGGGAACCGAGAACGAGAACTCCCCGGAGGTCCTGGAACCAGGCTCTAGGGAAGTTGTGGGGGGTCAACTCTAGGCCAGTTGTGCCTTGAAGCAGCACAGGCCAGGGAAGAAGGGACGGGTAGGGGGAGGGAATGCAGCCTGGGCGGCCTAGGAGGGCACAGGAAAGGGGCTGGTGGGGACCCACGGTAACACAGACAAGGTTCCTGCCCCCTGCGCTCCACGTCTTCCCCATGAGCTTCCATTTTGGGCTCCAGCCTGCCTGGATGGACAAACCCCCGCTGCTGTATCAGCAGGATCTGGAGGCATTCAGGAAAGCCCAGGTGGTCATGAAGCCAATCCAGTGGCATCTGATGGGACTTGGTGGGGACAAAATGCTCTGAAACCTAGGGAAATGATTAGGACCCACTGGGAGACATTTGGGGGCACAGTGGGGGACAAGCAGGAGGATGAGTGGGTGGTAGTCTGGAGATGAGGGAGGAGGGAGTGAGGAGCCCTGGGTGCGTTGTCACAGTGGGGTGAGCACTAGGGATCGAGGTGGGATGGACGGTGTGGGAATATCATTACCGGATGGCGTCATTGTTGGGAGCAAGGTGTGTGGTGAGGTGGGCTGGACGATCTGGAGGTGTCTGACTCAGATTTAAGGGGATGTGAGGGAAGCTGGCTGCAGAGGGCCGGGCCCTGATGGGTCTGCCTGCCTCTGCCCTCCATCCCCACAGTGGCCCTGGCCAGCGGGAACCTGGTCCAGTTTGGGGTGATGATCGAGAGGATGACCGGGAAGCCAGCGCTGCAGTACAATGACTACGGCTGCTACTGCGGCGTTGGGGGTTCCCACTGGCCCGTGGACCAGACGGACTGGTGAGCAGATGGCCCTACCGGGGGAACTCCCGGGGGTGGGGAGGAGCTGGGACACCCTGCAAGTGGAGGCTGACCTTTCCTTGGAGCCCTGGGCCCCCCGGCAGCCCCTGGTCCACCCCAGCTTGGCTCCTGGGCCCCTCTAGACTGACCGTGACCCTTCTAGGTGCTGCCATGCCCATGACTGCTGCTACGGGCGCCTGGAGAAGATGGGCTGTGAACCCAAGCTGGAAAGGTATCTCTTCTCTGCCAGCAGGAACAACATCTTCTGCGGTAAGCGAACAGCTCCGGAATGCCCCAGACCCCAGGTTGGATGGGGGAGGGCAGCTTCAGACAGGAGCCCCCTCCTGATGGCGGCCCCTGCTTCCTCGTCAGGGCCGGACCCTGGGCTAGAGGGATGGGTGGGGTGGGTCTTCCATCATCAGGGCATTGTAGAGAAAGACTGGGCTACCCCCCTCCTGACTGGTATCCAGTCTAAAGATCCCAGGACCTGTGGGCTCCTGCCCTGGCTCCAGGCCTTCTCCCCACCAGAAAACCCCCAGCTCCAGCCTGGGAAGGAGGCACAAAGGAGGCTGAGCTGAGCCATGCCCAGAGGAGCTATACCCAAACACCCTCTCCAGGGCCTGGGCAGCAAGGTTCAGAGCAATGTCCCCAGGACAGAGCCTCGAGGGCACAGTCCCAGACCGAGCTAGAGCTACGATTTGGGACAGCAGACCCCATTGTCGAAGGCTGACTCCCCCTGGTGGGGCTCTCAGACTGGACCTATTTGCTCAGCTTTGCCAGATCCAATGCCCACTTGAGGATTAGTTTTCCTCTGGTCCCCAGCCCCATGGAAGCCTCCCAGACCAGGTGGCAGTGTGGAGGGAGCCCAGATCCAAGCATCAAGCCTCCCCGCTGCAAAGCCAGAGCCGCCTAGAGGGAGGGCGGGGCTGAGTGAGGGGGTGGCCGAAGAACCCAGGATTGTCAAAGAAGACAGCTCAGATCTCTAAGGTCTGTCCTGGGGGCAGGGTGGGCAGAGCCAGGACCAGAACCACTGGAGGCAGATTTAGCTCAGTCTCTTGCTCCCACAGCCATCTATCTACACAACAAGGCAGCTTTGACAGGTAGTGAGCTCTCCGTCACAGCAGGGTTATGCAAGGTAGGAACGAGTCACCTGTCTGGAATGGCACTGAGGGCATGATTGAGGAGAAGTGTCAGGAGGACAGGGTCAGAGGATCAGGGCTTCACTTTCTCCCCCACTGGGTGACTTTGGGCAAGAGATGTGACCTCTCAAAAGCCTCTGTTTCCTCATCTATAAAATGGAGCCAGTCACACTCCCTTTCCCAGCTTAATCTAGCTCCTAGCAAGAACCACCTAAAAGAACCCATGCAGCCGATAAACCCCTGAATTTTGCTGGAATAGCAGATGTGGGCAGAACCCTGGTGGGAAGTGGAGGCTGACCTTTGAGGGGAAAAAGAGGAGCCCTGGACATTTCTGTGAGATGTATTCATGGGAACAGGGAGGAGCCAGAGCTGCCGAGGGCCAACAGAGGCCGTGGAGAGAAGGGGAGGCCCTGGGACCCCGCTGTTTAGAGAACCGAAGCCGGCTCTACCCCAGGCCAGGTGTGAGCACACACATAGAGAGGGGGCCTGAAGACAAATGCCAGAAAATCAGGCTCTGTCCCCTCGAATGGAGACAGCCCCAGGGCCCGAGCAAGCCCCGAGCTTCGGTGCCGATAGGCTCCAGTCTGGGCCCAGGCTGCTCCGGGACGCAAAGGCCACCTGGGACTGAGTTGTTGTCATTTCTTGCTCCCCTGTCAGCTCGCTGGCTGCCCTCCAGCACCAGCCATGGCTCCCACAGGGAAGGGGTTGTCTAGAAATCTGTCCTGGGGGTGGAACAGGTGGAACAGGTGGAGACCCAGACAGTTGACCAGAGGGCCGGGGTGGGGTGGGTGGTGCATGGGCATGGGAGAGGAAGGCAGAACAGCTAGGATAGATGTCCCCCAACTTCCCAGTGTCCTGGGAGACCCCCAGACACCCCCCGGGGCCCTGCCCCCCCCCCACACCCAAAACACCCCCGCGGCTGTGGGCTCCCAGCAGAATGGGACAGAGAACGCAGACCTCAGAGAGCAGGAGGCTCAAGCCCTAGGGTCCCTGACTCACCTTGTCCCATCAGCCGGCCGAACCGTCTGCCAGCGTCAGACCTGCGAGTGTGACCGGACTGCCGCCCTCTGCTTCCGCCAGAACCTGGGCACCTACAACCGCAACTTCGTGCGCTATCCCAACACACTGTGCAGCGGCCCCACACCGCCCTGCTAGGGTCAGGCCCACCTCTGCACTGGGCCTCGTCTCCAGCGGCCCCGGCCTGGGCAGCACTGACACCAAAGGCCCTCCCTCCAGAAAGTCCTTTCTCACACCCACCCCCCCCACCCCCGCCCCCGAGAGCTCCCAGACTGTGGCCTGGACCATTTCTGGTCCTCCTAGGAAGAGTCAAGGGACCCTCTAGCACCCAAAAGATTCTATAACTCAGCCCTGAGATCCCCGTTCCCTCTCCTAAGTAAGTGAATAATGTCCTATGATTCTAATATTCTCTGATCCCCAGATTCTATCATTATAGGATTTCATTAGTCTACAGTTTCTTTCATTCACTTTTTTTTTTCTTCCGAGTCTCTACCCCGTGCCAGCAATGTGCTAAGCACTGGGAATGCGGCAGGAACCAATGGGACACGGTGACCTCCCCGGGTAATTCTAACATTCTGTCCTTTCCATTTCCCCTTATAGTAAGTTTTTGTGATTCTCTTTTTCTAACATTCTACAACCTTATGCAAGACAGTAATGGCGATATCCAGAAGGAATAGATCTGGCCATATGGTGTCATGTGAGAAGCATGAAAAATACCAACCTAAAAATATTGTCCCCACCATGTCAGCAGGCCTCAAATCCCTCCGATTAGCAGAATGGCTAAGTGTGAAAAAAAAAAGCTCCAGAATCATCCAAACCCCTCCTTTGACCGAAAGGCGGCCAGGGGACAGAGAGGGAATGTTCTACCTGCAGGGGTGTCTTCACTCCCAGCCAGCATGCCTCTGTTTCTTCACACGTTGGTATCATCCAGTGACACCCTGCATGGCCACGTATGGCCATGTCAACGTAACCCTCTGGTTGTCATCTTGGAGAGCCCAGAGTGCCCAGAGAAGATCCACTGAGAGCATGCCCAGGCCGGGTCAGGCTTCTGATATGGGGGAGGCGGGGGGAGGAAAGATGTCAGCCTCCAGCATCTAACTCTGGAGCCACGAAGATTTTAAGGCACTGAAGGTTCCCCCCAGGTGGGATGCGGCCAACCCTGGAAGCAAGGTACGTCAGCAAAGTCTACTCCTCACTATGGACAGAATTATCTCTACTCTCTACAGTATGGTGATAAAGCCTGCCAGGACTGGGATGAGCCCATTCAATGAACAAGCATGGGACAAGGTATTACACAGAAGGGACCGAGCTCACAGCAGACACGCAATAAATGTTCATGCCGTTTGTCATTTTCATGGCGCGTGTGCTACTTTCTGGACTTTGAGGGCAAGAAAGAGCGAGAAAACGTCAGAGGGATGATCGTCATAAACTTTGAAAGGTGAAGATATTCTGTGTTAGCAAAAACAAAGTGGGGGGAGGTGGTGAGCGCGCTTTGCTGGTCCCCTGCAAGGAGCCACAGGACGATCAGGTCTTAAGAGCAACACTGGGACTGGGGAGGCGAGCGAGCAAGCGCGTGTGTTGGGAAGAGTGGTCCTGAGGCGCCCTCTGGTGTCCACTTGGTTTACGCTACAAGGAGGAAACCTAAATTCAGCTCCTACGGGATTTCCCTTCATCAGGGGACAAAGTAGCTTCTGGGCGGGTGAAATGGGTCCCTCGGCATCATCAATAATATGCTGAGAAAAACCACAAAGCCCTTACAGACATCTTAGAATGCTAGATGTCACTGCATAAGCGAGGCACACGGGCAGAGGGAGCTGGCGTGGGGAGATGGAGAGAGGTTACGCTCTGGGCGCGATGGGTGTGAGGCAGCAACGGGAAGGCCCCCGGCTCATCCGACAGGTGTGCAGCCATCCGGCAGAGTGAAAACTGGAACTTGTGAACTAGACCCGTGCAGTCCATTTTCCCAGTGATCCGTAACCGTTCGCGGAATGAATCAATGGGTCTGGACTCCGTGTACGTGTCTGTGGTACGCACATTCATCGCCAGGTGCACACTTGCAGCAATAACAAAAAATCCCTGAACTTGAGGTCACACAGTTTCCGGGTCAAGACCTCTCTGCTCAGCCAGTTAGCCATGATGCCTCTGTTCCAGACCTGCGGCTCTGTGCAGCCCGTGGACACCAGCAACAGCATCCTCCGGGAGCTTGTCAGAAATGCAGGATCTCAGACCCGACCCCAGGCCCACGGAGGCAAAATCTGTAGGTTAACAAGACACCCCCTTACCCGGAGTGACTTGTGTGGCCATTAAAACCCAAAACACCCGGACACGGGGCCCACTGGAACAAGGCGGGCTGGTTGTGGCAAGGTTTGAATGAGTTAGCGTTTGTGAAAGTTCAGAACAATGCCTAGCACATAATAAGCGTTCGTGTTCTGTGAATGAATGACAGCCATAATGATAGCTGACACTTTAACAAGTCTTGGCACTTCTAAATGTTGTTTATTAAAGCACTGTTCTAAGTGCTTTGTGTTTAGTAATTCACTGAATGAACGAAGGAACGCATGAGGCCTGGGGGCTACCTCAAGGCTGGGGGCAGGACCCTGTTACCTGAATGTTCTTCATAAATGGCCTCTCCAATTTTGATGACACGATTTGGATTGATTTGCTTTGTTCCACTTAACCCCTAACACAAGCTATTCACGAAATGCTTGATCAAGTAACTTGCTGAGTAAGTGATGAGAAATCAAAGCAGATTGGAGTTTCCGATTAGGATTTCACCAGACCTCCATCTGCTTCTTTGGGATTCTTCGTGGTGTCACTGCTGGAGATTTGAACCTCCGGTAAGTGTGTACATGTGTGCACCGGCGACACGGCTGGTCCTTCGCTGAATGCCAGAGATAGAGACATATCAGATGTGGCCAACCTGCAGATAGACACCTTATTCTATACTAGTGTTTTCCTAGAGCAAGACTAGACCAGCAGGACCTCCTTCTTCCAGCCGGTCACCATCCGAGGCTGGCTTCCTCTTCCCCCAGTTTGATTCCCATCATGTCGCTCCCTCCTCTGCCCCGGAACCATCAGTAGCTCCCACTGTCCACCAACCCGTGGTGTTCAGATGTGGCATCATCTAATTTTCCAGCCCAGTGATCCAGCCGTATATCCAGTTCTTTATAGCGCACCATCATCATGAACAGTCCCAGAACCTGACCCCACCCACCGCCTTTCAGCCTTCCCACCTCCGTACAGAGCTGTCTTCAGCCTGGAAGCTTCCCTGTTCACATGTGAAAATCTGCACACTTGAGGCATATCTCAGACACCACCTTCTCTGTGATGCTTTTCCAGCTGGGGATTCACTCTCCTCTGAAATGCCAGGCAACGTGTTGGCACCTTTCCTGGTCCACTTACGCCTCATCATCGGGGTCCTTGTCTGGGGAGGTAGACTGGTGGAGGTAGACTGCTCTAGATTCAAATCCTGCTGCCCGTCTGTGATTGTGGGCCTGTTACGTCTTCCTCGTGTGTAAAATGGGGATGGAATCACCAGGCTCATAGAGGGATTGAAAGGTTTAAGTGAGACAATGTGTTCAGAGTGCGTGGAGCATTCCAGAAGCTCCATCCCGGCCGAGCCGCTCTAGGCATTTTTGCCTCCCCTACCGCACCCTTCACAGTACACGCTAGGTAAGTATCTGTTCGGTTGAATTCACGGACACATGATAATCGGAATTATTTTAGGGAAGTGGCAGCAGGCACAGGATAAATTCTATGCTCATTTATTCGAAGAGCCCTGGAGCTCACTACTCTGAGTGCTCATTGATCTTAAGCAGAGACATCTGAAAATCATTCACTGTCAGTGCCCCGAGCAGAGGTCCAAAAGAGGAAACACCTGGCCAGAGAGCGTGCGCAGCTCCATTCCCAGAGGGCGGCGACCTGTGCAGAGCTCCAAAGTCAAAATGCACCCAGGGGTCAACTCCCAACACCACTGAACAGTTAGGATGGGCGAAGTCCACCTCATCTCGGGGAGTCGCGCGGCAAGCACGGCCTTGGTCTTTCGGTAGCAAAAGCCACAGGACACATGCTTGAAGACGTGCCCAGTCTGGGTGCCTGGGTGGCTCAGTCACCCAGTGTCTGCCTTTGGCTCAGGTCGTGATCCTGGAGTGCCAGGATCGAGTCTCACATTGGGCTCCCCGCTCAGCAGGGGCTCTGCTTCTCCCTCTGCCTCTGCTCCTTCTCCTGCTCATTCTCTCTCTAATAAATAAATAAAATCTTAACAACAACAAAAAGTGCCCCGTCTTTCCCCAAACAAACTGTATATCCTTAATAAACTCTGTCCTCAGAACATGCGATAACCCCCTGTAGGGTCTCCCTCTCTCCCCTTTCGGCCCAGGCCAAATGTCGCTCCCTCCACCAAGCCTCGATTTCCCTCTGAGTTCACGGTCCTCCTAGTATAGGATCTCCTTTCACATCGTGTGTATGTCCCCTTTCACTCCTGGAAACTTGGAGGACAGGGTCCATGCCTGATTCTATGCCCAGAAATAAGAACCGCTGGACCATACAGGTCCAGTAAACGCAGGATGGACTCTTGGATGCTTGGATGGGTGAAAAAATTGAATAAAAGTGGGAGGACCTTGAGGTACCGAAGTCACTCTGCCATCGGGAGGTTCAGACAAGTTTCTCCAGGGAGGGAAGTTTTCCTTCTGCCAAGCCGGTACCTATGAAGCGGCGAGATTGGTCCCGGCCCCTTACGAACAAACAAGTTCTCAATCTCTGAGTCACTGTGATCCAAGTGCCCACGTTGTCCAGCAGCCTAGCCAAAACCCACACTGGAGCAGAGCATCCTATGACCAATTTTTATTGTATCTCAAGGCACATCTCCGCCTTCCATGCATTGGGGCACGTGTAAAGGTTCGCGGGGCGACTGGTAAATAACAAACTTTAAACCTGGGTTTCCAAACCAGTTTTCTCCTAGGCAACCATGAAGTTACTGAAAAGGGACACATATCAGCCACTGTCCCCCTTGTGGTATTTCAGTCTTTGGCATCCTACGGTCATTCACCCTGAGTGAGCACTGCTGTATAGCCTGGAGGAAAATGTAAACAGCAAACTTCCTATACTCTGATCATTCCCTACTTGGCCCGAGAACATTTTAACCTCACAGGCTCAGCCCGCCTCGTAGACAGGACCTCACGGGTCACCTGGGCCCTGGCAGGAAGCCCCTGGACCCCCGCCTGAGCTAGCAGGTGGCGCCTTGGTCTCCAGTGAATCACTGCCGGCTGGAATGGAGGCCAGGGACGGTATCCAGCCGATCCAGCACCTGAATCGGGACTTCGCTTTGATTCTAGTAGGAGCTTTCAGAAAGATCCTCAGTTGGGTTGACAGGATCCGGACCCCAGGCCTCATGGACTCAGGAATGTGCACCCAGAGGTCTCTCAGTCATGGACGGAGGCGAAAATCACTCAAGGATCGTGACCATGGGGAAATGTCTGTGCCAGTAGCCGCATTTCCTTTCATGCAGGGTGCTACTGGATACTTTCTGGCATCAAGGTACTGTGGAGCCAATTTGAGTACAAAATTAGAAAGAAAGAGTGGGAGTCTCGAGGCCAAAATTCCCAGGATGTGGCAAGGCCCAATGAGATTGCACTGGCCTTGACCACGTGATTGGCCAGAGCCTTCATGTGGGTTGGCCCCTGTGACCCCTGGAGACTTCCCTACCTACTGGTTTTCTGCAGCTGCCTTTCTCCCTGCCCTGTCCCCTGCTGAGGACCTCTCCAGGTGTCTGTGCTCCAGTCACAGCTGCCCACGTGTCTGGTGGGCTTGGCCTCCTCCTAGCATGGGTCAAACCAACCCTTAGAGCTCTAGAGTGGCAGCCAACAGAAGCTGCTCCGTATTTAGACAACTCCAAATTCTCAGAGATATTCCTAGGTATCCACCCACCGTCAGTGCCCCATCCTTCAGGGCAGCTCTGCCATCGAGCGCGGTGGTGGCACCCACCTGTACCGAAGCTCATCAGCTCCTCCAAGCCTGGTGAGAACCCAAATGACCGTGCCCTCCCTCTTCCATGCCAAGGCCTCTAAAAAGGCCACTTGCTGGCATGCTCTCCCAGTCTCACGCACTCAAACGGTGGTCCCGCTGGCGAAAACAACACGAAGCTTTGTCTTTAAACTAGAATTTATTGGTATACAAAACTCCATTTCATAGATAAAGTGGCACATCTTTGCAGCTTCTATTGCACCAAGTATGGAAGATTAAAACACACAAAAAAGAAACATTTGGTTTTGAAAACACTGCAAATAGCCAAGTACAGTACTTTGGTAAATAAAAATAAAATGGTTCAGATGAACACAATCTGTGAAAAGAAACCACCGAGAGGAAATGAACTATGGACATCAGACAATGGTCACATTTCTCCCCGTCAAGCTCCAGAGATAAGGCAAGACTTGCTAAGTCGAAGGATTGTGACCCCATGGAGGTCTTAAGTATCTCCAGACTGAAGCTAGGACAAGTATAGTGCAATTAGAAAAAAGAGATGGTTCCCGAGCCTGCGAAGGCCCATGTTCCCCACAGACACACCTGTGCTCTTTCCTGGGGGTTCACGCCCTCTGGCACCTCTGCGCCAGCAAGAGGAACATGCAGGGCTTGAGTCTAACTCCCGGCTCCTTCCATCTTCTCACTGAGCTCGGTGGTCCTGGAGCTTGCTGGAAGGGTGGCTGGGGAGGCCGAGGGCCCTCCTGCCATGGAAAATGAACAATGAGGGTGGGAACATGGCAGACAGCCCCACAATAGTGTTCTTCAAGTTTTGGTCAAGGGACGTGCCAGGGGCTCAAACCACAGGCTGAGGTTTCTGACTGAGCCCCAGTGACTGTCCCAGACGGCTGGCCACGGGGGCCTGCTGGCTGCTGACGTGCGCAGGGGTAGGGGCAGCCCTCACATGCTTTATCCAGGGATGGTCGCCCACCTGACGACAGGCACAGGGAGTAGCAGCTGTTCTGGAACACAGGGCTGCCCTGCTGGAAACCGAGCCACCGCGCAGAAGTTCGTGCTTTACAGAAAGGTTCTTCACGACCACAGCCCCTTCTCCGGTAACTCTGCAAGGACGCTAACCATTTTAACCAAGCTACAAAGCACCCCTAACTAGCAGAGAGAGACTAGTAAGCTTAGAAGACATGGCTAAGAGCCTGAGGTCACCAGGAGCTTCACCTGGGGCCTGAGCAGAGCGAGGCAGCCCGCAGGCCCATCAATTCCCCGGGGGCCGGGCCCTGTGACGGGCGGGGGGGGGGGGTCACCACCTCCGCCTCATTCCAGTTACTCATTCTCCCTCTAGTATATGGCAGCAGATTTCCCTAAACACATCATCTAGAAGACCTTCGCTTCAGTGTCAGCAGAAAAACACAATCTGCTTTAGAGTCAGGAAAACACAGGTCGTAAAAAAGTGCCATTATTCAATGACCTCCGAACAACTGTCGGAAGGCCCCAAAGTCTCAGCCACGCCTGCTCTGAACGCGGAGGTGGACAGTGAAGACTGAAAACGGGAGAACAGCAGCAGACTCTGAATCTAGACGTTTGCTACAGACAGACAGAGCCTTGAGGTAAAAAGGTAAAAAGATGAAGAGCCACGTGTCTGCCCAAAATGGGAGTCAGCGATGGCCCCAGATGTGACCCACGGAGACCAAGCGCTCCATTTTCTTCCTTTGACTCAGGGAGAGCGTTAGCGTGGACTAGAAATCCCAGTTTCCGGTAACCGACTGCACGTTCGAGCAGACCATTTCCCAGAGGTAAACTGACAGCACTCTACGTAGACCCAGTAAAACCCGGGCAGAGTCTGAAGTTTCTCAGAATGAGAGAAACTGCACATTGACGACAGGGACTCACCACGAGGACAGTTCAGCGCCGAAGTCCCTCGATGCCGACCTACTTAATGAGTGAGCGGCTCTCCCCGATGTCGCATGGCCCCCCTCACCCAGGACCATGTCATTTCACATTGTAAATGCCAGGGAGAGGAGGCAGGGCGCTACCGATGACCAACTCGAAGGTTCCCGTGATGCCCACTAGAGCCACCCCGCAAGGGAGACCCCACTTCACAAGCCCTCGGGATCAAAAACAGGTTTGGAAGTGTTTTCAGAGCTTATAAAGAAAATACAGACAACCACCTCCACTGATATCGAAGATCTTGCTTTCTGCCACCATCCCTCAAGCAGGCTATGCTCCAGAAAGCCTATGTGCGCGTTCTGGAAAATTACATGTGCATACGCGTTCTCTCGAACACCTCCTGATGGCAACTATGTTATTTAGAAGGTGTGGTTCTAGGTTGCTTTAATACATCTACCTCTCTAGTACAAAGCTGTTGCCACTAAAATTTTACGTATTTTGACCTTCAGAAAATCTTATTTTAAAATCCATAAAACCTTTATATACAGTTTCTAAGACGAATAAGCAGCTAGAGACCACTGCCCCATCCCCTTCTCCTGACCTCACTAAAGGCTACCGAGACAACCCCAGGTAACGTTAACTTCTAACAGCCAAGATGCAGCCCAGAGGCTAAGTAAGCAACACGCGCCTCCTAACGTGGGGTGCACGTGAGTCACTGGGCTGGGGATGAGAGTTCCAACAACAGTCAGCCCAGAGCCAAACACACTGGGCCTCCACGCTGGCTGCCAATAAAGTAATTTTCAAATGCCTACAAGGCAACTAAGTATATGGATCCCATCTACCTCATCCTTCAGTGACACTGAGGCAGTAAAGTCTAAACTCACACGCTTAGCGAGAGAGATCACTAAAGTCGAATACGTGTACCCCATTCCTAATAACTAACGTTTTAAACGCAGACCAATTTTAACTGCAAAACTATGAAATGGTAGTAAGAGAAAATTCCCGAAGCCAGATTAGTTTTTGAAACCACTGTTATCTTACCCCAGAAATGCTGAAGTCTATTATCAGAATTTGGTAATTTGTTAAGAAGTGTGCCCAATATTCTTTAATAACTTTTTAGCAGCTTCTAGTTAATCTTCTAAAACCCAACAGGGCCCAAGGCCACCTTCACTAACCAGGTAAATAGAGCAATTCTATTGCTCCTGACGGGGGTATCCCTTATGGTTATTTCAGATTCCTAATCCTGCTGAGTTTCCAAAACCACATCTTGACCTTCCTGAGAGGATCTGTCTCTTGCCCTCTAGGCCTACCGGACGGACAAGAAAGAGTGCTCGCTCAGGAAAGATCAACCACAGTCAGGAAAGTGTCCAGAGTCAAAAGCCAAGAGAACGATCGATCCGTAAGCACTGGATCTCACTCCCTTGGAAACAGAAGGCATCAGAGCCCCTGCACCCGCGGGGACTGAGCACAAGAGCCTCAGACTCAGGACTCCACGATGTGCAAAGAAATCATGCTCGGCACTTTCCAAATCTGCCGACTATTACAAAGCCCTGTTCCAGGAAGAAGCCCAAATGGCCTAAGAGCAGTTCCAAGAGACTACAGGTGCTCCAACTACAAAAAGTCACCAAAGTTAACAAACAAAAAATTGAAACACATCATTAAAACTGAAGAAAGCAAATCATATGCTGATAAAAGCAATTCAGTGAATCCAGGCCCAGCCCAGATAATGGTACATCCATTCAGTCAAAAGGTTTTTATTGTTTTCCCTTGTCCTTGGAACAGTTATAATTTTGAAATCTGAGGTGGAGAAGTAACTAATTTACCTTCATTCAGCAGAATTTATCTGTCCAAATACGGGGTCCCCAAAAGGCCAAGACTGTCTGCGACTGTCCAGTCCAAACATTCTAGGTTAAAAGTTCACACCCTCCTACAGTCTTAGGAATGACCCCTCTCCACCTCCCAAATCCATGTCAGAACTGTGGAGTCATTCCATGGCCTCTGCCCTGTTGGGCTAACCTGAGTCCCTGACAAGTGCTAGAGTGCGGAAGAACTTTTCCGACATCAAAATCCCAGATAGGGCTGGAACAGAAAGAAAGAAATGCAGCATTTTATGGGATTCCATTTTCACAACATTAAGAAAACTGAGCATTAGGTCAAACTACTTCTCTGAAGGTATCTAAGTCTAGAACAGTGAAGAAGAAAACAGTTAATTATTTAAAAGGTGAACCTGAAAAGCTTTAGTTATTCTTCCAGACCTCTGCCCGCACAAAATCAAGTAACTCCTTAGAGTCTCTGCAGACAAAGACTGGACTCTCTTCATTTCTCCCTTTATAACCCTGGGTTCTGCTCTCCATACGATCAGAAGCTCAGGATTACCTCATAAGCAGTAACATGCCACCTTCTCTTTGTCAAGAAACAAGTACCAAAACCTCAACAACACTACCACTTTTCCAGCAAAGTCCAGGCCTAATCAGCATCGGGCGCGTTTCTGAGAAGGCGTGCGCACAAGCAAACTCAGCACCTGCATCCCACCTGAAACAGCCTCAGAGTCAGGAAGGAGAGAAACGTAGCTGTTGAATTTCCACCCTGACTACAGGCCGCAACCCTCATATCCTATTACTTTGGGAAAAATACTTCCTGAATTAATTTCTGATTAACTTGGACTAGTAGAAAATTAAATCTAAACATGTTCCTGAGTTGAAGACCATTTACAAACTATCCCATATGTGAATATCTGCTTGAAAATGAAAGGAAAACAAAGGAAACTTGTCGTTCTGAATTTCTAGCAACTAATCTAAACTACTTCATGAACAATTACGGCAAAACTCACCCCAAGTGCTCAGGAAAAGTCCCAGAGTCACTGAACTCTGATTTTTCAAGGCAAATAAAACCACACCTAAAAGGTTTTTGCCCGAACTAACTATCCAACCCTAGGACTCGATGTTTTAATTGCAGAACATGAATGGCTTCACTGAACGTTCATCAGACAGAACACACCACTAACAAAAGTCTGAGCAAAACAGAGGCAGCCTGAAAGGAGACTAACTCAGTGTACGAGCTTGTGTGTGAGTCTGGGGGCTTGCACGTCACTTTGTGAGAGGTCGGCCTCCCTGGGGAGCCTGCTATGCGGCGCTCCTTTTCCATCCGCTCCTCGCAGCTCCCAGAAGGCCAGAGAGTCAGATGTTGAGAGCGGCAAAGGTCTTCACCAAGGTGACCTGCGTGTTCGCATCCGCTTCACTTCGGCTGCTGTCCCTGTGGCCGCTTCTGCTCTCCAGGGCCTTGTGACGGTGCCTCTCCTCTTGTCGCTTCTTCTTCTCCAGTCGCTGCTGCTCCCGCCTCTGTCTGCTGGTGACCTGAAAGAGAAGGCCGCATGAGCTGCCCGCACGGCGGACTCAGGTGGCACCTGCCGAGGGGACACATGGGGCACGGACAGATCCAAGGGTCATGGGCTGCTTCTCAGCGAGAACAGAGAAAACCCACCTAACAGACCAGAAGTGATGTCTTTCCCATCACAGCTCCAATTTACATTTAAATTTCTATCTCCTTGCTGAGCTAGCAAAAGAAATTCCATTCTTCTCCAAATCCAATACACAATGACCTAAGAAACATGAACCCCAGTCCTGCACGACATAATGCTCAAACATGCCAGAGGCCCCCTGTCTCTACATAATTTAACGCCCCAGTAACCATAATAAAACCCGCAGCAGCTTTTACTGCATTTTTACCACTGCCTGTGGCTTTTGACATTATGCTGCATTTGGGGCTCAGAACTGCTTGGTGAAAAATCTTTAAAAGGAATTCCCAATTCCGTAAAAGCAATCGTACCATATACTACTTGCAGGAGTCAGGGGCGGGGAGAGAGACAGACAACCCTTCCAGGAAACATCTGACAATTTATCAAAACGCCTTAAAAAGATTCAAATGTCTATGCCCTTTAACCTATCCATTCCTCTTCTGGGACTCTAGCCACACAAAAAACTAATGTAAAATACAAAGATTTACACACAAAGTTTTTCAGTGAAGATGACGGCATTTATTGTATAATACGGGTTAACCGGGCAGCACCTGGACGCACAGGAACACTGGGCGGGGAGGGAGACTGTATGTGTGTACATAGAGCAGCACGGCCGGGCCCACCTCTATTCGTCACTGCACGCAGCAAACTGGACAAGCAAGGTTCTCATTCTGCTTCTCGATGCCCCCTTATGCACTTCCCATTTTTTCTGCAATAACTACTTTCAAACCACCAGAAAACAATGACGCACTAAGATGAGCTCCCAGTTCCCACCACTGCCACTGAATCACCACCGCCCACCACTGGCCCTTGCTAGCCCATCTTTCATACCTTTGGGAGCTGGTTTTTATTTGCTTTGTTTTCTTCACTAGGGCTGGCCCGCTCTTTATTGTTGTCAGTTCTGTCTTCATTTAAGCCCTGATTTCCAAAGAGCCTGGTGCCACTGCTGCCTTCCTCCCATAAAGGGCCACACGGCTTCAGACTTTGGCCGCTGGACTCAAGGTTCTCCTCTGCATCTTCCAAAGAAAGGTATTTTATTAAAATTGAGAACCTAAGACAGTTACACAACCTAACAATGCATAACTCCAAAGAGAGCAAGTTTCCTTGAAGCAAAATTCTAACATCAAGTCAATACAGTGGGGAACACAGTGGGGAATGACTGGTACTATTGGAAGATAAATTTTAAAAGAACCTGCTGACCAGCCTAATCATCAGCTTCCCACCTGCAGAGTGTCTTATTAAACCACTTTTTAACACGTTATTTTTAGGAGGAAGTCTTTCATTTGCACCCAAAACCCAGAAAGGAAACAGACTCCAAACCCGTACTGCCTAATACAGCAGCCACCAGCCATAGGTAGCCATTTAAATTAAAAATGATTAAAGTTCAATGAAATTGAAACTTCAGTTCCTTACTCTCACTCAGCCATACATGTCAACTACACACTATACTGGATGGTGCTGTTTTAACGTCACAAAGACCAAGTTACTCGCAGCTTTCTGAGAAAGCACAGCAAATATATAAAGAAGAAAATACCCAAACACATAGAAAACTGTCATGCTGGGAGCAGAACCTGGCACCTATCTGGCAATATGTACCAAAATCATTCTGAATAACTTGTGAGGACACTAAGACTGTGTCTTTTTGTTGTTGTTTTCCATCTTCTGAGTCACAGAATTAAACCCAGTTCAAGTAAAACAAAATTCTAATTTATCACCAGCTGATGGATACTAGTTATCTATATATTTCCATTAGAAAACTCAGTTATTTCTCTCTCTAGTCTATTTCAGTTATCATTTTTTTATTATAAGGGATTCCTCTTTCAAAAAGAATAAAGTCCTCCCTGAACTCTCCATCCCTCCAAGACCAGCTTAAGTGGCCTTTCCATGCACCCCCTGGTTCTCTGTACCCCCACTAGTACGAATTATTATGCTGGTTTCCCTGTCTCCCCTCTGCCCCTCTCTCCCCAACTCCAGATTATCTCCTCCCTGAGGCAGGGCCAGGGCCTTGTAAAACATGCCCACATGCAGAAAGTGATAAATGGCAGTATAATCACTACCTGTGCCTTGATAAAAATTAAACATTTGAAAAGTCACCAACACAACCATTTTGAAAGCATAGAAATATCAATCATGGACTCACTATTTCTTTTCCCCTGGTTCATCTGAAGCATGGCAATTATTGCAGATTCAATGTTATAATTTTCGGCTTCCAGGTTCTGGACTATCAAATTAAAATCCTATCCAAGAAACAAAGGAACACGTCAAGACTGGGTAGACTCTTCTACCTACCTCCACGTCAACAACCTGATACGTGAGAAGAGCTAACGGTGAGAATCAGGGCGTGGCTTCAAGACCTTTTCCATTTAGGAGATGCCTTAATTTTCAATAAGGCTGGTCACTTGAAATAACTATTTAATATAAATAAGTTCCTTTATATAAAACTGCACTTTTACTAGTGTAAACGCCAGTCAGAAAAAGAAAAAAAACCCACACACCTCCTTAGGGTTTTGAGCAATACTGGGTAAAATCTAGCAAACAAGAGACAAGTGAATAAGCAGCTCTCCTTAGGTCATCTCACTTGATCTGATGAGCCACAAACATCATGAGCCACAAACATCATGAATCTTGCTCAGCCCATCAGGTGTGGGCATCCCACACTGGGGCTACGAAACTGGCAGGAAAACTCGGCCCAGCAATGCTTGTTCATGCACCATTATTACTACAGGACAGAAATACTCACTGAACATCCAGTCGCATTGCAGACCTTCTGGACAGCATCTTCTACTTCACCTCTCAGGTCATCCTCAAAGTCAACACCCTTCGTCTTGACCTTTTCCCTTTTATTTGACTCATCTTGATGAAGCATCTGAAACTAAAGGAAATATAAAGAGTAATAATCATGGAACATGCAAATTAGGTTCAGAATCTTCCACATAGGAAGACACTTTAATCTCAAAATCATTCTAGTATTTATTGACGGGGAGAAGATTCCAGGAGCAATCTTCAGGGAATAGCAATGACTAGGCTAATTTTCATCCAGACACGGATACTCCAGACCATAAAAGAAGTGTTAAAAAGAAAGGCCCAATATAGGATAAACTGCTCAGGAAGAATGGCATTAGAGCTCCTACATCGTTTCTAGACACCAACAATCTGGCAATGACCTCTGACTTGAACAGCACACATTGTCTCAGCTGATCGCCAGAGCTAGGAGTTTAGTCACAGAAGCTCAACTGATAAGCTTCTGCAGCAGGACAAGTTGTCCTGAAGAAACATTCATACATCCCTCACCTGGGTCCCAAGGCCCTATCTGATCATCATCAAGTCTTGGTGTGCTGAAGTTCCTGTCCCAGCTGGATAGTCACAGGTGGGCGGGACTCCTCTAACCTCATCTGACCTCACCTAACCACAGGCATACCACCACGTGCAAGGGAACCTGGCAATCCAAATCCTAAAAACAGAAAGAGCAGTTCGTTTGGTATCTGCGAGGCCTTTCCAACCTAAGCTTACTGCACAATAGCTAAAAATCATCGCTCTGCGGTTGCTCAATCACCTTCTCTCTTCACTTCTGCTAACACAGGGAGATGGGAAACAGGCAAGGACAAATTCTTGTTTGCCTATAAAAGCATAAGCGGAATCCAGCAGTGTGCAGTCCATTCCTTCCAGCACGAAGCGATCTATTGTAAAATTACACCCAAACAACTTGGCCAGTCTTTAAAATATATCCAGAGGACATAATGTTAAATAATGGCAACTTTAGAAAGGGTTTATGTGAAAGTGCTCACCACAGCACTACTAATGGTGGTGAGTGACTGGAAACCTGAGGGTTTCAGTGTATGGGTAGTTAAATAACCATGGTAAATCCGTACACTGATACTTCAGTTCTGTTAAAGTAAGGAGCTGAATAGACATTTCACTCGCATGATTATTTAACAATGTTTTGGCAATAGCAAAAAGCAATTAGCCCTTCCCCCGCAAAAAAAAACAAAAAAAAAAAAACAAAAAAAAAACACCAAAAGTATAAAATTGAAAAGAAGAAAGATTACCACTATTTGCAGATGATATAATTCTATACCTAAAAAAAAAAAAACAAAAAAAAAAAACCAAGAGAATCAACCAAAAAACTAGCACAAACAGAAAGAATTCTGGCAAATCATATACTTACAAGAATCTAGTATCCAAAATATATAAAGAACTCTTACAATTCAACAACAAAAGCACAAATACCACAGTTAAAACATGGGCAAAGGACGTGAGCAGACATTTCTCCAAAGACACACAATAGCCAGTGAACACATGAAAAGATGCTCTACAGCATTAACCATTACAGAAATGCAGATCAAAACCAGAAGACAGCATTTCCTACCTGGTAGGATGGCCATAATTTAAAAGAGAAAGAAGGAAAAACAGCAGGTGTTGGTTAAGAGTGTGGAGAAAGTGGAACCCGGAACACACTGCTGACAGTACGTCAGACACGCAGCCAGTGTGGAAACAGTGCGGCAGTTCCTCAAGAAGTTAAACATATGACCTAGCAATTCTACTCCCGGATATGTATCTAAAAGACTGAAGACAGGGACTGAAATGCTATACGCAAATATTCATTGCAGCACTATTCACAAGAGCCTAAAGTGGAAATAACGCAGATGCCTATCGACAGATGAAGAGCTAAATGAATGGGCTCTATCCACACGGTGGGATATTATTCAGTCTTAGGAAGTATGGACACCTGCCACAAAATGAACGAATCCTGAAAACGTGCTGCTGTGACATACGTCAGTCACAAAAGCCCACATATTGTATGATACCATTTATATAAAACGTCCAGAACTGATAAGCCCATAGAGACATAAAGCAGATTGGTGGTGGCTGAGGGAGGAAAGGAATGGGGAGTGACCTGCTTCATGGGCACGCGGTCTCCTTCTGGGGTGAGGAAAATGTTTTGGAGCTGGATGGAGGAAGGAGATGCACAGCTTTATCGGTGTATCAGTGGCACTAAACTGTACATTGCAAAATGGTTAATTTGGGGGCACCTGGGTGGTCTTGTCAGTTAAGTGTCCAACACTTGATCTCAGCTCAGGTCTTGATCTCAAGATCCTGAGTTTGAGCCCTGCATTGTGCTGCATGCTGGGCATGGTGCATACTTTAAAAATCTCTAAAATGGTTAATTTTGGGGGCACCTGAGTGGCTCACTGGGTTAAGCCTCTGCCTTCAGCTCAGGTCATGGTCTCAGGGTCCTGGGATCAAGCCCTGCATCAGGTTCTCTGCTCAGCAGGGAGCCTGCTTACCCCTCTTTCTGCCTGCCTCTCCGCCTACTTGTGATTTCTGTCTGTCAAATAAATAAAGTCTTTTAAAAAAATTAAAAAATAAAATGGTTAATTTTATGTTACGTGAATTTTACCCGAATTTTTAAAAAAGACAGAATTCTGCATGATAGCTGGTGCGCACATAATTAACATTTTGTTAACTACTCTCGTATATACAAATGATAACTAGCTAGGAAACAGAAAAAGAAGAAGATCCTTTCCTTATAATAGAAACAAAAACACAAAATACTTAAGAATAAACTCTGCAAAAAATTAGCAAGATCCATATGTAGGAAATGCTCCTGAGGATCACCCAAAAAGTCAATTAAACAGAAAAACATCACTGGTTTGGGGGGTACCTAGATGGCTCAGTCAGTTGAAATATTAGACTCTTGGTTTCAGCTCAGGTTAGGATCTCCAGGTCACGGGACTGAGCTCCAGGTCGGACTCCACACTCAGCGCGGAATCTGCTTTAGATTCTCTCTCTCCCTCTCCCCGGCCCCTCCCCACCACTCATGCTCTCACTCTCTCTCTCAAATAAATAAATAAAATCTAAAAAAAAAAAAAATCACTGGTTTTTAGCTCCCAGGGCACACAGCTCTTGACCCGGTTCCACCAGGGCTGAGAACACAGAAGAAAACAGGGGCCTCACTCACATCTGTCTGGAGGTGTGCAGGGGCTTCCGAGTTGTCATTCAGCCTCCGAACACTGTCATAGTGCTCTCCGCACCGATATGCGATATGTAACTCCCTCACGCTGCTCTTCTCTGTGCCACGAATCTGCAGGCAAAAGGGGAGACAGATGCCAGCGAGGATCTGGATGGTGTCAAGTCTGGGAGGGAAAGGCCCCCTGGGTTGTCCAGGAAGCCCAGTCAGCAGGCTCTATGCACACATGAATTCAGGATAGGCTGGGATATGCCAGAGGGCAGGGCCGGAAGAACAGATACAGGACAACCATCTGCTGCGACAAGAGATTTGGTGCTGCACACCTGGACTCTGGGCCCTGTGTTTTCAGCCTCTGATTTAATTTGTGGGGAAAAAAATAAAGGAAAGACTCTTAAAAAAAAAAAAATGCTTAAGTAACTTCTGAATTCTCTTTCTCCCACCCATGTTACATAGGCTTCAAACTGCTTAATGTGTAACTATATGGAAATTCATCCACATGAAAAAAATATAGTCAAAAGCCAGAGCAGATTTACGAAGAAGTTAGAGCAGCTTATGTTTTAGAGGCTTCTGCACCCCTCAGCCCCTCCATGCACAGGCCCTTTCCAGGGTGGAAGGCCCAGGGGCTGAGACAGATTTGTTCAGTTTGAAGCTCAAACAACCTGGGGCCCTCTTTGAGAAAAAGAATACAAAATTACAAATATTAAATTGCTATAACCCCTCCCAAGACCTTGAAAGGGGACTACGAAAAAGAGGGACTCGACACTCAGAGTAAATCCACCCATTGTTAAAACAAAAATAGCATTTTCCATCAACTGCATACTAAGAAATTAACAAGAACAAATTCAAAAATTAACAAGAACAAATTCAAAAATCTCACTTAAACCAAATTCAAAACAAAACGTGATACAGTCAAGCAGTACTACTGCGTGGCCCAATGATGAAGGCGCTGTTCCAAAGTACGCCACGCGAACGGTGCCCACGGAGCGCAGCCCGACAAGAACGGTCTTCCCTGAAATTGTGCTGTACGGAAGCCCTGACGGTCAGGCTGGGTACGCCCCCAAGAAACCACCGCCTCCACAGAAACTCTGAAGTGAGTCGGAATCTGTCCCTTAGAAAGCCCAGTAACTGTTTCTTTGTTAAACACCAAAACATCAGCACCTCTTGTTTCTACTGAAAGTCATAGGTAGTAAGGTTCTGCCATTAATTCAAACAGTATCTATGGTCTAAAACACAACAAAAGCCGGAACCACACAAGTCTAGAGATCAGAACCATGGAAATTTCCTCCAGGTGGAATACTTAGGTCTCAAAATACAGACAGTCTGGTTTTGACATATAATAGAGCGATTACCAATTATCTCTCTTGGGAGGGGTTAAAGCAATTATAAATTAAATCTCCAGGAAGAGTAATGGAAAAGGAAACTAGTTGATTAGAATCTTTGAATGACATTGTCCCTAAAATACGTACATATTTAAATAATAGTAATATACACACAGTATGGATAGGAGAAAATAACTGGAATAGTCACCAAATTGTTAACTGTGATGTTCAGGGGGAAAGAGATTACAGAGGACTTTCACTTTCTATGCTACACATGTCTACACTCTTCACAGAAGCACATACTCCATTTGTAACGAGGGAAAAAATGCAGGTTTCAGGGTCTCGATGTTGTGAATACAAGTCTACTCATTATTCATGCAAGAGCTCTTATCCCAGATAGTAGCAACCAATGCAGTTTCAATTCTTAAATTTTCTAAGATCCAGGGCACCTGAGTGGCTCAGTAGGAAGCCTCTGCCTTTGGCTCAGGTCATGATCTCAGGGTCCTGGGATCGAGCCCCACATCGGGCTCTCTGTCAGCAGGGAGTCTGCTTCCTCATCCCCACCCCCACCTGCCTCTCTGCCTACTTGTGATCTCTCTCTGTCAAATAAATAAATAAATTTTTAAGAAGTTTTATAAGATGCTTCAAAGGGGAGTGGGAAGATGGAGGAGATCCAGTGCACAGTTCCATTATACAGCAATTATATTTATTTTAAAAACATATACTTTCAAAAAAACAAAACAAAAAACCAAAACATATACTTTCAGTGTTTAGCAATCCATGAAAAAGAATACTACAGAAATATATGTGGAAAACAAATTCTAACTATGCAGAATTATCTTCCACAACTACCTAGGTAATAAAAAAAAAACTTAAAAAAAAACAGTTAGGGGAGCCTGGGTGGCTCAGTCAGTTAAGCAGCTGCCTTTGGCTCAGGTCATGATCCCGCATCGGTCTCCCTGCTTGGTGGGGAGTCCGCTTCTCCCTCTCGCTCTGCCTACTTGTGCTCTCTATCTCTCTGTCAAATAAAAAAATACAATCTTTTTAAAAAATAAAAATAAGACAAACAAAAAAAGTTATTGGAGTTCCTGGGTGGCACAGTCGGTTAAGCATCCGATCTTAACTTCAGCTCAGGGCATGATATCAGGGTCATGGAATCAAACCTCTGCACTCAGTGCGGAGTCTGCTTGTCCCTCTCCCTCTGCTCCTTCCCTCCCCACGCACACACACTCACACTCTCTCCCGCTCTCAAATAAATAAATAAAATCTGTAAAAACAGTTCTCAATGGAGGGAAAGGGAGACTGTGGTTACTAAGTTGGCCCAGATTATTTTTCATCAAGAATAGGGTCATTATGCTATAAATTCAAATGATCTTGATGACTTCTGCTAAACAGTAAAACTTTAATGACCAAAAACTGAGACCATGGAACCAGTAACCAGTATTCTTGGTTGTAAGACCAACCTTAGAAAGAGAGAATCTCGGAAAATATGACCATGTTCCCTGGTGTTGGTCCACCTGACAAAACTGCCCCAAAACAAAATGTGTACAGTCACTGTCCCCCCCGTCCCTACATCTCGCACCGACCCATGAGCATCCCGTTTATTCCGCTCTAAGAGAATTTCATTAAAGGATGTTATGACAGATGCAGAAGACTACATACTTCCATTAATAGAACATTCTGAAAAGGCAAAATTGTAAGAGGTAAATGACATTAGTGTTACAAGAGGCAAGGGGTGGGGGGAGAGGGAACTATGACTGCAAATGGCCATGAGGTGACTTTTCGGAGTCATGGAAATAATCTGTATGTTGACAGTTGTGGTAGTGACATGACTGTGTTTGTCAAAACACACAGACGTATACGTCAGAGAAGGATGAATTTTGCTATATGTAAACTGTCTCTATAAACTTTATTTTTAATGAGGAAAGGCTAGACACAAGCAATTTACAAAGAAATACGTATGTGCAGGTGGTATATTTAAAAAACGAGGGGAAAAAAGGTCATCACTGCCTTTATGAAAATAATGAGAGAGATGTGTAAGAAGCGTGTACATGTGCACACAGACGCATCTCCGTGTGCGCAGATGGGCTTCAAACAGGTATGAGACCACTGTGATGTGTCTCTTTTCCAGGTTCGGCAAACAGTGCACATGAATGCCACGGATACACACTAACATGTTAACAGTAATAATCTCTGCATAATATGACACTCTGGGTGATTTTTACTTCCTTTTATGGGCTTTTCTGAAGTTTCAAAATTTTCTATGATTAACATGTTTTAGCTAATTTAAAAAAAACAACTTAGAAATGGGGAAGTGAAGGGAAGAAGAGAGGACTAACAAATCCTATGCACAGTTTTTAGGAGTGGAGCCACAACGGGAAAAGCAGTGCTCTGAATGCAAGGATGAAGAGTAAGGGGATGGTAGCCTAGAGACACTTTCCCCCTGACCTGTGGCTTTCCATACTCCAGAACGTTTGGTTTGATGGACTGTTTGGAGGAGAAGAGGTTAATTTAGGATACCAAAGGTAATGAAAGGTGAAAACAGGTGAATGGACAAGTACTTCATGACACGGGCCGGGGGACCACACCGAGTACGTGTTGTTAAAATCTTATTTGCTGTAGAAAAACCACTAAAACCATTCTGTGTGGCTGGGCAGAGCACAGAACAGAGCTTGACATCCTAGGCATGAAATATATTTTGCTGTTCAGAACACACTTTTTAGCAACACTTACTGAGTGCATTTGGTTTTTGTCTCCCTCCACATAAAAAAACAAAACATACACGTGGGTTAGGCATACCTCCAACCGGAATTTGTAGGCCCGAATCCTCTGGATTCCCACTTTACTATTTTCTACAACGTGATCTAAAGTATTTCCATATTAGGCTGTCGGCCCTCAAATTACCCCGTTAACTGACTGCTAAATAATATATATTTTTTAAGTTGTTATTTAAAGTCAAGTTAGTTAACAGTGTATTAGATTCAGATGTACAATTCAGTGACTCAACACTTCCATAGGACACCCAGTACTCATCACGAGTGCCCTCCTGCAACCCCAGCATCCTGCTGAATAATACTGTTAACCTTCTAAAGGTCTGTGCCTTATACTTCAGACTCCCTATGTACATAGCACGGGGTTTAATTCAAAGCCACTGGCAGCTTCCCGTCTGTGGTTAGGCCAGCAGTCCAAGTGACCCTGTACAGTTCAGTATCACCATCTCTGGACACCCCCAATGCTAATTTATAAGTAAGAGCTTAAGACAAGTCCCCCAGTAGGTGACCTACCTGCCACAAAGGGGCATTAAGTTGATGAATCACCACATTCAACTGATGATTTCTTGCAAAGGCTACGATTGCATCATTGCCAGCAAAGGTTCCAGGCTTTGCCAAACTGGCCACTGCACAAAACAGGAGAGAGAGGAAAATGAACTCTTTGGAATGGAAAAATCCAAGTGCAAGCATGCATTGGTATTTGCTTAGTTCCAAATAGTATGAAACAGAAGGATCCATCTGAGAAATTCGTAAGCTCTGTCACAACCAGGAATTCAGTTGGTTGCACAGTATGTCGTCTGCTACTCGGAAGAGTACCAATCATTCATAAAGAAAGGAGTCATTTCTTCCCTCATTAACTACTTACTGACTGTTTCCTATATGCCTAACTGTAAGACTGGAAACGGAACAACAACCAGAGTAACCTTCAGTTTGCATTAATGAGTGTGATTAGGTGTTAAGCATGGCTCTACTCACTTCCGGATTATTATTTTTAATCCTCAAAACTCTCTGAAAGAGACAGCATCATGCACACCATCCTCCAGGTAGAGCAGTTTGTAACTGAGCCCAAGGTCACAGAGCCAGTACATGGCAGAGCAGAGACTGCATCCCAGGCAGCCTGATTCCAAGCCCTGGCACTTGGCCACTCCGTTACACAGCTGGTCACAATCTGAGCTCAAGGAGTCTACAACCAGTGGGGGACAAACAACAAGAAAACAGGCTGATGCATAAGTGTCGCAGGGAAGGGATGTACAGTAAGGAACTTGGCCTCGGGGCGCCTGGGTGGCTCAGTGGGTTAAGCTGCTGCCTTCGGCTCAGGTCGTGATCTCAGAGTCCTGGGATCGAGCCCCGAATCGGGCTCTCTGCTCAGCAGGGAGCCTGCTTCCTCCTCTCTCTCTGCCTGCCTCTCTGCCTGCTTGTGATCTCTCTGTCAAATAAATAAATAAATAAAATCTTAAAAAAAAAAAAAAAAAAAAAAAGGAACTTGGCCTCACCCAGAGAGGTCTGGCCTTTGTCCCTGACTCATAGGTAATAACCTCTAAACCCTTGAAATTTCCCACGTGAAAGGATGATGGGCCCCTTGGCCCCATTTGTGTTTATACTGATGAGGTGACTCATAGTGGGCCTCTCTGGCCACATGATGGTAGGAAGACCTGGGGGACTGGGAGCTGGATACTGAGAGCAACCACCTAGGCAGTCAATCAATAATAGCTATGTAATGAGGCCCCAGTAATCCAAACGTGGAAGTCAGGGGGCTCCCTGGCTGACAGTATTCTGTGATTGTGTAACCTTCCCTGACTCTAGCCCTTGGCTAATTTTGATCCATATCCTTTCCTTGCAAAAAATTGTAACTGTGAGTATAACCACCGTCAGTGAGTTCTGAGTCCTTCTAACAAATTATTGAACCTGAGCCTGCTTCTGGGAAACCCCCAATTTGCAATTGGTATCAGAAGAGGGAAGTCGGGTTCTTGGGTGGCTCAGTCGTTAAGCGTCTGCCTTCGGTTCAGGTCATGATCCCAGGGTCCTGGGATTGAGCCCCACATTGGGCTTCCTGCTCCTCCCACTCCCCCTGCTTGTGTTCCTGCTCTCACTGTCTCTCTCTCTCTCTCTCTAATACATTTTTAAAAATAAAAAAAAAAAAAAGAAAGAAAGAAGAGAGCAAAGTCTTATGAGAGACTGTGCCCCCAAACCCTGCCGTCTGGCTGACTCCAGGTCAGGACCACAACCCAGTCTGGCAGTGGGAGTGGGAGGTAAGGCGTATCAGACAAGCTTCTCAGCAGACAACTACACTGACTCCTAAAGGGCGAGCAGGAGACAGAAGAGGAATGGATGACGTTCCAAGCAGAGGCGAGAGAGAGAGGATGAGCTTGTGCGCTATACAGTATGGCGCGAACTTGGGACTGCCGAGAGCCGGGGGTCGGGGAGCAGAAGACAGAGTGGGAAACAGCAAGAGACGAGGATAGAGAACTAACAAGAGCTGAAGAGTTCAGACTTTATCCTCAGGTCCGTGGGGAGTGGCCAACAGGTTTTTGATGGGAAAAGAGGTCTTAGATATATGTGCATTTAGCTCACTACTCTGGCCACAATGTGGAAGACAAACTCAAGGGGTCAAGAGGCAATGGAATCAGTCCAAAAAGTACTGAAGAAGTCTAAGCAAACGTCCCCCGAGACTTGATTTTATGAGGGAGAAGCGGTGAAAGAAAAAGACGTGGAGGTAGAAGTGACAAGCCTTCATAAATGACTGGGCATAAGAGAGGGGGAGAAGGCACTGAGCATACTCAGGTCTCTGTACAGTTGGAGAGCCAGAGTCTAAAGGAAAGAACAATCCTAAACAACACAGCCATCCACCAGGGTAACCAGGCCCTAAAGAATTAAGTGAGCCGTTTATTTATTCACTTAACAAACGTCTTCCGAGTGCCTACCACGTGCCAGGCAGTGCCACTTTGCGGAACAACCACAGTCCTTGTCCCAAGAATCTCACGGTGTAAAAAGGCAGGCAGGCGTTAAAACCACATTAACCAGAAGAGTGATACACAGAGTAAGTCCAGGCTTCTGGTGACCCGCAAATGGAATGTGTAGACTTCTCGGGTCCTTTCATTCCGCTATGGCAGCCAGAGCCACCTCTCACACCTCTGATGCTCAAATTCTTACAGAGCACCAACCAGCCATCAGGCAAACCCAGTGACATTTCAACAACACAGCCTCCCACTGCACATCGACAGGGACCATCACATCATGCTGGTGGCTGCAGGCTGGAGTCCCCTGTCCTGCCGCACCCCAAATCTACCACGTGACTCCACTGCAGATATCCACAGGGGATTCTCCAGTCAAAGTGAAAACTTTCTCCATCCAAAATGATATTTTACTTGGACGAATGACACCATTCATTTTATATAGCACTAAACTGCAAAACTTGCCCTGTAGACCCACACTTGTCAACAGCTGACCATCTGGTAACCTGGCATCTGCCAGACAGAAATTGAGCCAGAGAGAGGAACCATCAGAACTCAGTGAATGACAAAAACTACTCATGGAGAGGGGTGGTTTGCTGCTGGGCCCCTTTGCTGCTGGTGCCTAATGAATGAGTCCTTTCCTAGGTAGGAATGAAAAAGGCTTTGGGGTCATGGATAGTTTCCCTGCCAAAGGTCTTCCTCCTGCTGCCCTCTCTCTCGATGGAGGATATAAGGATACAACTACCCAGCCATTCTCCAGAACGTTCCAAATCACCTTTGTCTCCTCCTCCTCCCCTCCTCCAATGAGGCCTGTCAATTACGATACCAAACTGTGTCCTAGCTTGAACTCTACTGATTACCCCACGTAGCTGGTGGAGACTCTCTTAACGTTTCATCTGGCCAATGTGGACAGGCTTCTAACTCATCCTCTTTCTCCATCCATTCCTGACATGGCATCCACAATTAGTTCTCTAAAACACAGAACGATCCTGTCTCTTTCTTAGTAAGGGTATTATGTGCGCCCTGTGATGATAATGTTAGTTGTAAAATACAAATATATCAACACCTTGTTTAGTAGATCCTTAAAGTTGTTTTTTTGTTTTTTTGAGATTTTATTTATTTACTTGAGAGGGAGAGAGCGAGCACAAATGGGGGAGAGACAGAGGGAGAAGCAGACACCCCACTGAGCGGGGAGCCTAATGCGGGGCAGGGCACTATCTCATGACCCTGAGACCATAACCTGAGCTGAAGGAAGATGCTTAAACGACAGAGCCATCCAGGTACCCCGAACCTTAAAGTTTAAAAGCTCAAATGTACTAGGGCTCCTGGGTGGCTCAGTCAGGTAAGCATCAGACTCCTGATTTCAGCTCAGGTCATGATCTTGGGGTCCTGGGATCAAGCCCCATGTCAGGTTCTGCGCTCCCCAGGGACTCTGCTTCTCCCTCTCCCTCTGCTCCTCCCCTGTGCACACTTTTTTTTTCTCTCTCTCTCTCCCTAAAATAAATAAGTAAAAATCTTTTAAATAAAAGGCGGGGGAAGCTCATATGTACTTTCTTACTAGATCTGAGCTAATTTAAATCATTGACTTGACTCAAAGAAAAGTGGTTGTGTTTGGGTTTCTGGTGAGAAATTAAAATGACTACTGCTTTTTCTGATTACAAAAACAATACGCAGGCGCCTGGGTGGCTCAGTGGGTTGAGCCACTGCCTTCAGCTCAGGTCATGATCCCACGGTCCTGGGATCAAGCCCCGCATCCAGCTCTCTGCTCAGCAGGGAGCCTGCTTTCCTCTCTCTCTCTCTCTCTGCCTGCCTCTCTGCCTACTTGTGATCTCTCTGTTAAATAAATAAATAAAATCTTAAAAAAAAAAAAAGCAATACATGGTCATTTTGAAAATCAGAAAAATATGCAGAAGAACATTTAAAGTTGTCATAGTCCCGCCACCCCTAGACAGCTGGCATTTATTAAGAACTTATTCTAATTATATTATCTAATTTAATCCTTATCAAAAACCCTATAAATTGGTGTTATTATATCTTGAAGTTGTTGAAAGTAAGTGGTTTCTGAAAAATAAGCAGAGCCAAGAATTACCAACCATAAAATGTTAGGACTTAGCCACTTTGCCTGGCGTGTGTGTGTGTGTGTGTGTGCGTGTGTTTATGTACCTTTCAAAATGAAGATCAGTCTGTATACATTTTATAGGCTTCTTTGACCCCCCCCCCACTGAATAAGAAGTTCTAAATAGCTTTTCAGGTTAATTAACAGCATCACTTTTATTAAGGGTACAGATACCTTAACCTATTGATTCCCAACTGCCCAGCATGCTGCCTATTACAGAGCAGACAAATATTTGTTGAATAAATGAATGCCATCATTTATGAACTGAAACCCCTGACTGAGAGGGTGGGGAATGCTGATGGATTTAATTACCCAATGCATTACTCCTGGAGGATCCAGTGTCCCACGGTGAACCTACCATGTTTCTCAAAAGGAATGTCATCTTCTACAAAGGGTTCAAAATCTTCCCGCTGCTTTATCATGTAATCCACTGTCTCTTGTCGGTGCTTGAGATGATTTCGTGAGTGTCCCTCCAACTGATCACCAAGTGCTCTGAACAGGCAATTGCTATCAAAACAAAAATGTTGGTCAAGACCTTTTAAAAATGAACTTAATTCATCTGAAACGACGACGCTTTGCACTAGGCCACTGATGGGAATCATTCCCCTAGAGATAAAGCCTCAATTCTGACAGTCCAGGATTCTTCCCAAATACTGTGGGGAGAGCACTAGGGCAGGCATTCAACCACATACCTTCTTGAGAGGCTACAAACTGGACCTCATTCCCCACTTAGCAGCTAGCTGACTCAGGAAAGACGATGAACTTCCCCAGTCTCAGCTGCTTCAATACATGAAGGTGGTGATACAGTAACCGCCTGAAGACAGGGTCCAGACATTACAGGCCATTTCACATCTAAGGACTATGATTCCCAGAGGCCCTTCCCAAGTAATAAATCCTATCTACCGCCTCTTTTCTGAAACGAGCTCCGCTGCAGCTGCCCAGCTACCATCATTCATCTAACAAAGAGTAGCCAAAAGACAGCAATTTGTCAAGCTCTTAATACAAGCAATTGAACTCTACATTCTGTTTGGGTCCTATAAACATAGTGGAGAAGACCAGGAGAAGGAAAGCCCGTGGACAACACAAAGCTGTACTATGCAATGACACTCTCCCTCCTTGACTCCTCTCCTCCCACCTAGGGAGCCACAAAGCCACTATTACTCCTGCCAGATGGAAACTTTAAACGCCATTTTTTGTTTCTCAAATTAAAATGCTGATAATAAACTTTAAGAGCTATCTTTACTTGGAAACTCCTCAAAGGCTTCTAAAATTTCAAATTGTGGGGCACCTGGGTGGCTCAGTGGGTTAAGCCGCTGCCTTCGGCTCAGGTCATGATCTCAGGGTCCTGGGATCGAGCCCCGCATCGGGCTCTCTGCTCAGCAGGGAGCCTGCTTCCTCCCCTCTCTCTGCCTGCCTCTCTGCCTACTTGTGATCTCTTTCTGTCAAATAAATAAATAAAATCTTTAAAAAAAAAAATAAAAATAAAAAAAAAAATAAAAATAAAATTTCAAATTGTATCACAAATACAGAGCCCAGACACACGGAAACCAAAACAAGACAAACACCAACTAGTATCCTTAAAACTAAGGCAATAAGCCATTGGGAAGCCCAACAGTTGCCCAGTTTCACACCAAACTGTCCGCTCTTCCAAGTGAAGAGTAAACTCATCGCAAAATATAAATCATTACTTCCATAACTTCAGACCTAAATGTGCAAGAGAAAGAGGTTTTTTGATTCTCAGAAAAGTGAGTTTTCAACAGAAAGTTATGGAGAAGGCAGGAATCTCTTCAAGCATATAAAGACATATACTTTATTTATTTATTTGTGAAGGCAGAGGAGAAAATTTAAAGAATGCAGGTTCTATAAACTATAAACTAGAAACCAAAAAATTATGCATCAATTTGGGATAAGATTCTAGGACCAACTGGAATATAGCATTTGTGTATACTACACGGAGGTGTCTTTTACTAAAATACAACAGCCATCTTTTTTCACCGACGGGAAAAAAAAATAACCTAATGGATAAGATGTTCTCAACTTTAAGCTTTTCTCTCAAACTTCTTTAAACCCTTAGTACCTGCCACCACGAGTCAGTCTACTTTTGGGGGGTGCCTGGATGGCTCATACTCTTGATGTTGGCTGAGGTCATGATCTCAGGGTCATAGGATCAAGCCCCGCGTTGGGCTCTGTGCTCAGCACAGAGTCTGCTTGTCGGCACATGTGCTCTCTCACTCTCCCTCTAAATTAAATAAATAAATGAATGAATGAATAAATTTTTTTAAAGATTTTATTTATTTGACAGACAGAGATCATAAGCAGGCAGAGGCAGGCAGAGAGAGGTGGGGGGTGGTGGGGGGCGGGGAAGCAGGCTCCCTGCTGAGCAGAGCCCAATGTGGGGCTCGATCCCAGGACCCTGAGATCATGACCCAAGCCAAAGGCAGAGGCTTAACCCACTGAGCCACCCAGGCACCCTAATAAATAAATAAAATCTTAAAAAAAAAAAAAGAGGTGTGATTTAGCACAAAATTATGTATTTAGTTATTTTACATTAAATTCATGGTATTCAGCAGAAAGTAACATGCTTTCTAAGAACTTTCAGTAACATGGGCAAATGTTCTCCATACAAGCCAAAAAACAGGGATAAAACTACATACGCTGCGTGAGCTTGACCATGTCCATCTGCACACTATATATACACACAGAAAACACACACAAATGTATGCAAACGCTGAAACCATCGCTTACGTGGCTCTTACGATTTGCCACAGACTGTTCTGAACACTTAATGTGTACTAGATGTGTTTAGTCCTCACAACCCTCTGGGACAGGTACTATCTCCCTCGGGTAACTTAGCCACGGTCACACAACCAGTAGATGGTGGCCCCAGGATTCAAACCCAGGCACCAAAAGGTTACCTGTAGTTATCCCTACACAGTGGAATTAGAAGTAACTGCTAAAAGTATTTTAAGATATGTGTCTCTATTTACCAAACTCTCCTTGAGCTCACTAAAAATAAGTAATGAAAATGAGAAATTAAGATCGACAAATCACTTTCTTTTCTGACAGCGTTACAAGAGAGTGATACAGGAAAACTGAACAAACACCACATGCTTAGCATAGTGGGCGGCCTCGGGGAGTCCAGCAAGAGCACAATTCGACCAGTGCCCAAAGGCCCCCTAGGAGATCCCGTTTGCCGAGCCCACACCTGAGCCCACACCTGAGCCCCATACACTAGGGCAGGGGCTTCTCCACACTATGGCCCTCTGGGGACAGCTCTGTTGTGGGGGCTGCGCACTGCACTACGGCCCTCTGGGGACAGCTCTGTTGTGGCGGCTGCGCACTGCACCTCAGCATGTTGACAAGCACCCTGGGCCTCAACCCCCTAGATGCCAGCGGCACCTCCACTGCCTCCCCGTCAGCTGGGGCAACCCAAACTGTCTCCAGACATCACCAAACGTTCCCTGGGGGAGCATCACTCATCTCCCAGTGAGAACCACTGCACTATCAGGTTCTATGTAAGGTCTTGCACTTGAGTTCACAAAAAAGAGCAATTACGTAAGTGGAGTGTAAGAGTTCTGGGTGCCCGGTGAGAGTTCAGCAGGAGACAATACTGTAACAGCCGCCGAAAGGACTAATGGCCTTCGAGGCTGCCACCATAGCAGTAAATGTGCAGGAAGGGCAGGGTGGGGGCAGGGGAGGGACAGGGCTTGTCCTCTTGGAGCTCAGACCACCGCTAGAGTACTAGATGCGATTCTAGTTACCACAGTTTCAGAGAGATATGTTCCGATGGGAAGTGGCTTTAAACCACAGGAGATGAAGAACATGAACTACAGCTTAGCCTAAAGCGGGCTCGGCAGGACACAAGATCTACCTCCAACTATGTGTCATGGTGAGAGGCGCGCTGTTATTTGTACATTAAAACTAAAACACGGGAACTCCAGAGACACAGATTCGGGCAAATGAAAGGAAATTTTAACTCTATGGAAACAAGTCATAAACTAAGGATCTCGTAAATTTCCGTCTACTGGCAATCCTCGGTGTCTACATATGTGCTCTACACAAGGGCAGCCAACAGCTACGTGTGATTACTGAGCACGTGAAACGTAGTTAATCGAAACTGAGGCGTGTTGTAAGGATAAGATACTGGATTTTGAATAGTATTTTAAGACATAAAATATCTCATTAAAAATGTTTATATTGACTCTGTCAAAACAATAATATTTTAACATACCAATATTGTGACATATATTAAAATTAGTTTCACCTGTTTCTTTTTATTTTTTTTAATGTAGCTAATGGAAAAATTTTAGATTACATATTGGATCCTGTTTTATTTCTATTGGACCAGCACTGGTCTAGATCACTGATTCTCCAAGTATGATCCCTAACTACTTGAAAACTTATTTGAAATGAAAATTCTCAGGCTTCACCCCAGGCCTACTGACTCAAACATTCTGGGTTTAAATCCAAGAACCTAGCTCCTCGAAATGGTTGTGTTGCATTCAAAAGTTTGAGAAACACTAGCCTAAAATCTAGACTCCAGCTCCATGGTTTGCAATTACGGCTGCATATTAGAATCACCTGTGGACATTTTAAAGGTTATCAATAACCAGGTTCCACTGCCTGAGATTCTGGTATAGTTGATCTAGAAGAGGCCCAAACACTGTATTTTTTCCAAAGTTCCCTAAGTGTGCCAGCAAGGTTGAAAACCAGTGAGCTAGAAGCAGAGCAGCTGTCCACGGGATGCCGGTGACAAGGTGATGTGGCAGTACCCTTCCATCATTAGAATCCTAAGATTCCAAAAGCAAAACAAAAATTAAAAAATAACTTGCTTAGGAGAGATAAATGGTTAAAATTAGTGATTCTTTAACGTTTTCATTGTAGAACACTACTAATCAGTATGTAGTTGAGGCCAACATTTAGTAAGATGCAACTAGACACTGTTCAGAGATGCTAATATTGTACTGCCTAATCCAATCAGACATTCTTTTCACACTATGCCAATCATGTTTTTAAGGACAACACCAAGGTTAAAATATTTCTTTGTTTTGAAACTGAATCTAATTTATGTTGGCCCTCCCTCCAGACAACAGGACAAATACAAAGGCGGCCCATGATGCATGACAAAACCCCGTAAGTAGCTCCGAGATTAATGTAGGCTAAACTGACTCATCTCACGTAAAGGCTACATTAGAGGACAGCAGGTGCCCAGAGGTGCCAGGATGCTCTAAGTACCATACCGCCTACGGTGAATATGCCTCCACAGTGAGATGCTAGGTCAGGCTACTCAATATGGTAATCAGACCAGAATGGAAAGACCAAAGAGTGGAGGCTGTCAACTTCTGTTATCATAACTTCATTATATTTCACCAAGAGTACTCAATAAATATTAATAAAGAATCTGACGATACCTACTAAGCCATCACATACACAGGGAACCCCATTCACTGCACAGTGATAAAGCCTGTTGTCGTTATATCCAAAAGCACCACAACACTAGAAGGCTGAACCACAGCCCATCTCATGGTCCCCATGGGAAGAATGTGTGAACAGAGAGGGGTGAGCCTCATGGAACACACAGAAGGAATTATCATTTTAGCTAACATTGTCTCAAGAACAGAGACCCCGGAAGGGAGAGTCATGAACATTCCTCTGGCCTCCGCAGCCTCCCTGCCAGTGTTCTACCCTTCTACCCTGATACTCCTGCATCCGAAGCAACTCCTGTCTCTCTAAAAAATAATGCGCTCCTGTGCCTTTACATGTATTATATTACTCCTCAGCCTGGAATGTTCTCTTGGCATATTCCCATTGGTATGGGGATGACCCAGTCTGAGTATGACCTCCTCTGAGAGGCAGCTGGTATGGTGTAAGCTCACTGAATATTGGACGAATCAATGAGAAGGCCTCCCTGATCGCTTCAGGAAGTGCTGGCCACTTCTCAATAGTACTATAATCGGCCACTGTTAAAAATATACCAAACTGTAATTATTTATATCATCCATTCTCAAAGTGGGGCCCAGTTTGGGAGAGGGGAAGGTAGCTCTGAGACCCTTTCGGGGTATTCCTGAGTTCAAAACTAAGATGTTACTTATCTTTTGCACTCTTACTCTCCCACAAGTATACAGTGGAGATTTCCAGAGCTTACGTGATACATAGGTTATCATTCTGACAGTTAATGGAATGGGTGTTTGTGTAGTCTTGTATTTCTAATTTTTGCTTTCCTTTCAAATACAGTAAATATTGATAGCTTTAACCCACATAAACAAAAGCTCTTTGGAGTTCTCAGTAATTTTCAGGAGTGTAAAGGAGTCCCTAGGTCAAAATGTTTGAGCTCCCTTTCTCATTTATCTCTTACTAGGCTGTGAACTCCTTAAGTATCTTAGTCATCAATGGGTTCCCAAATCTTGGCTCAACCAACGTTTGCTGAATTAACTAAATTATGTTCTCTTGGGGGCAGAGCAGAGGAGAGGTAGTACCCCCAAAGTTTTCCATCGCATTGTGAGAGCTCCCTCAGGATTTTACAGTTCCCTGTGCTGCAATTCCTGCTCAGAAGCAACCTTCTGTTGAGTACTTCAGTTTCCCCGGCATCCTGACATTGAGAATACCATGTCCAGTATAAAAGACACAAGCACTCCAATCATTTGCAAGGAAGAGCCTCCCTCAATCCCAGTGTAAAATATTCAACTGTAAAGTATTTTAGTTTATACAGCAGTGTCTCGTGCTTGTAAGTTTGATTAGGGGAAGTAAGGCCCAGAATAGTTCATAAACTATATTTGATGAAATCAAAGTACTAGGCTAAAAGCAAGACACAGCAAAGCAAGTCTTTAATGGCAGTGACTCCACTAAGAAAACGTCCCTTTGTGAGCCCCTCCTGAGGGTGTAGTTGGCCTCTGTGACATTTTTATCATTCATTCATACAACAAAAATGCACTGCATGCCCTCTATGGACTAGGCACTATGCTAGATGATGGTGAGTAAAACGCAACCAAACTCTAAAGCCAAGTGTCTAAGCACCGAACATATGCAGGAAAAGATGGGAAATATCAATTAGTGCCAGTTCATACACTGTCTTGATCAATAAAGTACAGTGTGATGTGAAATAAAAAAAAAAAAAGACACTTTCTTCCCTCTTTTCCATGCTTAGTAAGTAAGGCAATTCTATATGGTCTTGAACCTCATCTTATTCCTCCCTCTGCCCTTTCTGATCCTTTAAATGAAGGGAAGAACAGCAGCAGCCAGGCTATTATTAATATTGTCTCTTCCAGAGTGACACACCCTGGCAACCAGACTCCCTCTGACCTACCCCTGCAATGAGGGTGCTAACTGTTCTCCCCCCCCCTCTTCTTTTTCCTGCTGTCATCCATGCTTCTGGATCCATATCCCCTTCCCTTTCCCCATTTTCTCCCTCCCATCCCACTTATTTAGCTCGTGTTCCCTAAAAAAGCTTGCCCTAGATTCCAGTCTAAGCCCCAAGCAAGCTGGAGTTAAGCATCAGAGGAGAAACTCGGGCGCACAGAAGTCAGAACTAGAGAAGTTACCTTCAGTTCAGTGAACAACAGGCCCTCAAAGACCTAACTTCCTAAGTGTAAAAGGAGGGCAGCAGCCAACAGTAAGAACTCGAGAAGGACAGAGTGTTACACCAAGTGGAGCGTCGCCCCTTTCTCCCGGTCTCAGCATCGTTCTGACTGCCCTACGTTCTGTCCTGCTCTCCGAGGGACCAGCTCCAACTCATTCCTCCAGGTCTCAGCTTAAATATCACCTTTCAGAGAGGCCTTCCTGGGCACCTATCTAAAGGAGACTTGCTCCACTGCTGTCTCTTGGGACCACTTCACAGTTTCCTCGAGGCCTCTGCCACCATGAGGTCAATTTGAGACTACTCGAGCGTCCCGAGGGGAGGGATCCACCCCCACCCCCCTCCCTCACTGGGAAAGGGTGGCGCTCGGCGCCTCCTGAATGAATGAGCGGACGAGAGCGGGCGACGGTCGCCATGCCCCGCGCGTCCCCCGGCACCGCCTCCCGCGCTCCCGGGTCCGCCTCACCCGTCCCCCGGCACCTCCCGCAGCTTCAGCCCCAGGGCCTGCAGCTGGTTGGCGAAGCTGACGAACTCCTCCTCGCAGCCGCCGCCGCCGCCGGACTCCGGCCGGTTCCGCCGCTCTTTGGCCAGAGCCCGGCGCGCCGCCCGCTCGTCGCGCTTGCGCTCGGCCTCGGCTTTCCGGCTGCCGCTTCCCGGCCGGCCCTTGGCCGCTTGCTTTCGGGACATGGCCGCGACGCGCGGCCCGCAGCTGCAAGACGAAAAGCCGCAGGACCGCCCAGCGGCTGTCTCAGGTGCCAAGAAAGCGAAGCGGCGCGGGCGACGGAGCCCGGCGACGGCGACGCGGCCACCGCGCCTGCGCGGGAGCCGGGCTTTCCCGGGTCACGTGACGTACCCCGCCCCCTCCGCGCGGCTCTGTGGGCAGGCACCATAGAGAGCTCGCCTGAGAGAGGCAGAGGGGCACAGAGCTTTGTTGGCTCGGCTCTTCCCCCCCGCGGTGGGTGGTGCTCCGAGTGAGGAGCAGGTGGCTGCTGAGAACGAGGCAGGGGAAGGTCAAGGGGAGAAGGAGAAGGATTGAAAGGTCGGAGACCAGATCAGCGACCAAAGTAAGGAAAGAAAGGAAACTAAAAACTTTTTTTTTTAAGATTTTATTTATTTATTTGTCAGAGAGAGAGAGAGAGCGAGCACAGGCAGACAGAGTGGCAGGCAGAATCAGAGGGAGAAGCAGGCTCCCTGCGGAGCAAGAAGCCCGACGTGGGACTCGATCCGAGGACACTGGGATCATGACCTGAGCCGAAGGCAGCTGCCCAACCAACTGAGCCACCCAGGCGTCCTGGAAACTAAAAACTTTTAACTCTACTTCTGAGCCTACATTTGGGATAGGCCCGTTCACATGGTTCAGTCGTGTTTAATTATCCCCATATTACGGGAAATGGGATCTGAGAGGTTAAGGAATTTCCAGAAGATACCACAGCAAAGAAGCAGAGCTTTGCCCTGGTTCCAAAGCCCATAGGCTTTGTTTCTTTAATCCTTCCCTCTCCACCATCCTCATAAAGGGAGAGGTTGCCCTTGTCCAAAACTTCTGAAAACTCCGGGAATCTGGATTCCAATCTAGGGTGACACACCTAGGTTTGCCTCTAATTCTGGGTTTCCTGGGACGCAGGGCTTGTGGTTTTAAAACCGAGACAGTCCTCGATAAACCAGGATCGTTGATTACTCTAACTCACACCCACCTACTCTGGAACCTAACCCCACTGACAAGTAACCCCCTGTCTCCTGCAATAATCCCGTTGTTAAAAGGCAGACCGAGGCACACCAACATTTTCGAGGGTTTATCTTGGGCATACATCATGGGAACGGAGCTGTGCCAAACCAAAGGTGGCTGGGGACGGTCCTCCAACAGCAGCTAGGGGAGAGGATTTTATAGAGATTTTATAGAGAAGACAGGAAGCTAAGCCAGGAAATTATTTGATGGTTGTAGCATGAGCCGTTGACTTATTTGGGAAAACCTACTTGACTGTGCTTGGTTCTTAAGTTTCATTTTCTGGGATTTGAGTGCATTGAGTCTGGCTTAAGTTTTTGTTTGCTTCTGTAGTTACAAGGCATTACAGCCACCTTGGTCTAATAGCCTCCCCGTTTGGTTACCTTAACACCCTCTCCTCCCTCGTCTCAGCCCCTTTTCTTAATTCCTTCCCTTCCCATAGTCATGCTACTGCCTTCTCTTTATGGCCCTCTAAACTAATCTCACCATCCCTAGGAATGTTCCTAATGTTTCCGCCCATAGTAATTATCTTCTCACTCTACTTACAAGGTCCTCTTGGGTCATGGCCAAAAGCAGCATCTGCACACTCAGTTTCAACCAGCATCCGTATTTATCTCCCACCAGTAACTCTCATCTCAGGCCCTGTGCTGGATGCCCAGCGTAACTCCGAACCAAAGAGATAGGGGGATTGCCCTCAGGAAGCCCAGGTTCCAGTGGGACATATAGACAAGGAGACAGCAAATTATAATACTGCATAAGAAATGCTATCAAGGCAGAGGTATAGATGCCTTGGGGGGAAAAAGTGGAGTGAAAGATACAAAAAGGGTTCCCGGAAGAACTGAGTGCCAGGCTGAAGCTGAAAGGGTGAGAAGGACATGGGCAGAATGAAAGAGTTCAGAGGGAGGGGACAGTGTGCTCAGTTTTGAGAACTGAAGGAAGTACCATCTGACAGAATTACGAGGGCTTGAGCAGGAAGCGGAAGGAAAGCCCAACTCCAGCGCAATCTCCATAGAGCATACGAAGGGACTCAGCCCAAGTCCTTAGAGCCCTGGCAGGGCCATCTTGGGGACAGACATGATCAGGTGTATGTCTAGAAATACGTCTTCGGCTTTGATGAGGCGAATGAGTAGGGGGGGATGTCACATGGGAGGCTCCAAAGATGGATGACAGTGATGGGATTCTGGGTCAAGGACATGACGCTGGGTCTAGGACAGAGGCGAAGTGAGGGCGATTGGAAAGATAGATTCACATGCTAGTAAAAGCACCTAGAAGGGAACTGGACTGACTTGTCTTGGAATGTTTCACAGGCTTCACTGAAGTTCCTGAAATTCTTCCACTACAGATCCTTCTTTTGTTCTCAGGAAGAAAGAGTGTGAATTGTGCCTGGACCCACCTTTTCTTGCACAGACATTCCAAGGTCTTAGATGACCCCTCTGCTGTGTTTAGTAAGGTGGGGGGAGGGGACAGGAAGTGCTGGGAGTGCAAACCCCTGGACAGGAAGGCAGAGACCCAGGTTCAGGGCTGGGTCTATCACCAACAGATGCCACAAGCTTGGGTTGGTTACTCCACCTCCCAAGTTCCTTTTGCTCCTCTGTAAAATAGCAGCAATAACCGCAAGGACCAAATACAACAGTAAGGACAGTAATGACAGACTTCTGTGGGGTTACCGTGTGCCTGGCACTGCTCTCATTGCTTTACAAATACTGTCTTCTTTAGTCATTTCAACAACTCAATGAAATAGGTACTGTCTGAGGCACAGAGGGGTTAAGTAACTTGCCCAAAGTCACAAAGCCAGACCATTTCACTCCAGACGATATACCTTTTTTTTTTTTTTTTTTTAAGTAGGCCTCACACCTACCATGGGGCTTGAACTCACGACCCCAACATCAAGAGTCCCACACTCTACTGACTGGGCCAGCCAGGTATCCCAGGACTATATTATACTCTTAACCACTGTATTATACGACACACATAACTTTTCACAAACTGCACAAAACTCTATATAACACATAAATTATTTCATTATTAGCTCTCTTTCCCCCACATTCATTGTTAATACAGTCTTTCTACCACCTCTGTTATCACATATCACTGTTGTCTGATTTTCTATTTAAGTTTTTCTGTTGGGGCGCCTGGTGGCTCAGTGGGTTAAAAGCTCTGCCTTCGGCTCAGGTCATGATCCCAGGGTCCTGGGATGGAGCCCTGCATCAGGCTCTCTGCTCTGCAGGGAGCCTGCTCCCCCTCCCCAACCCAGCCTGCCTCTTTGCTTGCTTGTGATCTCTGTCTGTCAAATAAATAAATAAATAATTTTAAAGTTTTTCTGTGTTAAAGCAGATCATAACGGTTTAGAGCCTGATAGACCTAGATCTCCATCCTGGGTTCACCTTAGGTGAGTGATTTAACTTCTGAACCTCAGTTTACTATTCTGTCAAATGGCCATGCTGTTGTAGAAACGGGAGGGAGAGTTGTAGACATTAATAGAAACATAAAGCCCCAGGCTCACTAGCTTAACAGAGTTGCTTGAAACTTTTCTCTGTGGTGGAAAGCTCATGCGGGCAAGGCAAAGTCTGGCATTGCAAACTTCAGAAACCAGAAGAGGAAGGCCTGTCTTCACAAAACATATGGAAAGCCAGAATATGTGCAAATAGTGACAGAAATGCAAACACTTGTCCTTCTCATAAAATTCTTTTCTTCCAGAGGCCCACGGCCTTTTGGCCCATGCCTAGAATATCTTTTTACCTCTTTTTTTAAAGATTTTATTTATTTATTTGACAGAGAGAGATCACAAGTAGGCAGAGAGAAAGAGGAGGAAGCAGGCTCCCTGTTGAACAGAGAGCCCAACTTGGGGTTCGACCCCAGGACCCTGGCATCATAGCCTTAGCAGAAGGCAGAGGCTTAACCCACTAAGCTACCCAGGCACCCAATGTCTAGGCTTTTGAAGGAGCTAGTTGCTTGTCCCTCAGCAAAGAGCTGTGTTAGACGACATCTCCTTTTGAGTGGGAAGGAATAATGCTTATATGTTCTATCAAAAGGCCGAAGGGAAGGAGGACTTGTATGCTGAATGAATGCTCTACAAGCTTCATCGGAGTTAATTCAAAGACTCATAAACCTCACTGGGTGGCATGTAGTACAGGAGTCTCCCCTTATGTGCAGGGGACACATTCTAAGACCCCCCCCAGCAAGTGCCTGAAACCTCAGAAAGTACCGAGCGCTGTGTATACTATGTTTGTCCCTATACACACAAACGTATGGTAAAGTTTAATTTATAAATTAGGCACAGAAAGAGATTAGCAATAATAATGTTTAATGCCATAGAACAATTACAACAAAATACTGTAATAAAAGTTATGAGAGGGGCACCTGGGTGGCTCAGTCAGTTAAGTGTCTACCTTCGGCTGAGGTTATGATCTCAGGGTCCTGGGATTGAGCCCCGCATTGGGCCCCCTGCTCAGCTGGGAGTCTGCTTCTCCCTCTCCCTCTTGCTGCTCTTGTGCTCTTTCTCTCTCGCAAATAAATAAAATCTTTTTTTAAAAAGTTATGTGAATGTGGCTTCTCTCTCTTTCTCAAAATATCTTGTATTCACCTTTCTTGTGATGATGTGAGATGATAAGATGCCTGTGTGATGAGACGTGGTGAGGTGAAGGTGAATGACCAGGCGTATGATGTAGCCTTAGGCTACTATTGAACTTCTGACAATCCGTTAACATTACCAGGGAGATCATCTGCTTCTAGACTGGGTTTGATCGCAGGTAATTGAAATTGTGGAAAGCAAACCGTCTTGATGGGGGGCGGGAACTACTTGCAAATTAGTTGTTGTTTTTTTAAGTGTGATTAGCAGAATTTTAGTGAAGAAATGCAACTCTAGGACTTGTCAGAACCCACCATAGAGGATATGTGAACTCTCATGCACTGCATTTTGGAGGTAAACTAGTCTGGACCCTTTGAAGGACAATGGGGCAGTCCCTGGTAGCATTTTAAATGTCTGATGACCCAGAGAGGCCACATCTCATTACCCATTCTAAAACAAGTCTTGGGCCATGGACCGGGAGTTATACCCACATGGCTTTAAGGCACCATGGTACGTAAAAGCCAATAATTAGAAACAATGTGAATATCCATCCATAGGAAAATGGCTTCTTAAATTACAAAGCAGCCATTTATTAAATGCTTTACAACACTTTAACAGGATGAGGGGGAGGGAAATGAGGGTGGTCTAGAATTCACATGCACAGCTCTCCTGGACCTGTGGTCGAATGAAAAACCACAAGGCAGAACAACGCATTCCAAGTAGACTTTACCTAAAACACGAAAGTATCATAAAACAAAACAGAAGAGTTATGTTTTCTGCAGGTCTATATATGGACAGAAACATATGGAAAAAAATGGTCTGGAAAGATAAATGCCAGCCTGTTAAGAGTAAGGGCGGAGGGAAGAGTGAAAGAGACCTTATCTTTGTAAGTTTTTTTTTTTTTAAATAAAGGCAGTGTAATTGTGTATGATACATATAATTACATTACATTATTTTTACTGGACTAACAAAATCTATTCTTCAAACTTCTTTTCTCTCAGTCATTCTTCATTTCTGCATCTTTTATTTTATGTTGTTGTGTATGTGTGTGTGTGTGAGCGTGTGTGTATGTGCACGCAAACAGTGCGTGGGGGGCTTGGGGGGGAGATTTGTCACTCCTTTGTCTGTTTTTCCATTTGTAGCTCCTGCTCTCAGTGTTGGTCGTTCCGGTGCCTCCTTCTGTCGGCCCTGCTCCCCCTCCCGGACCTTATCCTCTTTCTCAGGACTTCCAGCACCCCTTTGCCTCACCCACTTAGCATATGGTAGACCAAAAGGGAAAGAATTTGGGAGTGGTCAGATTGAAATAAACCCAAATTCCATTTCTGCTGCTGAAACCCATGCGAACAGCAGTGTTATCTTTCCAAGCTCCAGTTTCCTCACCTGGAAAGAGAGGGCAGCCACGGCTTCCTCTCAGAGTTGTTCTGAGACATCAAGATCATGACTCTGACAGGGTAGTGACCTAAGTCCGTAAATACTGGTTTCCTTCCCTCTCTCTCCCTTACCTCTCTTTTGTCCTACCTCCTCACTGCCCAATCTCTGCACTTTCCCTTAAATGATTCTATGCTATATACTACAATATACTGAAATATATATACTAAATTATTTATCTATGTAAAAGGAGTAGTTAATATTATCCAGCATTCTTTTTTCTAGCAACTAAATAGAATACTCACAGCTCTCATGGGGAATGAAAAACATCAGTTTTTGGTTTTGTGTGACCCTTGCTCGACTTCTCCATTTTATCCATGGCCCTTGATGGGGGGAGAAGGCCATGGGTTATGGGAATGGGTGGAGGGGAGGTTTCTGTCCCTGGGCTAGATTTTAGATGCTCAACTCATTTGATGACTTCGCTGGTCCTTGATGGGCAGATATATATTTATAGCTCTTAACAATTTCTTTGTCCAGTGTCTCTGTGCCATAGATCCTAACTGCCCACGGAGTCTGTTGTTAAAGTTACCCTGCATAACCTACCTATGCCATCAGCATCTGCAGGACGACTGTCCCCTGTGGCCACAGCAGCCCGGCCGGTGAAGGGAAGAGGAGTCCTGTGCCAGAGGGCACACAAGGGGGCAGCAGAAAGCTTTCTCTCTTGTCTCTCAAACAGTACACGTGGCAATGTTTCGGATATGAAAAATACAGCATGCTCGTGGGGAGAATATGTTGACATTAAAGAATAGCAGAGGGAAAAAATCATCCATAATCCCACTATCAGAGGTAGTGATTGTAGCTGTGTATGTGCTTAACGGCTTGAACATATGAGATTGCTGATAGCTGGGCATTTCTGACCTACAGAAGTGACAATTTTCACGTGGTTTAACCTAATATTTCCTCCCACCCTTTCTGTCTGACAAACATAATGCACTTTTAAATAAAAACTCAAGATGAGATTATATACACATATGTGAGTATATCTTTAAAGCCTGCCTTTTGAAACAGTCAACAAAACCAAAGACAACTGGCAGAATGAGAGAAGATATTTGCAAATGACATATCAGATAAAGGGCTAGTATCCAAAATCTATAAAGAACTTATCAAACTCAACACCCAAAGAACAAAGAACAAATAATCCAATCAAGAAATGGGCAGAGGACATGAACAGACATTTCTGCAAAGAAGACATCCAGATGGCCAACAGACACATGAAAAAGTGCTCCATATCACTCGGCATCGGGGAAATACAAATCAAAACCACCATGAGATATCACCTCACACCAGTCAGAATGGCTAAAATTAACAAGTCAGGAAATGACAGATGCTGGCAAGGATGCGGAGAAAGGGAAACCCTCTTCACTGTTGGTGGGGATGCAAACTGGTGCAACCATTCTGGAAAACAGTATGGAGGTTCCTTAAAAAGTTGAAAAGAGAGCTACCCTATGACCCAGCAATCACACTACTGAGTATTTACCCTAAAGATACAAGGGGCACATGCACCCAAATGTTTATAGCAGCAATAGCCAAACTATGGAATGAACCTACATGTCCATCAACAGATGAATGGATAAAGAAGATGCGGTGTGTATATATATATATATATATATATATATATATATATATATATATATGATGGAATACTATGCAGCCATCAGAAAACACGAAATCTTGCCATTTGCAATGACATGGATGGAGTTAGAGAGTATTATGCTAAGCAAAATGAGTCAATGAGGGAAAGACAATTATCATATAATGTCTCTGGTATGAGGAATTTGAGAGGCCAGGCGGGGGTTCGTGGAGGGTGGGGAGGGAAAAAATGAAACAAAATGGTATCAGGAGAGAGATAAACCATAAGAGACTCTTAATCTTAGGAAACAAACTGAGGGTTCCTGGAGTGGAGGGGGGTTGGGAGGGATAGGATGGCTGAGTGATGGACATGGGGGAGGGTACATGCTATGGGGAGTGCTGTGAATTCTGTAAGACTGATGACTCACAGACCTGTACCCCTGAAGCAAATAATACATTATATGTAAATAAAAAATTAAATAAAACTTGCCTTTTAAAATGAGGTATTAATGATAGGGGTGCCTGGGTGGCTCAGTCACTTAAGCATCTGCCTTTGGCTCAGCTCATGATCCCAGGGTCCTGGGATTGAGTCCCACATTGAGCTCCCTGCTCAGCAGAGCCTGCTTCTCCCTCCCCCTGCTCATGTATGCACGCTCTCTCTCTTTCTGTGTCTCTCCCTCTCAAATAAATAAATAAAATCTTAAAAATAAGAAATATTAATGATAACAAATGTGTATGTGTACACTAGCATGCCTAATACTGCTGCCGTGAGAAATGAAATGTCACACATACAACTGAAGACCCATAGATGTCCCTCCCCAGCAGTCGCCCCTCCCTATCTCCTTAAGGTAGCCCTTCTCATAAACCTGGGGTTCATCAGACCTAGGTTTATATCACACAGTATGCAGGATTGCTTAGCATTTTTAACTTTATTTTTTTTTAAGATTTTATGTATTTATTTGACAGAGACAGATCACAAGTAGGCAGAGAGGCAGGCAGAGAGAGAGGGGGAAGCAGGCTCCCCGCTGAGCAGAGAGCCCAATGTGGGACTCGATCCCAGGACCCTGAGATCATGACCTGAGCCGAAGGCAGAGGCTTAACCCACTGAGCCACCCAGGCACCCGCATTTTTAACTTTATATAAATGATACCAAAGTGGATATATCATCCTGTGACTTGTATACCTGATTAAACATTATGTTTTTGGAAATGTATCCCTATTGATGCATACAGTTTTGCTCATACATTTTCAATTTTTTGCTATTAAATATACAGATTCACTATCTGCCTCTCTCCACAAGGCTGGGGGCCTCTCCATGCTGGGACTGTCTCTATTATATGTGGCTGGAGAGGCCCCACAAATGGGCTTTGAATAAATGGATAAATACAGGAAGTAAAAGGTTAAGAATCCCTGTCCTAGAAGATCCAGCCTCCTTTGTTGGGGACCCAAGACAGAGCATCCTGATGACAAGACAGCTCTCGCATCTGGACAGGCAGATGTCAAGGCTGAATGGAACACTTCATTCAGAGGTCATCTCCCTGGTGCCAGACACGGGGTGCTAGCTAGTTTTGTCCAGAACTTCAGGGGAGGAGCAGTGCCATCAGGAAAAGCTTCTAGAAGGTCCTGAGCACACTCCTGAAAGAGGACTAGTTTCCTTCTGCCATCACAACCAAAAGCCCACATTTCCAGATAAAGACGATGGCGTGGTCTCCAGATTTTCTGGTTCTCTTCATCTCCAAGTTTTTCAGACAGTTCTAATCTATGGGTGGTAGAAAATGGCACTGCCAGGGTCTTAGAATACAGGCAACCAAACACACACACGCACACACACACACACACACACACACACACAATTCCTTTGATAGTTAAAATCTTCCTGACTCTGATGTGTTTAAAGTTTGGCTGTAAACTGAACTATAAAACAGAAAGATAACCATAAACCACAGGGACAATGAGACATAGTGGCCAGAGCTGAGCGCCTCTGGCATCAGACAGAGCTGAGTTAGAATCCTGACTCTTCTGCTTCCCGAATGAATGTGTGACTCTGTGCGAGAGAGCTAGCCTTGTCTAATTTCTGTCGCTTTATCTGCAAAACAGACACACCACCTGGCAAGCTGATGGGTATGAACTACCAGGTTTTACTGCTTGGTGCACATCCTATAAACGGGAGAAAGTTTTATTAGCAAGCTGGGTCGGAGGGAGCTACCACTGACTATAGAAGCCGGCCATGGTCGTTGAGAAAGAATGAAACTCCTCACGGTTATAAAAACCCAGAATCTCACCATGACTGCTGTTGCAAAAGTTGGCACTCCTGCCAGCAGCTGGGAGGCATGGTTCTCAGGCCTCCTCAAGAAGCATGTCTGTCCTTTGAAAAGGTCCTGCTCTGACATCCCAGGAAGCCGTCCGGGGTTCTGGGCCCATTTCCCTTCTTCAGGAAGATGGAAGGGATAAAAGTGTATGTATCTGCAAAGTTCAGGAGAGACCCAGACCTCGCGATAAGATCTCTGGGGTAAAATGGACTGTTCCCAAGCCTGTAAGTCTTCCCTCTAATATCTCCAGCTGCAGAAGCATGACCCAGAAGTATCCTGAAAGGATAGCTAGAGGAAAGGAAATTGAGGTCAAATTGACCCCCTTGGAGTAGATCTATTCAAAGAAGTGAATATCTAATTTCTGAATTTTGTATTTAGTTAATCATGTCCCCATTTGGCTGCCATTTTAAGTTATGCTTTAAAAGTGTACACACCGGACGCCTGGGTGGTTCAGTTGGTTGGGCCGCTGCCTTCAGCTCAGGTCATGATCCCAGCGTCCTGGGATCGAGTCCCACATCGGGCTCCTTGTTCTGTGGGGAGCCTGCTTCTCCCTCTGCCTCTGCCTGCCACTCTGTCTGCCTGTGCTCTCTCTCTCTCTCTCTCTCTGACAAATAAATAAATAAAATCTTTAAAAAAAATTTAAAAAAAAAAGTGTACACACCATTTGATTTGATACCTAACCTAAAAAAAAAAAAAAAGCAAACATTATCCCATTTATTGTGGGAAAAGTAGTAAACCACTTTCTAGGAGCTGATATGCTAGGTGGGGAGATTGTCAGTCCACCAGGAAACAAATATACGTCTGATCTCAGATAGTGAGAGCAGCACGGTGAAATGGCAGAGGCTATAAAGTTATACAAAACAGAGAGCCTTGGGGATCAGGGTGGCTGGAAGGCAAGGGGAGCAAGGAAGTCCCCTCTGAGAAGGTGACATTTGAGCTCAGACCTTGGGTCACTGTGAAAGAATTCATTTTCAAGTACTTACTTAGCTTTTTTCAAAAGCTTTGTTCCTGAAAATAAAATTTCAGGGACGTGTCTGACATCACCTTTTTCCTTTTTTCGAAGATTTTATTTATTTCTCTGAGAGAGAGAGCGAGCAAGCACGTGCACAAGTGTGGGGAGGGGCAGCAGGAGATGGAGGACAAGGTGCTCCATCCCAGAACCCTGAGATCACAACCTGAGCTGAAGGCAGATGCCTAACCAACTGAGCCCCCCCAGGCACCCCTGATATCAGTGGGCTCTAGGTCTTCTTCATCACCAGGAGCTGGCAGAATGTTGTGGCAAACACGTGGGATTTTTCAAGCACACTGCCTCCACCATTTCCAAGCTACAGACCTGGGAGAGGTTACCTAAGCATGGGAGCCTCTGTGTCCCCATCCAGAAATGAGGATGATGAGGATTATGATGATGATTAATAATAAGACTTTTTACAAAAGGGATGAGTAGCCACCCACCGAAAATCCATGTGTCCTCTCCCAGAGCAGAAGCTATTGCTAACAGGCAGCTGCCTTACCATGGAATGCATTTCCCAGCCCCTCCTGCAACCAGATGCCACCAAAAACAAATTTTTCCCACTAAGATATGAACAGAAGTGATGCATGTCACTTCCAGGTCTCGGTCTCTGAGTCACCCCAAGAAGGATAAGCATGCATTGCCCAGGAGCAAGGGACTAAGTCAGGGAAACACAAGCTTTGATTGTGTGCAAAGTCTGGAGCTGGAAGGTGTATTCGTGATGCCATCCAACACCACTGTGCTTGCTAACGCAGCCTTGCCCTATTGGGAGAAGCGCATGAGTGTGTCCCACTCGGGCGACTCAAAGTGATCGCTGGCCGAACATAACCGAGGACAGGGCTTTGAATTCTATGGACTGAGCCTCATGAGATTTTGACCCCCTGCTCCTTCTCCCCCTTCTAGAAATGTTGGGAGGGTTTTTTTGTGTTTGTCTTTCTTTTATTCTTTTTTTTTTTTTTCTGTACTGGATGTTTATTTCTGGGACAATCAGTAACTATAAGAAGAGGGATATTAGGCTCCTAGGATGTAACACATTTGTATTGTCAAAAAATACATACTTTTTTAATTGCCGGGGATACAGAAGAAAAGAGTCTTGCTCAGTAATGTGATCTCCCCCCTCCTTGGGCTCAGTTTGCTGTGGAACTTGAAAATCAAGAGCTTCACCCAGAATATAAAACATCTTTTCTCTTTTTACTTCCTCTTCCCCCAGGACAATTGTTCTGTGATAGGGTTCCTTCAAGGCTTTTAGCTCTCGGGCAGCTAACAGGGAAGAAAAGAACTATATGCCTCATGTTTTCATCCACTTTAAAATGAAGTGATGAATATAGAGCTCCCAGCACAGGAAATGACACACAGTAGAACTGTGACAAATCAGCCTGGTCTCCCTTTAGCTCATTTAACTCCTGCTGGCTCACTGTTAGCCATGACATGATTGAAAGCTTATCTCAGCCATAATACAAATGACTTAATCGGTATTATTATCCCCATTGAGTGAATAAGAAAATGGAGGCTCAGGAAGGTCAAATACATGGCATTATTTTTTAAACGACTTATCTTATTTATTTATTTAAGAGAAAGAGAACAAGCAGGAGGGGCAGAGGAAAGGGAGAAAGAAATTAAGCAGACTTCATGTTGAGCAAAGAAGCCCAAATCAGGGCTGAATCTCACAACTCTAAGATCATAACCTGAGTCGAAACCAAGAGTCAGGCACCTAACCGACTGTGCCACCCAGGCATCCCAAATATATAGCCTTATTATGCCAATAGATGTCTGGTACATGTTTTAGCTCATTTAATTCTAACAACCATATAAGAATGCATGAGATTGGTATTATTGTACCCATTTTCCAGCTGAGAAGACTGAGGCTCAAAGAGTATAGGCAACTTTCATTCTCTGACATTTTTTAGTACTTTTGTGTGTGCCAGGCTTGTGTTGGGGTACTGGAAATCAACAATAAGCAATTAAGACACATTCCTTGCTCTCATAGAGTTCACAGTCTGGTGTGAGATACAGCAGATAAAGAGGCAACTTCTAGTACGGTAAGCTTAAAAATCTGATAGTGTGGGATGCTATCAGAGCACAGAGGAAGGGTCACCTAAGTCAGAATTGAGGAGAGGAGGTGAGACATGAAGCATTTTAATTTAGGTTAGATGTAAATTAAGATGTGACTCGTGGATAATTTAGCCAGAATGGACACTGTGGAAGAAAGTTGCAGAAATAGGGAACCACTGGGGCAGTTTCACCATTAGGTGCTTGAGTCTGATTTCTTTCTATTCATTCTGTCTGGGATTTTCTGGGCTTCATGTGTCTGTGGAGACATATGCCCTCATCTCTGGAAATTTTTCAATCATTTTCTTCTAATACAACCTCCATTCCATTCTGTTTTTCCTCTGAGATTCTTATTAATTCCAAATTGGACATTCTATGTCACTTACCTCTTGTGTAGTTCACACCCTTTTGATTCCCTATCCTTTTGTGGTTTTGTTTGTTTGTTTGTTTGTTTGTTTTGGAGATTTTCTTTACCTGTCTTACAATATATGCTGTTATTCCTTTCTTTAGCTGTGCCTAATCTGATGTTAAACCTATCCATTGTATCCATTGTATTCCTAGTTTGGGTTCTTATATTGTTTAGTTTTAGAATTTCTACTTGGTTCTTTCTAAAATCTGCTACATTACTTTTTTATCACTTCCTGTTTCCTAACCAAAATTTCCAGCTGAGGTTCTATCTCCCTAAACACAGTAAGTGTTGTTGTTTGATTGTTGGTTTCAGATCATTCTTACAATAGCAGTCTGTATGGTTCTGTCTCTGTTGTCTGTTTTTTTCTGTAGACACTCACTCATGGTGTCTTGTCTTTTAGTGTACCTAGTTATCTTTAATTACTTGCTATGTATTGTATTCTTAACCATATTTGTTAAAATAATTTGAGGCCTAGAATGATGTTAATTTCTTCAAAAAAAAAAAAAAAGATTTTCATTAGCTCATTAGCTTCTATCATATGCCTGAGGGTACTAACTATCCGGGACAATTTAAACAAAATCAAAAGATTGCGGTTTTCTGGGCCATTCTAATGATTCGAAGACTAGCTAGCTATAGTCTGAGCTAGAGCTGGTTTAGTTCCACTTCACATTTTCTCCTACCACACAGCACTTTTGAGTCTCAGCTACAAATGGAAATGGTTTACCAGGATCACTACTCTTGATGGCATACAAAATCCCATTTTAGTCCTCCTAGCTCTGGAAGGCTGCCAAAAGACAGCTCAATATTTTAGCTGTTTATTTGATACCAGCAAGTTTTCCTGAGCGAAAGTGGCCCTGAAAGTATGGCTCACCTCTCCGGGATTCTATCTGTTCCCAGATCTAAGCCAGTACCCTTCACTCTCATTCTAGGTCTTTGACACTATTAAGATGTTTTTGTATTTTATACAGCTCATCTAAGTATCTTCAGCTTTCAGCCATTACTGAATACAAAATCTTAAGAATAGTAATGTGCCCAGAGATCTCAAATCTTCTGAATAGTATAAGCAGGCTTGGAAAAAGATTTGTTTCAAATCCTAGATTCTTTCTTCTACATTCTACTGCTCAATCCAGAAGATAATGTGATTGATAGACAGATGATAGATAGATAGATAATAGATAGGTAGGTTAGACTGATGATAGATAGATAAAACTAACACTTACTAAACCCCCAGTCTGTAAGGCACTCTGTTCAAAGAGCTTTAGATTTTTAAACTCATTTAATCTTCAAAACAATCTTGGGTGCGACAATTATTCCCATTTTACAGATGAGGAAATTGAGGCCCAAAAAGATTAATAAATTCATCCAAAGTCACACAGCTAGCAATAATTGAGCTGGAATTCGAACGTGAGTCCAACTCCAGAGCCTGTGCTCCTAACTACAAAGTTTTAAACAAAACTGTCCTATTTTCAAGAACCTGAGAATCACAGATCCTACTGTTTAGATTCAGGCACAAATATCAATTCTAGGACTATTGATTTCTCCAAGATGAGTTTCGTTCTATTTCTACCTACCCCTGCCTAACAAAGTCTTCAGTTCCAGGTATCAGGAAGGGTTTTTTTGAAAACACATCTTCAGTTCTATAAATGACAACCATCCGCATCACCTCCATCAGATACTACCCTCCAAGGGAGACCAAAAGAGTTCGCAGGCTAATCAGTGCTCCTGCCAACCTCGTAAGTTGAAAAAAGGGTGAGGCAGTAAAGGGGAAAATGTTTTTATTGTCTCCATTTTGCAAAGGCAAATTCCAAGCCAAAGTGGATGAGTCATCCACAGAGATCAGAATCCAACACCTGGTCTGTTCCACCCCTCTGAATTCCCTCCTACCATGGGGGACTTTACCCCATAAAGAAAGCCACTTCTCTTCCAAGAAATATGCAAAATAGACTGTGGGCCACCAGGGACAGGGCAGTGGGAGACAGATGCATACAAGATCTGTGAGTCTTCCTAGGGAGTAGGGGATGCCATATCTTGAAATTTTAGGACATTAATAATCATCCAAATTACTATTAATGGAGCATTCACCACTGGGCTAAGGCACCTGCATGCCTTTTTTAAATCCTTGGACAACCCTCTAATGAAGATTCTGTTCTTATTCTCGCTTTCAGATTAGGAAACGGAGACCTGGGAAGGGCCTTACGACAACTTGCTATGACCACCTAGTTAGGAAGAAGCAGCCCTTTGGTTTAACCCTCTGAAATCAGTGATCTTCCATTGCCTTTCTTTCCCCACCTCCAGACATGTTTCTAGATACTGAGAGACAGAGTAGGGACAGGGAGCTTCCTTGGGGCCTGGGCTCACACACAGCTGAGGGAACTGAACGCCAGAGCAAAGGACACCAGGAAGAGAAGAGGGTTTCCCTGAAAACAGCAGGGTGGGTGCAGGCTGACGTGTTTGTCAACATGACAATCTGGACACACCTGGAAACAGCTGCTCCACCCCCCAGTTGGCCGCTAATGGGGCAAGTGCAGCCAGGTCATGTTCTTCCAGTTACTCTCTTCTCATTTCTTCAGAGCTGTATGAAGGCCAAGTCCCATCAAAGGAGCTCCCAAGGATACCTATCCCCATCTTACCTGAGGATAAAGCTTTAGATATATTTTGGCACTGAGGCCCACCCGCTGGGAAGAACTTTGTCATCCCAAAGAAAGCGCTGCCCCAGGTTCATGAGCTGAGTGGCTTTGGAAGGGAATCCCTGCCCCCAAATACTTCTCTTACCTTGACATACCACATTGGCTGGAATTCCACCATCAGAGTTGTCCTCCTTTGCTGAAAAAATAGTAAAGTCTCTTTCAAAATGTAAACATTCCCAGAAAGGGTCCTGAATTTCTGTCAATCTTAATTTTTTCTCCCATAAATACTTCTTTTCCCAGATTTTTGGAACCTGCTACCATCTGTCTGCTGAGAGTCTGACCCATAAAAGGTCCCTAATAAATATAGTATCTGTTATCTGATGAATGCTCAAAAATGACTAAACACATAAACAAGAAACAGCCTAAAATTAGAAAGGAAGCTCAAAGAGATCCCCGCTTCATCCAATCTTTCTCTTTCTCTCTTTTTTTTAATAGAGTTAAACATACAGCAGAGTTGCATTAACTTGTTCTTTGGGGGGCATACACATGAGTTTTATAATGTTCCACAAAAAGTACTATGACTAAAGGTACTTCTGCACCAGAAAGGGCTCAGTACACACCCTGGCACCAGAATGTAAGCTCAGAATGTATTGCAACTGATAATCTTAGTATTTGGGGCCTTGAACTTGGAGACTTTTTTTTTTTTTAAGATTTTATTTATTTGACAGAGAGAGATCACAAGTGGGCAGAGAGGCAAGCAGAGAGAGAGAGAGAGGAGGAAGCAGGCTCCCTGCAGAGCAGAGAGCCCGATGTGGGACTCGATCCCAGGACCCTGAGATCATGACCTGAGCTGAAGGCAGAGGTTTAACCACTGAGCCACCCAGGCGCCCCCGAACTTGGAGACTTTTTAACATTTGGTCTAGATTATCTTAATCCCATCTAATTCTGTCTCTTAAGGAGCAAGAACCCCAATGGAGCAGAAAGTGGGAGAGGAGAGAAGCCACAGGCTGGAGCTCCATCTGTAAAATTGGTGGGCACTGCTAGGTGATTTTTAGCGCCCCTTTCTTGTACTCTGTGATGGGAAAATAGTAGAGAAAAAAGAGGGTACATGTTGGAAAGGAGTGGTCTGAAAGGCTAGAGGAAGTTGCTGAGCCCCTGAGGGCTATGTTGTTTATCTCATTTATTGTAACTAGTCTACAGATCCTGCCACACAAAGAGCAGGAGGGAGAACAGCGACTGTAGAGAGACCATCCGGTCATCTCGTCCTAGATTTCCCACTACAACCTCTTCTCTTCCAAATCTATGCCAAGGAACTAATATGGTTCCCTGGACATGGTAGGCACCCCACAAAAGTTTTTTGGCTCAAACATAATTATGCTTTCATTTTAGAAAATGGGGGGGATAACCACAAAGTATAAAGAGAAGAATATCCATCATCCATGAGCCCACTGCCAATAAATACTAATAGAAAAAGATAAGTAATATTTATTGGGTGATGATCATGTGCTGAGCACTTTATATGCTCTGTCTCCTTTAGTCATGTACTTAGCCACTGCTGACATTTCAGATTTCCTCCCAGGTTTTTTTTTTAAATACAAGATAAATATTTTTGATAGTTGTACTAAGCCCTTTATATATGTTTTGTTATCACACTTCTCACTATTATTTCTTATAATCCTCACAACAGACTTGGGAGGTATCTGTTTCTTCTCCTATTTTATAGATGAAATCACCCATGCTCTGGAGGTCAGTGACCTAAGGTCACAGAACTAATAAATGGCAGGGTTGGGATTTGAACCAGGATTGAACTGGCAGTAACGCCCATGGTTTTGTCCAACACCTGCTCTCTCGCTCAGCTTCCTAGGTGTTCTCCCTTGTAGGATGTGAGAGAGGAGCGATGGGCTGAATGTTCCCAGGGGGTCCTAGTGACAGGCCTTTGACATAGCGCAAAGGTTAAACACATGTAAGGTTTGGATGTTACTGTAAATGGCCAAAAAGACCCTTAATTCATACCACCCATACATCCAATGGGATAGCCATCTGATACCCAATGACCCACCCAGAAAGATATGGGCAGTGCCAAGAACCAATCAGGGTAGTAAGCAAGGACTGAGTTCCCAAGAACTGATAAATACCACTTTTATCACTTGTTCAGCCAGATAAAGGAGTGAACTTACCCATATCCTGAGTCTAGGATTGCCAGACAAAATCCAGAATATCCAGTTAAATTTGAATTTTGCCATTTGTTCAGCCACAGTCAACATTCTAGATGTACTTATATGTGTGAGTATAGAAACTAAAATATCTGTTCTGGGAGCCTGGGTGACTTAGTCGGTTGGGTATCTGACTCTTGGTTTCAGCTCAGGTCATGATCTCATGGATGGTGGGATTGAGCTTGTGTCAGACTCCACACTCAGAGGGGAGTCTGCTTTAAGATTCTCTCCCTCTGCTCCTCCCCCCACTCGTGTTTTCTCTTACTTCCTCTCTCTCAAATAAATAAATCTTTAAAAAAATGTATTATCTGTTTTTTATCTGAAATTCAAATTTAACTGGGTATCCTATGTTTTTATTTGTTAAAGATGGCAGCCCTAGAAAGAGGCCCCCTTTGGTTTTATTCTGTCTTATTTTTCCCCTCCCCATTTATCTTCAATTTCCACTTTTCCACTTCTGTTCTTCTCTCCCACCATAACAACCCAAATTGATTTTAATTAATATAAGTCCATCTAATTGACCTTTCATTTGTTTATTTTGATGTATACATAAATGCGAAATTGTATCATATGGATTTTTTTCTAATCCACACAATGGAATTGCACTATAAATCTCATTCTGTTCCTTCTTTTTTCCTCAACACTTTCTTCTTGAGATCTACACATGTTGCTACATATATATCCAGACCATTAGTTCTGGATTCTACATAACATTTCATTCAATGTATAGACCAGATTTTACCTAACAGTTCCCCAGTGGTAGACACCAAGGAAATGTCTACCTCCTGGCTTCAATCTAGGCCAGATTGTGTGCACATATGGTGTGTGTCAAATTAATCTTGTATTTATTTGTATTTCTCTATCTTACAGATGTGTATCAGACAGTTTTTCAGAGGAGCATTCTTAAGAGTGGGATAGCTTGTTCAGTAGGATACACACATACGTGATATTCAAACTATTTAACAGCCATCGAGATGTAAGCACTGCCCACTCAGAATCAGCACTGCCATGAACCAGATTGGTACCCACAAGCTGGACATCTGCCTTGCATATGCACAAACACAGTTTCATTAGTGCAACTAGAGTTACTCAGGAATGGCTCTGCCAGTAGGCACTCCACCAGAGTGCATGAAGATCCCCTTTTTTCCAAATGCTGTCACCATTTGCAACTACTAGTTTTTCATTTTTGCTAAATTGATGGGTCAAGTTACTTTCATTGTTATATTTATTTGTTTCCTCTGGTTATTCGTTCTTTTTCTTCATCTACTTTCCCCCTTTATTTGGGTTTCCACTTTATATCTATCAATTGCCTATTCATGCTTTTTGCCCATTATTCTACTGAGTATCCACACTTTTTTCCCTGCAGATGTATAGGACTTTCTTGTATTGCCAAAGAACAACATTGTCCAATAGAAATATATTGTGAGCCACATATATAATTAAAATTTTTCTAATAGCCACATTTAAAAAGTAAAAAGAAACAGGTGAAGTTAATTTTGACAATATATTTATTTAATTCAATATGTCTAAAATATTTCAATATGTAAACAATTTAAAATTATTCAGACACATTACATTGCTTTATTCATGCTAAGTCTTTGAAATCTGTTATCTGTTTTACACTTACAATGCAATTCAATTTGTACTAGTCACATATAAAGTATTCAACAAGCAAATGTGGTCAGTGGTATATTCAACAGTGCAGGCCTAGAACCTAGACTTGAGGCAATAATTCTCTGTTGGTTTAAGCTGAAAATTTTTCCTTCTAGTCCGTCTCCATCTGTTCACTTTGTTTATGGTGTCTTTTGTTTTTAAAAAATGTAAGTGTATATGTAGCTAAGTCCATTTTTTTCCAAAGAATTGTGTTTCACCCTCTTGTTTTTAAAAGCCATACTCATGCCGATATGTCCAAGATATAATCTTATACTTTTCTTCTATTAGCTTTATGGTTTTTATCTTTTGTAAGTAGATCTTAAGTCCATGGGGGATTTTTTTTTATATTGTTGGGAAGAGATTCAACTTCTTTTTATAGGACGAGTGGTTTTCCCAACACCATCTGCTAAATAATCTGTCCTCTCTCAACTCATTTATGAAGCCATGTCTATCATACATCAGCCTGCCATATATGTAGTCTGTTTCTGAGTTCTCTGTTCTGATATGTAATCATCACCATAACCCTTGTGTTTTAAATATGGTGATTAAAATTGGGGGGCACCTGGGTGGCTCAGTTAGTCAAAGCATCTGACTTTGGCTCAGATCATGATCTCAGGGTCCTGGGATTGAGCCCTGTGTCAGGCTCTGTGCTCAGTGGGGAGTCTGCTTCTCCCTCTCTCTGCCCCTCCCCCATTCATGCACATTCTCCCTCTCTCTCTCCTCTCTCAATTAAATAAATAAAAAATCTTTTTTAAAAAAAGTTGCAGAGAATTGGGTTAAATGGCCCAAAGTCATCCAAACAGTAAGTGTTAGACTTATGGTTTGAACCTGGGTATTTCTGATACTGTTCCATTAACACTGTATGTGGCTCCATGTAACAGAAACCAGACACAGTGGCTGGAACAAAAGGATTTCTTTTTCTTACATACCAAGAATTCTGGAGATAGACCAGTACAGGGATTGTGGTTCCAAGATACCACCCAGGATCCAGGAGCCCTCTATCTTTCCAACCAGCCATACTAGTGTGTGGGTTTTGTCCTCATGGTTGAAAGACAGCTGCTGTACCTCCTAGAATATGTTCTCATTTCCAGAAGGAAGAATCGGGAAGGGAGAGAACAAAGACAAAGGTGCACCCTCTGAATCTATGCCTTTTAATCAAGGAAATAATTGTTTTTCTGCAGGTATGACCAATAGATCTTTGCTACCATCTCCTTGGGAAGATAGGCCACAAGCACATGCCTAGCTGCAAGGGAATCTAGAAAATGGGGGGGAGTGTTAACTTTTTTAGCTGGGACAATTGCCCTTATTTTAGTCTGTTTGGACTATTATAACAAAATACCATAGATGGGTGACTTTAAAACACCAGAAATTTATTTCTCACAGTTCTGGAAGCTGGAAAGCCCAAGATCAAGGCCATGGCAGATTCGGTGTCTGGTAAGACCCCATTTCCCAGTTCATGAGCAACCTCACACAGCAGAAGAGCTGAGGCCTATTTCTTAAGAGCACCAACCTCATTCACAAAGATGCCACCTCATGACCTAATCACCTCCCAAAGCCCCCCCTCCCAAATACCATCACATTGGGGATGACCTTGAAACATACGAATTTTGGAGGGACACAAACATTCAGTCCATAGCACTACCCAAGTAAAATCCAGTTTCTGTTAAAAAATAAGAAGTGGAGAGACACCTGGGTGGCTCAGTCAGTTAAATGGAGCCTGCTTTTCTCTCTCTCCCTCCACCCCTCCCCACCACTCTCTCTCTCTGTCTCAAATAAATAAATAAAATCTTTTTAAAAAAAAAGTTAAGAAGGGGCATCTGGGTGGCTCAGTTGTTAAGCATCTGCCTTCAGCTCAGGGGTTCTCTCTCTCGCTGTGTCTCTCTCTGTAAAATAAATAAATAAAATCTTTAATAAATATCTTAATTAATAAAATTAGGAAGTAGAGAGTAGATACTGGACTGGCATCAGAATATGTTTACTGAAAAGCTAATAAAGCTTAAGCTTCAGGGAAACTCATTTGTCCATCCTCCTCCAATGCTCTATATTTAATTTTTTAAAATTTATTTTGGGGTTGGGGGGGAACAGGGACGGAGGGATTAGCAGAGGGAGAGGGAGAAGCAGACTCCACGTTGAGCACAGAGCCCAACACAGGGCTCAATCCCACAACCCCAAGATCATAACTTGAGCCAAGATCATGACCTGAGCTGAAATCAAGAGTCAGACACCCAACAAACTGAGCCACCCAGGCACCCCCGCCCCATATTTAATTTTATATACTTAGTTTCGTTTTCTTTTTCTTAACACCCCCTCCCCAAATTGCATAAACTTCAGGTTCCACAAAACCTGGACCCACCCCTGGTGGGCCTCTAGCTGTGCCTGCCACATGGGCCAAAGCCCACACTCTCTTGATTGCTTTGTGATTTTCTGGTTGTAGTAGGTGATGGCGTGAAGGGTGTGCTTAAGGTCGCCCAAGTAGGTACACATTTCCAACTAATGCCCCCAGGATCCACAACCACACTTTTTTTTTTTTTTTTACCAGAACAAGAGACCGAGAAAAAAAATGTTATTCTAAGTAAAAGAGACAAATAATAACTGTCATATTTGAGTGCCAACTACATGCTAGGCACTGTGCTGGGAGTTTGCCCATATGTTTTCTTTGATTAATTCTTACTCCAGCTGTTTGCAGCTCAGAGGGGTCCAAGGTCACGAAGTCTGTAAGTGGCCAAATTAGAATGTGAACCTAATGTCAAACCTTTCCATGCTTTCTACTGCATTTTGGCTAAAAGCTCCTGGAAGGCTTTGGGCTCATGCAAGATTGTAAGATTTAGCAAGTCAAAATACAAGTAAGTGATGAATAGTTCTTTGATGTAAGTATTATTTGTTGTTTGTCTGAAGTTCACACTCAACTGACTGTCCTGAATTTTATCTGCCAGTCCTACCTTTATAGATAGTTACTGGTGCCATGAAATGAAGAGGTTTTTTTGTTTTTTTTTTTAAGATTTTATTTATTTATTTGACAGAGAGAGAGAGAGATCACAGGTAGGCAGAGAGGCAGGCCGGGGGGGGGGGGGGAAGCAGGCTCCCTGCTGAGCAGAGAGCCTGATGCAGGGCTTGATCCTGGGACCCTGAGATCATGACCTGAGCCGAAAGTAGAGGCTCAACCCACTGAGCCACCCAGGTGCCCCGAAATGAAGAGTTATAAATTCTGTGCACGTATTGTTCTTAAACATTAAACAAGATAAAGTATAAAAAGTGCCCCCACTCAGTGAGATTGAACCTCTTGGTGCTGGACATTGGGATTGCAGGAACTGTGCTCTTGGCTGGGTGATCTAGGACAAGTTGATTTCTCTCTTTGGGCTCAGTTTCCCCTTCTGTAAGTTGAGGGGCTGCTGTAATCATTGCTTAGGACCCTGAAGGGGCAGTGTGTCCAGTGGTGGCCTGCCAACTCCAAGTCCAAGGGACTTCTCTTGCTAGGGAAGGCACATCATCTCTTTTTCCCCTTTGGCTGTTTTCAGAGACCAAAACCACTTTGGTGGTTGTGATGGGCCACATGGTTCAGTTGACTAGAACCTCAGCCAAGTTTCTGAAACTGTCCTGCTGAATCCCCATCCCAGGAAATGTTCTACGTGAAAAGGGGAGAGGAAGTTTTATGATTAAAGAAGTTTGGGAAACAATGTTGTCTATGTCCATTCCATAGATCCCTTGGTGATTCAAATGCACATATTTGTATAAGAAGGAATGCAAAAGTGAATCTTGTTTAACTCTATTTAACACCCCATTTCCCAAATTTGTTTGCAAAACATACCATGCAATAGGTGTCCCATGGGACACACTTTGGGACCCATTTATAGATCAGGTTTCTCTCTGTTTAACAAAGTAGGCAATACCTCTCTTATTCAAATTGTAATGTGAGGATAACGTGGGACTTTGTTTGTGACAGAACTTTCTTGAATCTCATAGACTATTCAGTGAAATACACCCATACAGATTCAATCTGAAAGTAAAAGAAGTATAAAGTCATTACGTGGATCAAAGTCAGTGTTTATATAATGGGTGTAATGAGTGTACATTAAACTCCCGAACAATCTGGACTAAGAAATGCTCATTTTCTAAATCATCTAATGAGTCCCCACCTGACTAGCTGCCAGAAAATTCCATCTCAGTCATATTTTGCAAAACCCTCCTCCGCCAAGAACTGTGCAAAAGTCCTTGGGAGCTTGTACAATCTGGACCATTCCAGGAGAGACCCTCTGACCATCAGCCCACCCTGGACTTGCTGGCCCACCATCCCAGCTTACTTTGAAGGTGGCATTTCTGTTGCCTTGGAGCCAAGCTTGTGTACAGGACATCTTTGGCCCTGGCCAGGATGGGAGCTGGGGGGCAGGGAGGTACAAAGGCGGGCTCTGTGTCTGGTATTGGAACTCCCTCTGCTCAGCCCATAGCCGTGCCCATCAGAGGTCCTGCCAGTTCCTCTTTTCTGGAACAAGTTAAATTTTTCTATCCTACCCTTCCTATTCTCTGGGAGAGCTCTCCCAATTCCTCCTCTGTCTCCTCCCTACTAGGAGCTGTTTCTGCCAACCCTTGGGGCCCCATCCTCTCGCAGACAATCCACTCTGGTCACCCAGAGGAGCTCAAGTCCTGGGGCTGTGATTTAAGGAGGCCTGGAAATTTCTGCTTCTAGCTACTTTCTTGGGATGAAAAACAGGAAGCTATCCATCATTCTGAGAACAAAAATACAAATTAATAATAGCTCAGCAAATGATCACAAAGACACAAGTAGTATGTTCTTCACTCTCCCTAAATAAAAAAGAAAGTAAAAACTAAACAAACAAACAAAAAACTAATGATGTGCTATATGTTGGCTAATTGAATTTAAGTTTAAAAAAATAAATAAAGTGAGCTGTTTAGGGGCACCTGGGTGGCTCAGTAGGTTAAGCATTTGCCTTTGGCTCGGGTCATGGTCTCTGGGTCCTGGGATCAAGGCCCACATCAGGCTCCCTGCCCAGCGGGGAGTCTGCTTCTCCCTCTGCTTCTGTCCCTCCCCACTCATGCTCTTTTTGTCTCTTCTCTCAAATAAATAAATACAATCTTTAAAAAAAATAAAGTGAAATGTTTGGAATGAGTTCCCTTTTATTTCTGATGAAAGATACACTTGCTTGTGAGCAAACTGTGTTGCTGGCAGAAAACTTAGAATGCCAACCACCTGCTCAGACCGTGGTCCCGACACCAAATGGATGAAGATTCCTCTAGATGCTGACTCAGTTGTAAGAGGAGGCAGACAAATTTCTTGAGGATGAATAGGTAATACTGACTCTGTAGGGTGAAGACAATTCCCCAGAAGGTGACCAAAGGGAGGAAAAGAAATTCCAAGCACTACCTTCCACCCACCCTCCATGCCCTCACCCTCACACCCTTCCTTACATGAGGAAAATATTCCGTCTCTCCTTCCTCCTCTTTTTGAGTCACCGCTGTTTATTTTAGAGCACAAGTTCACTGTCAAGAAACAGCCAGACAACCCTGGTGATTTTTCCTGTGATGTGGGGCCAAAGCTATAAAACCAGGACTTCACTCTGACATGAAATTACTCTCCTGGAAGTCTCCGTGCAGAGGATGGCTCAGTTGTTAGCGAGATGACTTTATGCTTTGTTTATGAAAGAGAGAAGGAAAATTAAGGTCAACAGAGAGAAGGGAGAAAGAAGGTGGGTGGAGTTCATTCACAGGAAAAACACTAACGCTCCAGGATTGTCAGAGCTGGCCATGAACTTGCCACCCAGTGTGGCCCAGAGGAAAACTCAGATGCATAGAACAGGTGTGGAGAAGAAGACCAAACTGACAGAGAGGACTATGATTGAGGTCCTGGGGTGCTGATATAGGTGGTCAGGGAGAAGTTTGAATCAACCTGGGGTCCATTCCATTTTAGGATGAATTTATATAGCTCTAAGTTCTAGATTGGAGACTTGCCTTTTCTGCTTGGAGATTTGATTACCATTATTGAGCAACTAGTATATGTCAAGGAATATGCCAGGCACTGAGGGCACAAAGATATATAAAAAGAGCCATTATTCTAAAATTTAAGATCCCAACTTATCTCAGTCTCAATTTACTTGTCTCTATAATGGGCATGATAATTTCTACTTCCCAGGGTTGTCAAGAATCTTAAGTTGAAGGTACAGTAGTATACTTCTGTTAACTATAAAACACTGTACAAACACTCTCTTTTTTGCAGCCACTATGCAAACAGTATGGAGGTTCCTCAAAAAATTAAAACTAGAATTACCATATGACCCAGTAATTCCACTACTGAGTACTTACCAAAGAAAACAAAAACACTAATTTGAAAGATACATGCATCCCTGTTTTTATTACAACATTGTTTACAATAACCAAGACATGGAAGCAGACCAAATGTCCATCAATAATGAATGGGTAAAGAAGATGTGGTATAATGTATGGGGAGAGGGGGCATATGCATGATGGAATATTACTCAACCATAAAAAAAGCATGACATTTTGCCATTTGCAACAACATGAATGGACCTAGAGTGAAATGAACACCAGGTGAATTAAGTCAGTCAGAGAAAGACAAATACCATGTAATTTCACTCACATGTGGAATTTAAGAAACAAAAACAAATGAACAAGGGAAAAAAAAAGAAAGAAAGAAGGAAACAAACCAAAAAGAAACTCTTTACTATAGAGAACAAACTGGCAGTTTCCAGAGGGGAGGTGAATGAGGGGACAGGGAAAACAGTTAATGGAGATTAAAACTACACTTATCATCATGAGCCCTGAGAAATGTACAGAACCGCTGAATTTTGTACACCTGAAACAGAATAATACTGTATTTAATTTTATTTGAGTAAAAAAATACAAATGTTTAGATATTTATTGCAAGCTTTGTTCAAAGGAGGGTTTGAAACAGTAACTTGTCAATAAATCTTCTCCTTTTTGTAACTTAATAAGTTTTTGAAATAACAAAAAAATGTATCAAAATGTTGGAAAGATGCTACAAAGAATCTTGATTTATGTTCAACTGTTGGCTCGCCAATGCAGACAAGCCCTGAGTTGTAACATTTGCTAATTGCCATGGTATAAATACTCCCACCACAATTTCAAGCTACCAACGTGATGTTACTGAATGCATAGGTGGGAAAATACAACCATAGTGGACTCCAGCATACCATGGACACAAAGAGCTTTTTTTCCTTGACCATTTGAGAAAAAATTACCAGCCTGACACATCACCCCCAAATACAACAGTATATGCCTCCCCCAAATACAGGCATTCCATCATACACTAAAACTATAAAAATCAGGAAATAAACACCATCTGATGCAGAGACCTCATGCAAGCTTCACTGATTGTCCCAACAAGGTCCTTTATAGCAAAAAGATTGAGTTCAAAATCACATGCTGAGACTCGTTTAATCTGGAACAGTTTCTTGGCTTTTCCTTGACTTGAATGATCTTAACATTTTTTAAGATTTCATAGATCGTCCCTGGGTGTGGGTTTGACTGATACTTCCTCATGATTCTGTTGAAGTTTCGCATCATCAGCAGGAACACTAGAAGAGCCTGCTGAGTTCTCACTTCGTCCTATGAAGGGGAACATTCTTTAGATCTATCCCATTATTGATGTTCATTTTTATCTCTTGATTAAGGTGGTGCCTGCCAGCACCGTACGTTATTCTCTTTCCCTTTGTGTGGGTTAATACTTTCAAACTCTGTAACTATCCTTTTCTTCATGACATTTTCAATTCATTCCTTTATGAATTTGTATCTATATGGACTCTTCTTATTTCATTTCATGAGTTTTAATCCATTATTATCATTAATTATTTTATTGCCAAATTGTCCTTGATTTGGACAGTGGAACATTGCCCTTTGACCATTTACTCTTTTTTTTTTTTTTTTCTGGCAACCATATGATGTTCGGGGCTCCTCCCCAGGCCTTGGGATCAACCATTTCTCCAAGGTGCTCTGCTTCCCTGGACTCCTTAGCAGAGTCCTTGATAGAGAATGTTATTTAGAAACAAGATCTGAGTAGGCTAGCTGTCTCTGAGGATCACTATGGGGGTGTCACTGCTCCCAGGCCCCTTCAGCAAAGAGATAAGAATACACATGTGCACACACACACATCTATATTTATTTCTGAACCTTTTCTTTTTTCACTGAAAGCCAAGAGTTCACACCGACCCCTAATTCTAATTCAAAACCTCAGAGTTTATTCTAGTTTTCTCCCTTTCAATATTTGTATCTTCCTTCCCCAGCAGTGAAAACTTAGGTCCTGCGAGTTATTGAGCTGTAACTCACATCCTGTAACATTCACTCATTTAAAGTGCACAATTTAGGGACACCTGGATGGCTCAGTCAGTTAAATGTCTGCCTTCAGCTCATGTCATGAATCCAGGGTCCTGGAATCGAGCCCCACATTGGGCTCTCTGCCCAGTGGGGAGCCTACTTCTCCCTCTGCCTGCCACTTCTCCTGCTTGTGTTCTCTCTCTCTCTCTCTCTCTCTGACAAATGAATAAATAATTTTTTAAGGTGCACAATTTATTGTCTTTTAGGATATTCGCCTGGTTGTGCCAACATCATCATTATCTAATTCCAGAATATTTTCATCATCCCAAAAAGAAACTCCAAACCCATTAGAAGTCACTCTCCAGGGGCACCTGGGTGGCTCAGTGGGTTAAGCCGCTGCCTTCGGCTCAGGTCATGATCTCAGGGTCCTGGGATCGAGTCCCGCATCGGGCTCTCTGCTCAGCAGGAAGCCTGCTTCCCTCTCTCTCTCTCTCTGCCTGCCTCTCTGTCTACTTGTGATCTCTCTCTGTCAAATAAATAAATAAAATCTTTAAAAAAAAAAAAAAAGAAGTCACTCTCCAAATCTTCTCCTTCTCTCCCCTATCATCAATAGTGTGGTTTCTAACTCTACATATTTGCCTGCTGGGGACATTATAAGTGGGATCAAACAATATGTTACCTTTTCTATCTGACTTCTTTAATTTAGCACAGAGATTTCAAGGTTCATCCATGTTCCTGCATGTGTCATAACTTTATTCATTCTTACAGCCAAATGCCATTGTATGGATAAAGTACATTTTGTCTCTCTATTGGTTAATGCACTTGGGTTATTTTCACTTTTTTTGGCTATTGTGAATAATACTGCCATGAACATTCATTCACAAGTTTGTTTTTTTATTAATTATTTTTATGAACATATAATGTATTATTAGCCCCAGGGGTACAGGTCTGTGAATCCCCAGGTTTACACACTTCACAGCACTCACCATAGCCCATAACCTCCGCAATTCCATAACTCAACCACCCTCTCCCTACCCCCCTACCCCCCGCAACCCTCAGTTTGTTTTGTGAGATTAAGAGTCTCTTATGGTTTGTCTCCCTCCCCATCCCATCTTGTTTTATTTTTTCCTTCCTTATCCCCCAAGCCCCCCATTCTGCCCCTCAAATTCCCCATATCAGGGAGATCATATGATAATTGTCTTTCTCTGATTGACTTATTTCGCTCAGCATAATACCCTCTACTTCTATCCACATCGTTGTAAATGGCAAGATTTCATTGCTTTTGATGACTGCATAGTATTCCATTGTGTATATATACGAATCTTCTTTATCCATTCATCTGTGGATGGACATCTAGGTTCTTTCCTTAGTTGGGCTATTATGGACATGGCACAAGTTGTTGTTTTTTTTAAGATTTTATTTATATATTTGACAGACAGAGATCACAAGCAGGCAGAGAGACAGGCAGAGAGAGAGAGGAGGAAGCAGGTTCCCCGCTGAGCAGAGAGCCCGATGCGGGGCTTAATCCCAGGACCCCGGGATCATGACCCGAGCCGAAGGGAGAGGCTTTAACCCACTGAGCCACCCAGGTGCCCCATCGCACAAGTTTTTATGTGAATATGTTTTTTTATTCTCTTGTGTATATACCCAGGAGTATAATTGCCAAGTACTGGGTAATCTTGTTTTACTTTTTGAGAAACTGCCAAAATGTTTTTCAAAGTATCTCTATGATTTACTTTCCCACTAGCAATCATGAGGGTTTCAATTTCCCCAACACCAGTTACTGTTTGCTTGTTTTATTACAGTCATTCTAGTGGGTGAAAGTTGTATCTCATTGTGGTTTTGCTTTGCATTTTGCTAATAAGTAATGATATTGAGCATCTTTTCGTATGCTTATCAATTACTATTTATGTATCTTCTTTGGAGAAATGATGTCTACTCCTTTGCCTATTTTTTTTAAGATTTTATTTATTTATTTGACAGACAAAGACCACAAGTAGGCAGAGAGGCAGGCAGAGAGAGAAGAGGAAGTAGGCTCCCCACTGAGCAGAGAGCCGGATGTGGAGCTCTATCCCAGGACCCTGGGATCATGACCTGAGCCGAAGGCAGAGGCTTTAATCCGCTGAGCCACCCAGGTGCCCCCTTTGCCCATGTTTTAATTGGGTTGTCTTTTTACTGTTGAGTCATAAGAGTTTGTTATGTGTTCTGGATGCCAAAACCTTACCAGACATAGAATTTTTAAGTATTTTCTTTTGTTCTATGGATTTTCTTTTCACATTTGTGAGAGTGTCTTTGCCAGTTTTGGTCAGGTTATCTATATTTTCCCTTCGGCTGCTTGTGTTCTACGTGTCAGACCTAGAGACTGTTGCTTAATCCAAGGTCATGAGGATTCCCATCTCTGTGTTTTGCATGTTAATAGTTTTAGTTCTTAAATTTAGGTTTGTTGAATTTTGAGTTAATTTTCATATAGAATGTCCAACCTCACTCTTCGGTACATGGATATCCAGTTAAACCAGCATCGTTTGTTGAAATGACAATTTCTGGGACACCTGGGTGGCTCAGTTGGTTAGGCTGTTGCCTTCAGCTCAGGTCATGATCCCAGGGTCCTGGGATCAAGTCCCACATTGGGCTCCTTGCTCAATGGGGAGCCTGCTTCTGTCTCTGCCTCTGCCTGCCACTCTGCCTGCTTGCGCTCTCTGTCTCTGTCTCTGTGTCTCTCTGACAAATAAATAAATAAACAAAATCTTTTTTAAAAAAAGAAAAGACAATTTCTCTGTGTTGAGTTGTTTTAGCATCCTCATTGAAAATCAGTTGGCCATAGTGGTGTCTGGGTGACTCAGGTCTGACTGGGATCAAGCCTGTGTTGGGTTCCCTGCTCATTGGGGAACTGCTTCTCCCCTTCCATCTCCGTCTGTCCCCTCCCCTACTCATGCTCTCTCTCTCTCTCCCTCTCTTTCTCTCTCTCTGCACTCTCTCTCTCGTATAAATAAATACAATCTTTTAAAAAAGGAAATAAATCAATTGGCCATTAATGTATGATTTTACTTCTAGACTCTCAACTCCCCTGAACTCTACATTTACCTTTCTGCTAACACCACATGGTATTGATAACTGTAGCTTTGTGGTAATTCTTGAAATCAGGAACTGAGTCTTATAACTTCGTTCTTCTTTTTAAAAGCTGTTTTGATTATTCTGGGTCCATTACATTTCCATATGAATTTTAAAATCAGCTTGTCAATTTCTGTGAAAAACTAAACAAAGCAAAACAAAACAAAGCAACAGCTAGGTTTTCAATAGGGTTTTTTTGTGGTTGCCCCTTATCAAATTGAGGAAGTTCCTTTCCATTCCTAGCTTCCCGAGTGTTCTCATAATAAAAGTGTGTTGAATTTTGCCAAATGCTTTTTCTGCAACTATTGGGATGATCATATGGCTTTTCTCATTTATTTTATTAAAATTGTGTAATATATTAATTGATCTTTTATATTGAACCAATCTTTGCATTTCTGGGATGAATCCCAGCTAGTTATGGAATATAATTCTTTTTATATTCTGCTGGAATTTGTTTGCTAAATTTTGTCAAGGGTTTTTGCATCTACAGTAATAAGGAATGTTGGTCTCTATTTTTTTTTTCTTTGTGATGTCTTTGTCTAGTTTTGGTCTTAGGGGAATATATGAGTTCAGAGGTGTTCCCTCCCCTTCTATTTTCTTTTGGAAGAGTTGGTTCTAATTCTTCTTTAAACATTTGCTAGAACTCTTCAGTGAAACCATCTAGTCCTGTACTTTTCTTTGTGAGAATTTTTTGATTATTAATTCCATCTCCATTCTGGTTATAAGTCTATTCAGGTTTTCTATTTCTTCTTGAATCAGTTTTAATAATGTGTCTCTTTCTAGGAATTTGTCCATTTCATCTAGGTTATCTGATTTATTGACATATAATTGTTCATAGTATTCCCTTATAGTCCTTTTTATTTCTGTACTGTCAGTAGTAATGCCCCCTTTTTATTCATTACTTTTGTGATTTAAGTCTTCTCTCTTCTTTTCTTGGTTAGTCTAACTAAAGGTTTGTCAATTTCATTGATCTTTCCAAAGAAATATCTTTTTGTTTTATTCATTTTTTTCTATTATTTCTCTATCTTCTGTTTCATTTAATCATTATTTTCTCCCTTTTGCTTTTTGTTTTTTTATTTTATTTTCTGTTTTTTTATTTTCTCCCTTCTGTTATTCAGGTTTAGTTTCCTTTCCCCTCCTCCTCCTTCTCCTCCAACTCTCCTCCTCCTCCTTCTCTTTCTTCTTCTGTCGACTTTTGAAGTAGAAGTTCAGGTAATTCATTTGGAATCTTTTTTCTTTTTTAATATAGACGTTTATAGTCATTAATTTCCTTCTCAGCACTGTTTTAGCTACATACCATAACTTTTGCTACATTGTGGTTTTGTTTTCATTTATACCAAGGTGTATTTTAATTTCTCCTGTGATTTCTTTTTTGACCAATTAATTATTTAGGAGTATGCTAGTTAATTAGCTCATATTTGTGAACTTCCCAAATTTCCTTCAATTACTGATTTCTAATTTTATTCCATGGTAGTCAGAGAACATACCTTATATGGCTTCAATCCCTTTAAGTTTATTGAAACTTGTTTGATGGCCTAATATGTGATCTATTTTTGAAAAATGTTGCATGGCCACCTGAGAAGAATTTATAAGAAAAATAATAGATGTTTTTATGCTTTTGGGAATGATCCTGAAGGAGGCAAGAGAAGTGATGTTGTACAAAAGAGAGGAGAGAATTGTCTGTGCAATGGCCTTGGCCAGACCCAAGGAGAGGGGGTGGAGTTCACAAATGGAAGTGCTGATTTAGCCAGAAGCACAGAAGTTTACCTATGGGAACAGGAGGGGAGGCAGAGAATGTGGGGGCAGGTCCATGGCAGGTCCATGTGGATGGCATGTGGGGCGGGGCAGACTAAGGAAGTTCTTTTCATTATCTCAATAAATGGGCAGCAAGGTCAACAGGTAAGAGTAAGGATGGGAAGAAATGGAGGTTTCAGGAGAGAGCAGAAGATGCAAACTAGCCATTCTGGAGAGGGGAGAATCAATGGACTAAAGACCTGGTGGGTCCTTGCCTGGAAGTATTAAAGCCCCATTGGAAGATCATAGTGAGCTTGGTTGTATGTTTTCCTCCAGCTTTGTTTAGCTTCACTGGGACAGGCACAGAACACATGGGGAGCTGGATTTCATCAAGTCAAGTGGTTGTTATGGAATTGTAGCTGGGGAAGAAAGGGAGTGAGGACATTAAAAGACAAGAGGCCACAAAACACTGACAGGAGCACTGGAGGTTCCAATGTCCAGGGATTTTCAGAGTTTGGGTATTAAAGAAAGTGAACTAGAAAGACAGGAAGTGGTAGGTAGAGAGTTGGATGCACAAAGTTGACATTGTGGCTTATTAGTAAAAGCAAAACATGGTTGGAGGACTGAGATACTGTGTTGGGTGGGAGTCAAGATCATAGGAAGAGGGATGGTCAAGGAACTGAGAGTTCCGGTGCTGGAAGGATCAGACACAAATGTGTTACAAGCATCACAAATTCAGACTGGATGTAGGGGGGAAAGCAACAGTGAGCCAGGAGCCCAGATCACTGGGAAATGAGGGGAATGAGCCAGAAATCAATGAAGACAGTAGAAATTGGTATCTGATGACAGTTAAGTCCAAACCTGAGAGGTTTCAGGAAGAGGGGAGGGAGAAGGGTCTACATGTGACAATAAGGATGTAAGAGGACACTTGGCCACCTCCAGACCCCTCAGTACAAGGGTGGTAAGAGGACCAACAGCTTCCACCTGAGAGGGCAGCAGGGGCAGCAGAATCCCAAGGGGGAGCTGGGTTCCTGGTCACATGTGTGGGCAAAGGGAATGTCCAGGGAAGAAGTCAAGATATGGAGATATTTTTGTTGATAACCCAATCCCAGAGGGCACAATGGAAGGTTTTTAGGAGTCAGGGATGAGTGGGAGAAGGGGACTGAATAGGGCATGATAGAGCGTTTTGGAGATCAGTGACCCAAGAAGAGGTGTGACCTGGGAGTCTGGAGTCCAAGTGGTGACTGAGAACACAAGGACGAATGGGCTCATAAGATCAGTCATGGAGCTCAAAGCAGATCGTGGTAGTGAGGTAGGAGTGCTGGGGTAGGCAGGGCCGGGTGTTAGGGGCTCCTTCTTTACCCTTAAAGGTATATGTTACCCACACACACGTTGCTGGCAAAGGAGGAATCTAACTGAGAGGCTGGAGCATTGGAGCAAGACCCAGACCCCTTCCTCCCTGACTGTCACCTGCTAGCCATGTAGCACCATCTACCTCTCTGTGACCTAGTTTCCTCATCCACAGAGTAGAAATAAACTCTATTTCCTAAGTGTGTGTGGTGGGAAGTAAGTGACTAAGCCATGACAACATTCAACAAACAGTAGTTCCTGTGAGAGCCCCAGGCTAATGTTCACTCGGAGCCAGATGCCACTGGACTTCCCAGTCACATGAACCAACAAACTCCCTTTCCTCATGGGCTGTGCAAGCTTGAGTTGAGTTTTCTGACTCCTATGACCAAAAGATTCCTGGCACAGACACAATTTTCATCTCCATTAAGTAGACGAGGAAGCTAGGAATTAGGTTAACCTGGCTCCTCAGAGTTCTGCATCTCCAACATACACACAACTAATGAATCATTGAACATTACATCAAAAACTAATGATGTGCTGTATTTTGGCTTACTGACTCTAAATAAAAAATAAATTAAAAATAAAAAAAATAAACGCAGTTCTGTCTGTCCTGCCAATCTGCTCAAAAATAGCCATCCCACCATGACTCAAAGCCCAGGTGCCCAGGAGACTCTAATGTGTAGTCGAGTGTCTTCCTCCCAGGAAGACTCTGCAAAGGCCAGGACTGGACATTGTGGAGAAAAGAGAGGCTGGTTTGGGCGCCTCTTAACCTTGGGCTGATCACTCTGCAGAACAGAGTGTACGGTCACAGACCATGCCTAGGAGGACTAATTTTCACATGGCCCAGTGGTCCAGATCCCACGTCTGTGCTCCCTGGAATGTGGTGAGCCGAGGACAAGTGGAGAGGTGTTCCCAGATGGGCACACATCGTCTCCAGGCTCCTGGATCCAGGACAGTGTGAGTCAAAGGAGGCGAGAGCCCATGGGCTTCTTTTCAAGCAAGGAATTCCACATTACACGTCCACTCTCCCTCCCCTCTGCATTTACCAAGTTTTCTTCTATTATTCTATCTCCATGTTTCTTCTTCTTTTTGTCTACATCTCCTCTTTGTACAAACATTTTGGGATTATTTTTATATATTATATATATGTACATGTACATGTATATGTATATGTGTATATATATGTATATGTATATAAATGAAATATAAATCCAAAGATGGAACATCAGACCTCAAGACTAAATAAACCATAAACTAGAATAGGAAATGTACCCTAAGGGGATGGGGATGGGCTGCAGCAGCACCACATGCTAAGTAGGATATTTCACTACAGCTAAGGTTGAGCTTCCTGGCGGCCAAAGCAAAAATGGGAAGCTACAATATATAATTTGGAATATCTAAGTAGTGTCGACAGACAATCTGCCCTAAGATGAAACAAAGGTTTTTCCAGCACTTAGCCCAAAAGAACATTTTTCACGTGTGTGTGTGTGTATATATAAGTGTCACTGAGTGACACCGAGTGTCCCCGGTCTAGGTCTGACCCCAGTCAGACACAGGTGTCCCCGGCCACATCCCTGAATGTCCATGCAGTAGTGGTTTTATAAGCCTATTTGTTAGAGTGCCCTTTGGGGAAAAAAAAAGCCAACAAAATAGTCCCAAGTACAACTCAGTGAGAGTCTTTAGAAAACATGGAGGCAAATGCAATTTTCTGGTGACTTAGTTGGATCCAACAGCACTTCCCAAACTGTTTCTCAGTACCCCCAAAATTTTACATGGCAATGAAAAGTACTCTATAGGAAACCGGTTCCACAGTCAGAGAAGTTCAAAATAAAATCGGGATTAAACAAAATCAAGCAGGTTTTCTAACAATGGGATTTCAAAGAGCTTTTAACACTCCAGCATCCATGTGAATCTCCAAGTTCAGGTAAAGGATGCATTCTCTCCCATGTTTGTCTCTGGAACCTTCTTCTCCACCCACCCCCATTTTTCCAGGAGTACCTTTTATTCTTATTTTATTCTTATTCATCTCTCCTGGGCTCCTACCCGAAGTGCCCTCCGAACCAGTCACCCCCAAAGTGGACAGCGGGACCACCGCTGCGCTTGACAAGGCCAAGTCAAAACCCACAGTGTCTCAGGGGGACCAGCAGGGCCTCAGTGGGAAGGACAAGGAACTGGTCCTGGGTCTCGGGCATCTCAACAATTCCTACAACTTCAGCTTCCACGTGGTCATCGGCTCTCGGGCCGAGGAGGGCCAGTACAACCTCAACTTCCACAACTGCTACAACTCAAAGCCGGGCCGGGAGCAGCCCTTCGACATCACAGTCATGATCCGGGAGAAGAACCCCGAGGGCTTCCTGTCAGCGGCGGAAATCCCCCTCTTCAAGCTGTACATGGTCATGTCTGCCTTCTTCCTGGCCGCTGGCATCTTCTGGGTGTCCGTCCTCTGCAAGAACACGTACAACGTCTTCAAGATCCACTGGCTTATGGCAGCCCTGGCTTTCACCAAGAGCATCTCCCTTCTCTTCCGCAGTATCAACTACTACTTCATCAACAGCCAGGGCCACCCCATTGAAGGCCTCGCTGTCATGCACTACATCACGCACCTGCTAAAGGGCGCCCTCCTCTTCATCACCATCGCCTTGATCGGCTCTGGCTGGGCCTTCGTCAAGTACGTCCTGTCAGACAAGGAGGAGATCATCTTTGGGATCGTGATTCCACTGCAGGTCCTGGCCAACGTGGCCTACATCGTCATCGAGTCCCGCGAGGAGGGTGCCAGTGACTACATGCTCTGGAAGGAGATCCTCTTCCTGGTGGATCTCATCTGCTGTGGTGCCATCCTCTTCCCTGTGGTCTGGTCCATCCGGCATCTCCAGGACGCATCCGGCACAGATGGAAAGGCAGTGGCAGTGAACCTGGCCAAGCTGAAGCTGTTTCGCCATTACTACATCATGGTCATCTGCTACGTGTACTTCACACGGGTCATCGCCATCCTGCTGCAGGTGGCCATGCCGTTCCAGTGGCAGTGGCTGTACCAGCTCTTGGTGGAGGGGTCCACCCTGGCCTTCTTCGTGCTCACCGGCTACAAGTTCCAGCCGGCAGGTGACAACCCGTACCTGCAGCTGCCCCAGGAGGATGAGGAGGACACGCAGATGGAGCAGATAATGACGGATTTTGGGTTCCGGGAAGGCCTATCCAAAGTCAACAAGACAGCCAGCGGCCGGGAGCTTCTGTGATCATCCCCCAGTGTCTGGAACTGTCCTCCTTCCCCCACCTCCCGCCTCCACCCTCCGCACACATTCCTCACCCTCCAGCTCTGCTCCCAAAGCACGTGTGGTGGGGGAGAAGGGTGGTGCGGTGGTACAGCCCCCTGCTCTCCAGGACTGGAGGCCCAGGAGCCCATTCAGAAGAGAGCTCCCTTGTCTCCTCTCCCCCCACCCCGGGGCAGCCCTGTCCCTGCCCCAGAGCCACCCACCGCTCAACAACTGTGCAATAATGACCGATCTGTTTTGCTAAAAAAAAAAAAAAAAAAAAAAAAAAAAAAAAAAGCTAGAGTTGCATGGACACGGTATGAAAAATTAAGATCTGGAAGAATGGGTGAACTAAACTCCAACTAAAATATCTCTCAGCCAGGCGTTTAGTAGAGTTGGCCCATTGGTAGTCTAAGGCCTGGCATCCAACTGGGACCAGACTTCCGGTGCTCTGTTATTCTGGTGATGCAGTAAGAACACCTCTTCCTCCAACCCCTCTTTTCCTGGACTCATCTTCTCAGTTCACACAACTGGAGGTCACAGGAAAGAGGTTGCAGAAGACAAAGACAAGGACCTTTCAGAACCCAGGAGACGCTCCACCTCCACCACGTGAGGACAGACGTGCTCCCCTCAGGGCCCGGGCCACATGCAAAGGGTGGTGTTTCCTTTGCCCATGGCTTAGCTCCATGGAGCTGAGGGAGCAGTTAAGGGGCTGGGGTCTCAGGACTAGACCCTAGGAGGTAGACAGAGGGGATCAAGGAAGAATTCCAAGTTGAAGTCTGAACTAGAGCCAGGCAAAGAGATAAGAAGTGGGAGGGACCGGAAAGTAATTTCAGAGGTGGCATTGGGAAATGGATATAGACCCTAGAATTACCGTGAATTCAAAGAAAATGTGGCCTTAGGGTTCGTTACCTGATTTCTGAAACCTCGGGGAGAGAGGCACGGTGATGATTCTGAATTGGTCAAAAGTGGCTTCATCTACATATAGCCCATCAGCTGACAGTTCCAGGCTTTGGGGCTTAAAGCAGGGCCATCGACAACTCAACATAGATCTAGGTTTGGGACCTGACCTACCAGATGCTCCCCAGCCAAAACGGCTTCTAGAGAAATCATGTACATATGGAAACTTTGAAAGGGCCAGACACAAAAAACACATGTCTGGGGATGTACATCCCAGGATTGCTGATAATGCTGGAAAATGGGAAAGCCTAGACATGGTCCTCATGGGAACTGATTCACAAAAATAAGGTACATTCGTGAGACAGAATATCCCACCCCCTTCAGGAATGTTTGAAGTACGTGTATTAATATGGAAAGAAATGCATGATAAACTCATAGGTAAAAATACAGATTATCAAAATATAAATAACAGCGTCCCCTTGTAATGGGCAAACACTTTCTTTGTGTAAGTATGCACAGACAGAAGTCTGAAAGGAGATCTCGAAACTGGTTTTCTGTGGGCTGTGAGACTGCTGATTACTGATATTCTTCTTTTTGTTCATCAGCAATTTCCTTTTCTATATATAAACATGGATTTTCTTCACGTAATTATTTTTTAAAAACAGTAAAAGAAAGCAAAGCACAGTTTCGAACGTCCCGCAGTGGGTGCTTCGTCTCTCCCTCTCCTCTGTACTTGATCTTCGTCATCTTGATACTGTGACTTTGTTCCAAATGCTATTCCTCTGTCTCCTCTAGCAGACTGTCCTCAGACCACAGATGCTTGGGGCTGAGGGAGAGAGGGAGGCCGGGGGGGGGGCGGGGAAGGTGTAGGGGGCAGGGTCCTGATGTGCACAGAGGCAGGAATTCTAGAATAAGGCTGTGAGCTGAGACACCAGCCAGCTCAGGGCAAAGAGGACTGAAGATGATGGGGCATCTGACTGGGGCGCAGTCCTTGGTGGACGCTGGAATGTGGAGCGACCGTGCGTTGGCCAAGATCAGAGGCCAGGCGTGGATCAAACACTTTAACCTCATGACGTTGCTGTTTTCTCACTCCTCCCCTGGTGAACTTGAGACAGGCCTTAAGCTCAGATCAGCAATGTCTTTGCAGGGTGTCTGTCCATGGTTACCAGCACGACGTGCCCAGGGGGTCCATTGGGAGAACTGGCTCTGGCTTCCCCACTGGCAGTGGACTGTGGAAGTCTATCTCCCTCGAGACTGTACTTCTCAAGCTCCGTAGAGTCACAGGGTTGGAGGAGGCCACTGGACAGAAGAAAATGCACTTTAAAGGGGGGGAAATAAAAGACTTTACAAAGAACAAATGAGCTCATATTTGTACAGCAATTAAAAAACAAATATATTTTGTTTGAAGATGTGGAAGGACTCAAAGGTTTCATATTTTCATATTACAGCAAACACAAACATAACACAGAGCAGAATTGAGAATCCGAGATGAATTTGCATGTTACGTCTCTGGACACATTTTGTACTTCCCTTGAGACAGCGCTGATTCAGGCTACGCTCCAGATCCCTGCACATATTCACTCCTCCTTGAGAGGCACCAGCTAACCAGATCACCAAACCATCTTAACTCCATGTCCCTGGGAGAGATTAATGACATCAAGGTCGGTTACAAAGTAAGGTGCCTACCTTACTGAGTCTTCCCTGAGCAGTCAGATGGAGGTGGGGGGCTTAAGCACTGTCTCCCACAATTTCCTACAATGTTAATGTCTCCGTTTGACCAAATTAAAATCAGAGCCTCAATGAAGCTGAAATGACTTGCCTAAGGTCACATGGCTAGTCAAGTGACAAGCGCCGGATGTCCAGTTTAAAGCCAGTGCTGATGCTAGATCGTTAAGCCAAAGCACCTTTAAGAAACAAAGTACTGGGGCACCTGTGAGGTTCAGTGGGTTAAGCGTCCGACCATTGATCTCAGCTCAGGTCTTGATCTCAGGGTTATGAGTTCAAGCCCTGTGTTGCCCTACTAAAAATAAATAAATAAATAAATAAATAAATAAATAAATAAATAATTTCCCAAACTACCATGGCAGGATGCAAGAAACATGATGGAATGTGCTGTGAAAAGCCATCATTCTCAGGAGCAGTAGTCAAAGGAACTTCCATGTTCTACTTTCTATTTTCCTGTAATATTTGGGCTGTTACAACCAATGTATTTTCCTTTTTTAAAAAACATTATTTATTTATTTATTTAAGAGAGAGAGAGAGATAATAAGCAAGAGAGAGCATGAGCAGGGTGAGGGGCAGAGGGAGAAGCAGGCTGTCCGCTGAGCAGGGAGCCATATGTGGGGCTCCATCCAGGGACTCTGGGATCACCACCCCAGCTGAAGGCAGACGCTTAACTGACTGAGCCACCCAGACACCCTGTAATAAATTTTCTTAATGATGGTTGCCCAGTGATATCAAATTTTCCTTTTTTAGACACGACCCATAAATAGTTTCCCTTGGTCTGATGACAAGCTCACCCAGCAAGCGACCTTTTTGATTATTTCGCTTTCCCTAGAGCGGGCTAGCAGAGGTGCGGGGGTGGGAGGGAGCACTAGCCATGCTGACGTCACTGTGTTGTCCGCCTGATTTTCTATTTCTCATTATAAAAGAATACAATTCAACAAATTTTTTCTCTTCCATCCCCAACCCTTCCCAGGGTTTAGCAGACACAGAAGAGTAGTATTTGATATGAGTCAAAGCAGCGAAAAGACAGATTCCCTTTGAGCATGGGAACACACAGGCGTTCGTTCACTCTTGGCCATGTACGGGTTGATCGTCTTGTGATGCTTGACCCTGCATTCGACAGCAAGTAAAGGCTTCTTTTCTTCATCTCTTGCTATGTTACTCAGAAGACTTTCTCACGCAAGGGACAGAAATCCAGCTTGAGCTGGCTGAAGAATGAAAACAGGGGTGGGTTTCATAGATTAATATAACTAAAAAATCTGAAGATAGAGCTCTTGCTGCAGGTATGGCTGGATCCAGGCGTTCAAACAACGTTATGAGGGCAGTTTCTGACTCTCTTCTCAACTTTCTTTTGCGCTCGCCTTACTCTCAGACAGGCTCTCTGACCCGGTGGTCCTAGCAGGCCCAGGGGCCCATCCTCCAGTTTGGAAACCTAGCAGTAAGGGAAGCTTCTCATCCGAAGTTCCAGAGTTGAATCTCATTGGCTTGGTTTAGATCACTTGCCTGGGTGGAAATCAACGGCTGCAGCCAATAGGACGGACGGAATACGCTGATGGGTTTTGCTGAATCTCATCTCCTTTCCCCTTCCTCAGGATGGGAACTACAGTGGTCAGCAATGGTTGCCTCAAAGAAGAACAGGACCGGCCCCTGGAGAAGGCAAGATGGATGCTTGGCATGGGGTAGAAACGGAAGCCCAGAGTCAGATCCGAGGCCCCCTTCAGCTTGACTTGGGGGAAAGCATTAGTGGGAAGAAACAACTGGTCAAGCTGAGGGCCAAGAAGAAACACCTTGGCAGAGGCGGAATTTGGGAACTGGATTTCCAAGACAGAAGCCCGGTCAGGGGCGGGGCAGGGTGGAGCAGGAGGCCAGTTCCTGCCCCTTGGGGTGGAGGAAAGAGCTGGATGGAAAGAGCTGGACCCTGTGTGGACCTCAACAGGTGACATGAGCTGGAAAGGACCATTCGGCACGTCCTCCTGGAGTCGATGCAGCCGACGTGAGGCATGTTTTGAAGGAATGGACTGTGCCACCCCACCCTCCGATGGTCAAGGCAACGTAGGGGGATCCCGTTTTCTTAACTGCACGCTGCACACGTCCGTCAGTTCCGCGTGAGTCCTGCCAGGTGGACTCAGCCGCCTGGAGGCCATGTGAGCTGGTGAGACTGAGTTCCTGGGAACTGGACCTTGGGTCCTGGCAGATTCCACAGGGCCCTGGCCCCATGGGAGTCCACCTGGGAGGCTGTCAGCCGGCCTGCCCTGACCACACCCCATCTTTGCTCCCGGGCCTCATAGTGCCTCGCTTACAGGCTGTGGTGGGACCCCAGGAGACCACCTGGCACAGATCTTGGCTCACAGTAACCCCAAATAAAGGGCAGTGGCTCTTACGACCCCCAAGGACATATGTTCCCCACACCCAAAAATAACACCTGTTATTGGATAGGTGCAGGAAAAGCAGGCCCCAAGCGTGATGCTCGTGACTCCGTAGCTGTCCGTACAGCTGCTGGGACAAGGAAGCACCTGGCTACAGTAGCAGGTATGAGAGAGACCTGTGAGCAGTTTGGGTTTGGGTTTTTCTGTGTGGGCCCGGGCTTTCTTCCCATGCCCCACCACCCCTTGCCACCCACTCAGTTGTTTTTTTTTTTTTTTCCCCCTTCATGTCTCTTTTACACGAGGTCACCTGTCAGCAAATGTGCTCAAAGCACAAAACTGTTGTCCACGCATCTTGACCTCTGGAAGGTTTTGTCTGAAATCTGGCTAGGGGTGGGATTTCTCAAAGTGGGTTCTCCCGGCCATCCTCATCAAAATCATGATCAGAGATGTCTGTTAACTGTGACCAGAGGTTCTTAAATCCCACCTAGACTTGCCAGAGGATTGCAGTCTTTGGGTTTGGGGCCTAGAGATCTGCATTTTTTAAAGGCTCCAGGGGGCAGGAGAGGGTGGGGATCCTAATGCATCTGAGAGCTCATCAGGTACCATCTTGCTGGGGCTCCTGAGACACCTGGTCCCGACCGGAAAGTCCTGACTCACAGTTCGGGCCCTGCCCCCTCCAGCCTTCCTATCAGGCAACTCAAGGTCCCCAGGCTCATGAGTTACTGATTAACCCTAGGTTTCTTGAAAATAAATAATAACTCGGGAGAAGACATAAACCAAGAGCCAAGCTGAGCAGCCCCAGGAGAAGGGGTGATAAACGGCTGCTGTCACCAGGCGCCTGATGAGGAGGCGAGGGAGGCTGAGACGCCCGGTGCGAGGCCAGACAGCATCCAGGTCCCAGCGGCGCCGGCGGTCACCCTTCGTCCACGCCCAGGCCCCGAGTTGCCTGGTCCTGCTGACTCCGAGCCCGGAATGGCTTGTGCAGACATCCCGCAGCCGCGGGTCCCAGAGCAGCCCCAGCCCATCTCCGCAAGAGCCACATCCCCCTCCGCCAAGGCAGCGGGCCCGACAGGGGGGCACTGGGGCTCCGCGGATGGCGACTTGGAGTGCTTGGTGTGCCGGGAGCCCTACAGCTGTACCCGGCCGGCCAAGCTGCTGGGCTGCCAGCACTCCTTCTGTGCCGTCTGCCTCAAGCTCCTGCTGTGTGTCCAGCACAACACCTGGTCTGTCACCTGCCCCTTGTGCCGCCAGGCCACCTCTGTCCCCGGGGGCCTCATCTGCAGCCTGCGCGACCAGGAGGCCGCGGTGGGGCTACTGGGCCGGCCGTGGCCGGAGGTGCGGCTGTGTCCGCAGAGACTGGCAGATTCCGCCCCCTCGGCGGCAGGGCACCCCGGCGTTGCGGGAGAGGATGCGCAGGACGAGGCGAACGCCAACCGCGTAGCCGCCCGGCGCCTGGCCGTGCACTTGATCCTGCTGGTCTTGCTCATTGTCCTCATTCTGCCCTTTGTCTACCCGGGCGTCATCCGGTGGGTGCTCACCTCGGTGATCGCCTTTGCCCTGCTAATGTCCTCGGTCTTCTGCTGTCACGCCAGCAGCCAGGGCAGCTGCTGTCCCTCCCCCGGGACTGTTTTCTGCCTAGGACGGAAACACAGCGAGATCTCTTCCATCGCCTGAGCAAGCCCTGAAGAGACGGCACCTGCTGCCTCTTGGGCCCCGTTAGGCTCACAGCGACCAGGTGAAGGGACTCTGAACGAAGGCTGCTTCCATTGGAGGATTAAATACCCGTTGGACTTGTGAGCCAAAGCCGGGTTGTGTTGGGTCAAGAACTATGTGCCTGGGTGACAGACTTATGTCTGCCCGGGACACAGCGCATCTAAACCGCGTGGGGTCTTGGAGGGGGCGCAGATTCCTTGACCGCTGCAAGGGGCCTCCTGTTTCCTCTTACTCTAATGCTCCTGGTTTTTCTTTGTATAAGTTGATGAACTTAATGCAGAACAAATAGAACAAAGACTCCTTTTTTTGCAACTTATGTAGGTGGTTTTATTTTCTCGCTTTGTTTTGGTTCGGTCTTTTGTGTTTTGAGGCAGTTTGTTTAGATCTGTGACTCTGACACATTTTCCTCCTGAAAGGGGGAGGTCTCCCCCCCCCCCACCCCGGGAAGCCCTCCTGTGCTGCCCAGCTCCACGAAGGTCCTGGTGGTTTGGGTGTTCCTGTGAGTTGCCTCCAGGGATGGAGGGGGGGAATTTGTGTGAAGGAGTGGCTCTGGGGCTGCTGGGGGTCCCACGTTCATTCAGCAGAGTTGGGGAGGGGTGGAGAGCATGTAGGGGAGTCTGGGAATTGCTCCAGTACACCCACCGGATTGCCCAGGCCCATGTCATTGGGCTCTGGCTTCTCAGAGAATCTCAAGGTTACAAGGACTCCCCCCGCCCCCACCCAACAGCAGGTCCCACCGCTCATCAGATGCGCGGTCTCACGCTCCGTTCGGATGTTGCTTTTCTTGTGTGATTGCATTTCAACTCCCATCTGAGCTCTTGTCATAAAGATAAGAGGTCCCATAAATGCAATGGTTCTTGACAATAACCCCACGTCTCCCGCCTCACCCTGACAGTCACTGCCTTCTGAAAGGCTGCTCTGGAACATAGAGGAGGCTTCTGCGGGAGGGAATGACTTTCCCTGGTTGCCAGGATCGGGTCTCAGCTAGAGGAGGGGCTTAGGGATCCAGGGGAGTGGAGGGTGGGAGACGATGCCTTGTTTCCCTCCAAAGGCCTCTTAATTGGGAAGCAGACTTGAAACCTCAGGGGGCTCACTGGGCACGATCCATTGTCCTTCCCCACCCCCACTTTGCCTCCTGGGAGGATGACAGGTGCACGTTGGGCGTTTGTTCATGGCTATTGTGCCTCTGTAAGAGAGGGATGACAGAAGCCGGCCACTGGAGCCCGAAGGGAGGACTCTGGCCCCGTGGGTATGTGTTGTCCAGCAAGATCATTTGCCTCTCTGCGTTTCATTTTTCCCTGGAATTAGCTCATTGGACTGGATTATTCCTAAGTCCCCCAAAGCCCAGGAATGGCAGCATGGCTGGGCCCCTGAGCAGTGGGCAGGAGTCACATCCCCTCTGAACTCACACAGAGAAAACTCAAAACATACGGATGCATGCAAATAGCCATTCTTGCAATCTGGGTGCCTTCCTTTGTTTCTTATAAAGGTATTTCCAGGGCAACTCTGGGATACCCATGCTATTGTTACTCCTCGTGCGGGCAGTATGTGTGAGTGTGAGTTCTTCAGGTGAGCTTGAAGAACACCCTGTCTTCCCACGATGAGCAAATGATGGAACTTGTTCTGCATTTCCTGAGCTGGCCTCGGGCATGTGCCATTTGGGATGTTCCAGTAGAACAGAGAAAGAACATTTCCCCCCCGCAACCTCCACTCACGTTCCATCTGGTTCTTGGGCCCTCCACCAAGAAGAAACCTCCACCAAGGTTTCAAGTTGCCAATGACAACCCCATTTCTACCATCATAATGGTGGGCACATATTTACTGAGTCCTGACAATGTGACAAGCACCACACTAACTGCTTCACACGAATTTTCTAGCTGAGTCTTCATAATAACCTGATGAAGTTGAAATCATCTTGCCAATGAAGAAACTAATGGTCAGAGAGGTGAATTCCTCTCTCTAAGGTCACACAACCAATCAATTCTAGAGCTCCCCCAAGGAATTAATCCAGAGCTCTCTCTGTTCCATCAAGCTGTCTCCCTTACGTGCTGGTCCAGAATGTCCAGGAAGCTGGTTGCTGCCTATGGACTTGCAAGGGATAACAGGAAAAACCTCAGGAGGCTCTGAATTCCAGTGGTCAGGTGCCCAGAGGGGCCACAGAATTCTGGAATCTATGGTTGACACTAAAGAGAAAGAAAAGGGGCTCCTGGGTGGCTCAGTCAGTGAAGCGTCCAACTCTTGACTTCAGCTCAAGTCATGATCTCAGGGTCATGAGATCGAGCCCTGTGCCAGGCTTCACACTAAGCATGGAGTCTGCTTGAGATTCTCTCTTTCCCTCTCCCTCAGTCCCTCCTCCCATGTATACACACACACCCTCAATCTCTCAAAATAAATAAATAAAATATTTTTTTTTAAAAAAAGCAGAAGAAAGAAAAAGAAAAGAGAATGATGAAAATGGAATTTTCTATAGACTTTGACTACCCGGACCCAACCTCTCCTGCAGGAAGCTGCATTGGCACATGGTCCCCAACCAGGGGGCCCTCCATCCCCCTGGCAGAAGATGTCTTGACGCTGCGGTCTTCACCCCCTCAGAAGCCAGCTGGTCCCAAGCACATTCTGGCCCCTGGCTGTCTGCGCATGGAGGGCACTAGAGGCCGGTATTGGTGCTGGCTGTCCTGAAGGGTTGGGGGAGAACAGAGGACACAGGCAGCGCTGTGAAAGGATGCCTGTGAAAGAGAGGCAGGCCTAAGCCCAGAGCTAAGCTCTGACCCAAAGTGTGACCAGTAGACATTACAGAACTTCTCTGAGCCTCACTTTGCTCACCTAAAGTAGAAGATGATGCCACACTCCTCCAAGAGTCCCCACGAGGATTTAGTGCTACTGGATGAGAATCCCAGGTCCTAATAGTCTGCCTTTATCATCAATCAGTGACCTTTGTGGATGACTGAATCTCTTGGGGCCTGTTCAGCGTGACAATCGGCAGGGGGCGGGCCTTAATAGTGGGGTGAAGCCAGCCCAGAATGGGAGCATTATCCAAGCCAATCTGGTAGACAGCTTGGTGTTGAGGTCCTAAGGATGAAGAGAAATTGCAGGCAGAAGGCAAATTTCATCCTTATCAGACCATCTCCCCATTCTGGGGCCTTGGAGTCAGACGTGGCTGACTTGATCCCAGCGTCACCATCCACAAGCCTCATCACCTGTCTGAGGCTCAGGTTCCTTACACATGAGTACGTGTCTCATAGGGTTGCGGGGAATAGTGAAATAGCCCATGGCTGAGCCCTTGGGATCACAAGGAGTTAAAGAAGGGAGGGAGAAGACAAAGAGAAAGAGATGGGTTGAGTTCTAGAAAGCACTAACAGGAATGATGAGGACAGGCTCGTCTTATTCTATTCAGTTGTATGGATAAGGAAGTCTACTAAAGGCTGGGCACTAGAATTCATCTCTTCTGTTTTCACCCTCAGCATCAGCAGCGTCTCAACAACAGTTAATAAAATAATCAGTAACATGACCTGAATGCACCATGCAAAGGGTATTACATATGTTATCACATAGACCATAAGATAGATACTATTCTTAGCCTCCAAATGACCAACAGGGCTGCTCAGGCACAGAGAGGAGAAGGAACTGGCTCAAGGTCACACAGTGAGGCCATGCTGGAGCCAAGAGTGCACCACCGAAGTCCAGCTCCAGAGTCTGGACTTTGAGTCACTTAGCTGTACCTGATGGAACATTCCCGGCATATCATGAGTGTTCACGGCATGGGGGTACCCCGGCCTGAAGGGCAAAGAATTAAGAAGAGATGGGTTTCCTCTACTTGGTTATAGCTTCCTGGATTTGCGGGTGCTTGGGACACAGGGTTGTGGGAATCCACCTGACCCTTTACCCGCAGGCACTTTCTCATCTCCTCTGATAAGACCCTATTCACTGTTGGAACCTCTTTTCAAATGCCTGGAGGAAGTTTTTCAGCCCTTGCTAAAGCAATGTATTCTTAGTGGCAGAGGAAAGCATTTCCAGGAATGAAGGACCTGCCTGCCATTTCTCGGGCTGTAGGAACAGCATAGAACACATTCAAAGAGAAATTTTAAAAAGTTTTTTAATCTGCCTGGAGCTGTTCTTAGGAACTTTATACTTTGATCTGAATATACTGAAATCACCTTTTTAAAAGGGGGAGGGAGCTATTTCCTGGGTCAGTAGAGAACTCTCTGAAGAATTCAGAACATTCTGGAACTTAGGATCCATCCATGCATTTATTCAACAAACATTTATTGGACACCTGCTGTATGCCAGGTATCTAACCTTATTCCATAAGGAAGTTTGCTGAGGAAAGAGAACTACTATGCACTGAGCACCCGGTAGGGGTTGAACTGTGTCTCCCTCTCGGAAAGAAAATATGTTGGAGCCCTAACCCTCGCTACCTCAGAATGTGACCTTCTTTGGAAATAGGGTTTTTATAGAGATAATTAATTCAAAATGAGGTCATTGGGGTGGGCCCCAACCCAATATGTCTGATGTCCTTCTAGAAAGGGTAAGTGTGGACGTGGAGACAGACGCGCATGAGGGAAGACAAGGTGAAGACTCACAGGGAGAACGCCATGTGGGGATGAAGGTGGGCTGAGGTGATGTTTCTACAAGCCAAGGGACGCCAAAGATGGCCATCAAACTACCCAAAGCTGGGAGGAAGGCTTGGAAGGAATTCTCCTCCCCCAGATCTCTCAGCAGGAACCAACCCCACCAACACCAGGTTCTTGGACACCTAGCCTCCAGAATGTGAGGGACAATTTCTGTTGTTTAAGTCGCTCAGTTAGGGACACTTTGTTCACATAGCCCTGGGAAACCCTACCACCCCTATCCTGGGCCCGTGCTTGCGTGGACTTCTTCATGAAGTCAGCTGGACTTCTTCAAGTTCAGCCTCTAACTCCCCTACGGTCTTGTCGCACGTAAGTGGCAACATCGGCTCAAGTCACATCTGATGGGCTCCTAAGACTACGTCCTACCTCTCCCATTTATGGATGGGAAAATGAGGCTCAGAGAAGCCCACTGATTCCTCCTCCCCCTCCCCCAAAAAGTGCCCAACATGTTAGAGATGGAGTTAGATTCATCACCCACATTTCCTAAATACCCTTAGTCTTTGTGACAACCGTATAACAATTACTGAGTTATTATCCTCGTTTCACAGATTAAAGACTTACAACCCAGAGTGTCGGTGCCTATGTCCTGCATGTGCATTTCCTTTTTTTTTTTTTAAGATTTTATTTATTTATTTATTTGACAGACAGAGATCACAAGCAGGCAGAGAGGCAGGCAGAGAGAGAGAGGAGGAAGCAGGCTCCCTGCAGTGCAGAGAGCCCGATGTGGGGCTTGATCCCAGGACCCTGGGATCATGACCTGAGCCTAAGGCAGAGGCTTTAACCCACTGAGCCACCCAGGCGCCCCCCCTGCATGTGCATTTCTGTACATATTTCATAGTTTAAAAATAATTTAAACACCACGTAACAATGCTAAGCAGCTGACGGACAAAGACTCAGGGGGAAACGGGTGCCCAGGGCTAATCCCCTACTGAGCTGTGTGCCCCAGGGTCACAGAGCTTTGGGGTGGCTCTGGAGACAGTCTGGTTTGAGTCCCCACTCTGCTACTTGCTGGCTGTATGCATGGCTCCTAATCTCAAACTCTCTGAACCTCCGTTCTCACATCTATAGGAAGGAAAAATCATCACAATCATCAATTGTGGGCATTGGTAGAGACAACTTAGTGCTGTATATTGGCACAGATGCTATGCCAATTACCCAAACATTAACTGCACTAGTTAGGCAAAAAGTTGGATGTACTGGCTGGTTTAACCAAGTGGTGGCAAAGGCAGTTTCCTGGCGAGCTTTGGTAAGGATGATGCTGGGGCCAGGCCTTCTCTATTCAGACTGTTTCTCCCCATTTCTGCCTCCTTTTTCCCTCTGCATCTGGGTTTTGTTCTCTCCAACTAGCTTTTTCCGATAGCTTGGAAACTTGACCATCTCCTGCTGACGTCTTCCTCACTTCACCTCCAGAAAGAAAGAGACCAAGTTTCTTCGTTGGTAAATGGTAACAAATCCCAAGGAAGGACTCTGATTGGTCCTCTTGGGTCACATGTCCTCCTCTGTGACCAGCTGGTCTGTAATCGGCAACCCCAATAGAATCTTGTGATGGAGAG